>NW_015558621.1:30150-49919 GCF_001515605.1 Sinocyclocheilus anshuiensis | reverse complement strand
CTCTGACTGGATTCGTCTGAAAGAAGAAAGTCATATACACCTAGGATGCCTCGGGGGTGAGTAAAACGCAACTTAATTTGAATTTTTGGGTGAACTAACCCTTTAACTTCATACTTTTTTTTTTTAAACAATCTTTCATTACAGCCTGCTTGTTCTTTTGTTTTAATGTATTGTTATAACTATATATACTGTATATGTGGTCATATTTGTATATACTTGTAATTCAATTAAAAAAAGTAAAAAATATTGATCAATGAATCAAAATATCATGACTCATTCATATCTCCTCCATGCACAAAATTTCAATGCTTCTTGCTATAAATCCATAGAGTGACGTCTCACTCTCCACTAAAGAGGGCCTAGTATCTTCTGTGCTCATAGCAGTGGTCAGAGGGCATCTCTGTGATAAATGAGCCCGCCGCTCCATCAGAACACTCAGGCCACACAAGATCTGCACTCACTGCAGGCTATGAGTGTGATCTACGCTTATTGACAGATTAGACTCACTGCATGTGGTTGGGACCATGAAATATTCAACAGTGCCCATGTTTATAAATAGCATGCTGATTCTTTTGTGCTGAGAACGAGAATATAGGTTTGAACAGTGACATCAATATGAGTTCAAAATTGACTGGACTAAATAAAATAAAAGGTTGTGCTTTAGACTAAAGACTAAAGACATGACAGAAAGGGTCATGAATAGTATCAACAGCAACACCTGTCAGTCAACAGTCGAATGGCACCATCTGTCCTGCGCAGCGCTGGCAGCCTATCAACCGATACGATCAGAAAGGCCCCTTAGAATTGATGGATCTACTAACAATAGCTGAGGATTCTGGGATACTAAAGCATGGGTAAAAAAGACAGTGGGCTTAGCAGATATTGACTGAGGAATCTAATTAAAGCATAGACACCCTGCATGTTTATTTTGCTCATAAACTCTGTTTGTCTGAACATAGATATAATGCACAGGGAAATTTATGGGCCCTAAAGAGATTGTCTGGATAAAATAAAGCAAATAAATAAATATATTTTATATAATAAATGTACAGTCATCAAATTGCTTATGTCCTGGACAATATTACTGACTTAAACTGAATACCTGTATAAAAGTGGTAACCTGCAAATTACTAGAGCTATTTCTACCGAATAAAAAAAAAATAAAAACTTAGTTTTGTTGGTATAAATTAATGTATTTAGGTTGATTCAGTTATGTTAAATAATATTTTTGACAAATATTTTTATTGAATCAACCATGCATCATATTAACTAAATCAGTTTATTAGACTATATAAATGGATGTTCCATTTTATGTGAGTTTACATGATTATAAATGCATTTTTACAAAGTATTATGGATTTCTTTATGTGCAAAAACGTTTTATGAGAAAAAAAGTGAACAACCTGATCTTGTAGATTGGTGCAATTCATTGATCAGTAAGATCAGACTCTGCCCCCTGCTGGAGTAGGACTATCAGTGAGGCCCTCGCATTTTGAATTGCCTGAGAACACCTTTTCAATTACACAAGCCATATTAAACCATATTTACCACTTCTTTATCAGTCATACGATTCTCCATAATCCTCTTATAAAGTGCCGAGCCACAGGTAATGAATTTCACTGTTAAGCTCTGAAGTTCATTTATTTAGTTCATTGAACCATATGTATAAATCACCTGAAATACTCCATTTAATCATGGGATTTAAGCCAAATTAATTCCTTAAGTCACTGTAAACAACATGGAATTATATTAATCTGCATTGTTCTTTATATGATGGGATGGTTGGGTCAATCATCTCCATGACTCATGATGATCCTTGACTTAATAATTATAAATCATGCTTAAATATGCTTTCTTGGAGATTATTATTCTCTAAAACGCTTGGTTTGATGGTGATGACAGCAGTGCCAAAAACAGAGATCATTATAAAACCTGAATTTAAGAAATTGTACACATAATTACCAAATAACGGACAAATTTGAAATTTTTAGAAAATGTGCAGTGAAACTTCCTTGATTTGAACACTTCGATATTGTATAGGAAAATTGAAAAAAGGTAAAAACTCAAAATGAACTTTTCCACACTCTCAAACAATTAAAAAGACACCAAATGTAAAAAAAAAAATATACATGAACTAAAAGCAGGTTTTCTTTCAAATGATTCTAGAAGAAAAGTTCCCCTAATTGAAGAATCTTAAACAAAACACCTTACTAGAAACTAAACGATTTTGTCAAGTATTTGTTCTTATGTCAGCCTATCAAATAATCTTATGCCAAACCTGAATGCTAACAATAACCAGCCTGACTGGTTCATTAGCATTGTTGTTTCATGCCAACAAGGATGTTGATCCAGGAACATTAAGAATAGACACGATCAGCCTTGAGCACTGATCACTGACGCTGACAATCACAAGCTCTGACGTGCCATCATTTAGTGAAAGACCTGCCTGAGAGCCAGAGCACACAAAACTGGCACTGACTTTACAGAGAAGCAGGGGTGTGCACTGGAACACTGGAACTGAAACCCTGCACTGGAAACGATTTATAGCATTTATGAGGGTGGATTTAAATGATCACTGGCAGAGCTGCTTTAGATGAGCTCTCCAGGTCATGTGATTTTGAGGAAACTGAAAAAGCCCTGGAATTAAATAGACTGGTATACTGGCATGTGGCAGGAAACGGATGATTTGTTGAACTGCAAAGTGAAATGTAGTCCAATATTCATCAGGCTCCAGCAAATCACTGGATGCATATGCAGGCAGTGACTCACTGGATGATTAAGCTGAGTCTTTGTGTTAAACCGTGTGGTTCTTCTCAAGATACTGTTTGAAATGCTAAGAGCATCTGATGTGACTGTGTGTGTAACTCAGATAACACCTTTAGGGGAGGGGCTGAGAGAAGAACCGACAGATCAGCATGATAAATGAGAGGGCAAAAGAGGCTATCGCCAGAGATTTGTTTGTCTGCCAAAATTTTGTAATGAAACTTTGTCATTTTGTGTTAGTGATGCTTCAGAAAGAATACCGCATTAAAAACTGTAATCAGCACTTAAGATCCATGACAGTTGATGAGTGCAGTTTTTCCTGTGTTGTTGTATTTCATGATGAAAGAGGAAGTTTGGGTGGGATGTTTTGTCTTTGAAGTAGCCTTACATCACCTATAATTTAGTCAGCTGCATACATACACTACTGTTCAAAAGTCTGGGGTCAGTAAGAGTTTTATTTATTTATTTTAAATAATTTTATTTAGCATTAAATTAATTAAAAGTGACAGCATTTCAATTTCAAGTATTTCAATTAGAATCAGCATATTAGAATGATTTCTGAAGGATCTTGTGACACCGAAGACTGGAGTAATGATGCTGAAAAATCAGCTTTGCCATCACAGGAATAAATTAAATTATAAAATATATTCAAATAGAAAACAGTTATTTTAAATTGTAATAATATTTCATAATATTTTTTACTGTATTATAAAATAAATACAACCTTGGTAAGAATACGAGACTTATAAAATCTTAACAACCCCAGACTTTTGTGGCAAGTAAAATAAATTAATTAGTTAATTTTGTCAACACACACTAACAAATATGAATTCATAGCTAACAAACACCCACAAAACATTAACATAAACAAATATTTCAAAATCTTTGTAAAGGGGAAATATATCTGTCATTTTTGTTTTCTGTAAAAATGCTCACTTAAAAAAGACCCTTTCTCTAGTACAGACTGTGTGAACAGAAAGTGACAATATGCCTATAAATGGCTTTGTTTCAGTTAATGCATAATGTATTCCATTTCCATCTACTGTGATGCAAGATGTGAGTATTGGCCTATTGAGCTCGCCAGCACGCAATATGTCTCGGTCCACTTCTGCAGTGCCGTTGTAGTAACAGAGCAGCTGCAGTGCTACCTGCAGCTTCACTGGAGGGCAGATGGGTGCAAACACCAGCCAATGACAGAAGAGCTCCATTTCCCCTCATGCTCAAGCACAGCAGGTGAATGCATGCAGACCTAGCTTGAAACTGCAGTGCATTAAGAAGTTCTAAGATGCATTGAGAACCATAGTAGCTAATTAAATAGAAAAAGTCTCTCCATCTTACTGACAAGCAATCATAAAAGAATTACCAGAACTTCTAGCTGCTCTATAGGGCAAATCAATGTCCTTCTCAAATGCATGTAAAATACTGTCTCAGCTAACTAACATAACGAAACAAATGTTGAAGGGGAGTTCACAAAAAAAAAAAAAAAGTTATTTACCAACCCCGTAGAACTTTTTGTGTATTATTTGTCCATACAGTGAAAGCCAATAATGTTTCATTCATACAGTTTTGGAAAATGAGAATGTGAAGTGAATGATGACGGTTTACTTAGTTTACAAACTTTCTGTCTATGAGTCAAGGCTATTCACAGAAAAAATCTATGGCATTATGAATTATTAAACAGACTATCAGTTTCTTCATGGTCGGTTTTCTCAGTAACCATGGCAAGGCCACATGCATTATTAACATGTACAGGAACACTGGAGGTGAGGCTGATGTTAACTCACAGATCAACCTCTTTCCGGGTCTGTTCGCTGTGCCTGGGCTCCAGGGGAATCATGGAGCAAAACCGGGGCTAAATATTTCCATCCACCAATGAAACTGAGGGATTAAAATCACCTTTTCTTTGTGGACCATGTAAGCCGACGCAATGGAGGAGGCTTTGTTGACACCGGAGGATGGAAAGAGGCAGAAGAGGGTGAGATTCCGGGTGGCCTCAGGGAACAGCGGGCGGGTTTTGAAAGAGATGTTTAAGGATGAAGGGCCGTCGGATTCCCTGGATTCAGACTGCACCAGCAGCTTTGAGGCGGACCGGGCCAGCACTCCATCCACCAGCGGGGAGGCGAACGGACACCTGTGTGGATTCTTGGGGTCGGAGTTGGATGACAGTGGAAGTGAGCCTGATGACTTTCTGATGTTTGCAGGAGGAAGAGACAAAGTGTTGAGTACCAAACGAGTGAATATCCTCAGCAAAAATGGGACGGTTCGGGGAGTCAAGCACAAAGTTAGTGCTGGCCAAATACTCTTTGATAACTTGGCTAAAAACAATGGGGTAAGTCTTTGAGGGTCAGTTTTTCCATCTAAAATCAGTGGATGTCAGTGCACATTAGCTCTGATGAAAACTGACATTAATATTATCAGACTTTCTTTAATATTGACAGCTGCTCGGAAGCTTTGTGTCCTTAACAGGGTCGGAGCCTCTTTCCTCAGCCGCTATTGGTTACAGAACATGTTCTCTTCTCTCAGGCTTTGGCCAGACAAACGAGCTGTCCCACTGAGCAAGATCACTGTACGATTAAAGATTAATGATGCATTTCGTTAAGTGTTTTGGCTAAGCTAATCATCTTAATGTATTCTCAGGACCTCTGCTTTGTAGTTGAGCACTGAAAAAGTTGCTGATTGCTTTTGTCTGATATCAGATGTAATTCTATATCTTTTTAAACAGAGGGTAAATAGGGGATTAGAAGGACCAATAAAAACTACTACATATAAGGTCATTATTTAAATAATGAAATACATGACGTCTATCAAACAACTACGGAGCCCATAAGGGGCAAGGAGACTGAGATAGAAAGAATAATGATATTTCGATGCTTTTGCGTTCTCACAAAACTTGCAAATGCAAAGTTTCTTCACAGCAAACAAAGAAACGTTTTGTTAATGTATCCATTAAGTTGTGAAAATATTATTTCTGATGTTCTCGGAACATTTAAAAAAAAAAAAAAGAAAAAAAAAAAAAAGTGTTTTAAAGGGTTAGTTCACCCAAAATGAATTGCTCACCCGTAAGACCTTCGTTCATCTTTGAAACAAATTAAGATGTTTTTGATGAAATCCGAGAGCTTTCTGACCCTTGTAATGAAATTAACTCATTTGTAAGGGAATTAATTATTATTATTTCATTCAGGTTTTGAGAGGACTAGGATCTGAAGATTCGAATTCAACCTGATTAGAACTGATTCCAAATTTGATAGTTTACACTTTAAATCAAGGGTCGCGATCTTCCAATCGGCTTCTTGCAAGGCGGAGCGTGCATACATTAACAAGAGGCTCCAATTTATTATGTGGAGAAATGAAGATTTGCAGGTTTTGTTAATAACTTCTATATAGTGTCGTACAACACATACTGTTCGAAATAACAGCTTTTCACTTATTTCAATATTCTGCAATTATCACAAGTTTACGTTCAACACTAAACTTCACATATCTTACACACATATTAAAGGCCTTATTTCCTAAAAAGGGTAATAAACACTGATTAAAGTTGCACCGATTACATGAACACATCAAGCATATATATATAAGACATACAACATATTATTTGTGAATCTATTGCTCCGATACTTTCAATGATTTTCAATGATTGTCCGTGTACGTTTCTTTGTCTGTGACAGGAGAAACGCATGCTTTTCTGGAAGGTAGTAAAAGGATGCGTCCCTTTTTTTGGAATGCAGGGGGGAAAGGGGAGGTGTCCTGAGGTCATGCCCATGTCACGAGTTGGGAGTCTGCCATTCTTCTCCTGGACAGAGAGCTCTTAATCTGTCACTTTCTGTTTATCGGATTTAGCAATTTATGTGTTAAATGGTCAGGGGTATCACGCATCTGGTCCTTGAAAGCCCGTAAAACAAAGATAGTTTTGTATCCTAGTTTGAGTTAGGGTTTAAGCACTGTTTTTTATTTGAGTCTCTTGAGACGATACGCTAGATAGTACAGGAACTGCTTCAACACTTCACTGACCCTGCATGAGTTTTACGACCGCAGCTGGTTGCATAGGGGTTCCTCAGTTTGTTTCAATGGAATGTGATTGTTTCATGTGTGACTCAATAGTGTAAGTGGGTCCGTTCGAAGACAGAGATCCTACACCCTGCATAGAGAGCAACGCAACTGAAATGTTCTCAGGCCCAGAAACGTATTAAAATAGCCCATGTGACATCAGTGGTTCAACCGTAATTTTGCGAAGCTACGAGAATACTTTTTGTGCGCAAAGAAAAATATATTTTCTTTGCGTACTTTATTCATCAATTCTCGTCCTGTTCTCCGCCATTATCAAGAGTACCATGATGCATGTGCGTGCTGCTGCTGACATAGAAAATGCATGTGCTGCGCCTTGTTTACGAGCAGAGGAAAGCACGCACGTGTGTCGTGGTAAGTTACTCTCGATAATGGCGGAGGACGGGACGAGGAGGAGAAGAACTGCTGAATAAAGTCATTATTTTTCTTTTCTTTGCACACAAAAAGTATTCTCATAGCTTCGTAAAATTACAGTTGAACCACTGATGTCACATGGACTATTTTAACGATGCCTTAACTTTTCTGGGTCTGGGAACATTTCAGTTGCATTGCTGACTATGGGAAGGTCAGAAAGTTCTCGGATTTCCTCAAAAATATCTTAATTTGTTTTCCAAAGATGAACAAAGCTCTTACGGGTTTGGAACAACATGAGGGCGAGTAATTCATGACAGAATTTTCATTTTTGGGTAAACTCGTCCTTTAAGATTATCTTGATTATACAAACGTTAAAGGAATATACCATTTTATTATTCTGCAAAAATTATGGGAATGTTACTGATGAATGCTTTTTGAATGTTTTGAAACAAGTAGTAACTTTGAAATATCATTAGACAAAGATCCAAATGAAACATTTCAGAAAAACGTTTCATGAATGATTATAATTTTTTATGTGCTAACGTTTAGAGAACATTATAAAAGACCAGATAACTTGGAACAAATGTTCTATTAACGTTACTGAAAGAATGTTAGTTCCAGAACGTTAGTCAAAGTTCTGTCAATGTAATCACCATTACCTTTTAGCAGGGTAGCTGCAAAAATGTCAGTTCTGAGAACAGTTCATTTTTATTTATTTTTTTGGAGATGACACTTTTAGTTTGATAATTTGTTATCTAATGCAACGACATCTGTATTTTCTGCTCCCACAACACTGTATCATGTTTATCCCAGATGGCCTAACAGGAAAAGCCATCACCATCTTTGTCAGCATGTTTCAGTATGTCGATATAGCAAGTATATAAACTTTTTATGAGCTGCTATTTGATGTCAGATAAGGATGTGAGAATCATTAGTCTGACAATAAGTGCACAATAATTGCATTACTGCAGATTTATTGGCACTTCATACTTTAATCTTAACAGCTGACTCATGCTAATGCCTAGCTTACAATGCTACAGTATTTGCACTTGGCTTGCAGTTGTGCTCTTACTGGAATTTGAGGATTAGTACAATTTTCCTCAACTAGAAACATTTATAAATTGCTTGTAATACCACATCAACCAAACCATAATGTAGTAACTAAATGCTACAGTTGCATTAGAAAGTCCATTCTCTAGTCTCACTTCAAAATGTGTGAAGGTTGAGTCTATTTTTGCTCTTTGCTAAGAAAAACACCTTCACACTTCATGCGAGCTGTTCTTCTAAGAAAGGTCAATCTCAAGAAGAGTGACTCACAAAATCAATAGATGCTGCCTGCTGCCTCATGTTACCTGCAAAAGCTGCTGCAAACCTTGTACAGACTTAGAAAGCATAAAATACATTTATTATGCTTCTCAATTAGTTAAAACCATACTTTTAAAATGAAGTATATTCAACTGATTTGTTCTTATTTCTAAAGGTTTTGTTGCAGATTAATTAGCTTACTCTTGAAAGCAAGTGAGAAGTGTCATGATGATTAGATTGAAAACTGTGAAAGAGAGCCCCTCTCATCTATGCTTTCTTTGGCCCTCTCAGCCAGAACTGACTCTAGAGTTCGGGCGAATTGTAATCTACACCACCAGTTTTCGAGTGGTCAGGACTACATTTGAGCGATGCGAGCTGGTCCGAAAGATCTTTCAGAACCACAGGGTGAAGTTCATAGAGAAGAACATCGCTTTGGACAATGAATATGGGAAGGAACTGGAGACACGCTGTAAGCGAGTGGGTGAACCTCCCTCACTGCCTGTGGTCTTCATTGATGGACACTACTTAGGGGTCAGTGTACACACTCATGCTCCACATCTGTTTCAAAATTCACGCCATTATGCTAATGCTTGAACTCTTAATAATGATTTGCGTATGTTTTGCACATTCAGGATGCAGAGAAAATACTCGCAATGAATGAATTAGGGGAGCTTCAGGATCTCCTCACCAAAATAGAGGTAAATATTGATATTTTACACTAAAATAAAGGTTTCATAAGGGGCTTTTTGCAGCTATGCCAAAGAACCATTTTGGGTGAACTTGTTTTCTTAGTGTGAAGAACATTTTAATAATAAGCACCCTTTTCCACTAAAAGAACTTTTTGTGCATTGAAAAGCTTCCATGGATGTTAAAGTTTCTTCATGGAACTATAAATGTCAATAAAGAACGTTAATTTTTTAAGTGTACTATAAACCAAGTCTACATAAAAAAATATATATTTACCTTTTGGTTCCAGATGCTCAAGTAAAGTCAAATCTGGTTTATTATCATAATTTATTCTGTAAATGGAAACAGAAGCAAGACGTGACAAGAAAGGTTTATTATTACAGTTCATTATAGCTCTTTACACATAGACATACATGCATTATTTATCAGTGATTAATATTATTTACATTACATTTATGCATTTGGCAGGCACAATTTGCTATACAGTGGCTTCTCAAACATAGTGAATGTCAACAATTTCAACATAATCTTGAGGCAAATTTGTAACTATTCTACATTTTCACAAACTCATATGAATTTATGCAATCTCATATCATTTAGGAGTGGACCTTCACGCTTACGTTTTTATAAAAATTGTTCGTTTTTGTATGATTGACATTGTACACATTCATAAGAAATCGCCACTATGTAAAATAGTTACATCTTTCTGTGAGATTGGGTCCCATCAATAATTGCAAACGCTTTCAAAATAAAACAAAATAAAATAAAAGTACTAATAATAGCAAGCTCAAAATATTATTGTGCATTTATAAAACCAGTGTGCAGAACAACCCAAAATAATAGATAAAGTCAAGCTTGCATTTGTCTTATTTAATTAAATAAATAAAGCATCACTCAGATTGTATCTCCAAGAGAATGTGCACACGGGTGAGGTATTTCATTCAAATGCACTCGCATTCTTCTCTCTGTTTCTCTGTCTGATGGTAGAGGGTTCAGCACCCCGACACATGCCAGACGTGTGGGGGATTTGCCTTTGTCCCGTGCCCTATGTGCCATGGCAGCAAAATGTCTGTGTTCCGCAACTGCTTCACCGACTCTTTCAAAGCCCTGAAGTGCACAGCGTGCAACGAGAATGGTCTCCAGCCCTGCTCCAGCTGTTCTCACTAAGGTCCTCTTCAAGTGCCTGCAAACCCCTTCCCAGCAAAACCTCCACCCCCATAAGCCATGTATAAAACAAGAGACGCAGAAAGAACTGCTATTTGTGAATAAACTGTTTTTTTTTAGAAAACTCAATTACATGTCTACAGATGTAGTTTTTTTTTTTTACCATATTTGCTATTTGATGATGATTAATTATCACAGTATGAGGCTTTTTTTGTCACATGCCAACAGATGTCTGGCAACATTACCTAATCGGACAGCATGGACACTGTCTGTCACTGTAAATAAATATAGCAATTAAGTAAATTAACTAGTAGTTCAGAGAGGCATATCATCTTTCTGAACCCTATGATCCCAGCATGAGACAAAATTCAAAGCATTATCTGGTGAACATCAAAACAGGTGACCTACCGAGAGAAAAAACAAAAAACAAAGGACAAAACCCCAAACAAGTTAAGAATTTTAATAATAATAAAACATAATATTATTGTTGTCATTTTTTATATATAATAATAAATTAAGAATAATTAAATATTATTTTAAAATAAATAAATAAATATTCGTTTAATTATTTTCCAGCCAGTTAGGGATGTAGTTACATACGTTATATTTAATTATGCAAACTTTTGCAGGAATTAAATTGCTTGCCACTGAAAGAAGATGACCTAATGTCTGTATATGAATGATATCGCTTTTCAGTTCAGTTACAGGGTTGATTAAACAAAGCGTCAAATCTGTTAATAATAAAAAGAAGTGTAAATCAAGTGCATTGCAATGATACAAAATCATCACATAAATATACTTAAGGTTGACAGAAATCCTTCACAAACAGCCGGGCTGATACGGAAGTGCGTCTCTGTGCTTTCATAGCCCTGTACAATGCTGCTTGATTCTGGGTCTACAAGGCAGCATTGTAAAGAGGCTCAAAGCTCAGAGTAAATCATCTGTGCATGATGTCTACTGAGGGTACATAATAACACCACTGGCTGCCTCTCAAAATCTAGCGAGCAGCAGCATGTTTGGACATCATTGTAAGATGCCTCATAATGCAGGTCTAGGTAGGCAGCTCGTTAGGTTTTCCAGATGCAGCCAGTGTCACGTTAAGGTTAGATAAATGACAATATTGAAAGGTAAATTAACAGATAAATATAGTGTAATGCTTCCATTATTGCTGAATTAATAGAGCTGGAGGACGTGGCCAACAAGACAAGGCCGATAGCGCCCCCTATTGGTGTGTTTGCTATGACAAACATCAATAACAATAGGAAAATTCACACGAATATCAAATATCGACAGTCGATAAACAATCCAAACGGGCTAGCATGCAGACTCGGGATATATATTACGGTTAAACTCCAGCAATAAAGCAATACTAATACAATATTTAGGTATTTTAGAGGACATCTGATAATAAATATCTTATGTCTTGTGAACAAAACACAAATTTATCGTTCGTTTGACTTTTAACAAAGCGCGCGATGTATAAAATCGACAGATTTAAATGAACCTTCGCAGAATCAGTGATTTATTTTGATATATACGCATCTCAACGACAATATCCATTTCTATACAATCTATCGAGTAAATATTAGTCATCAGATCAAAAGAAAAAACACACTTCACCTTCACAGAGATCAAACCCTCAGTCGCGGGAAGAAATCCGATGTTCAGCCGCGGCGTCTCTACCTTTCTTCATGACCACCATCACAGATGCGCCACACGTTTCTCGTGTCCCTCCGCGGCGGCGTCTCAAACCCTAGTGCGCTTCATACCTAGACAGCGTTTTGGGACGCGTAGGGCGCAACCGAGTCAAGTGCTCACAACGCGCTCACATATGTTGTCTAGGTAGGCTGCTCACTAGAATTTGAGACACAGCCGATGTACAATATCCCTGCTGCTGTAGATGCATCCTGTACACCGCAAACTGAAATCACGGCTGCCATTGACCATACAGCATCCTATATGATGCTGCATATTAGGTGGTCGAAATCTATATGGTTCTATTATTTTGAGAAAGCCTTTTATATATGTAGGCTGCAGCTCAAATGTCCAGAAATACATCTGAGCCAATCAACATGAAAGGCTAAGATTACTGATAAGTGTACTAGCCAATGACATTGACATTTTTGGAAGAGCATGTTAAATAAGAGCCGTCATATAAGGAATATATGAATATAAAATATTTTTTTAAATGTGTTTGGAAAAAGTCTCTTATGCTCACCAAGGCTGCATTTATTTGGCCAAAAATACTGTAAAACAATATTTTTAAAATATTATAACAATTTAAAATAACTTCAAAATAATAATAATTCAAAAGTTAAATTTAAACTAATTAAAATGTTTTGTAACATTCTAAACATTAACATTTTATGTAACTTTTGATTAATGCATCATTTGAGGAATAAAAGCATTAATTCCTTTAAAAATAGAATTTATTTCTTAAAACAAAACAGTAAAAAAGACAAATATTCAGTGGTTTAATAAATTAATTGCAATTTATTCATCCTTTCTTCAGTAGCTCCAAACAGCTCAAAGATCTAACCAAATAGCAATCTGTCAAATAAACATATTTAAAATATATATAGTCTTAAAGCCTTTTCCATAACTACATTTTACACTTCATCCTTGCTAACCATCCTTGAATGTGTTCATCCAACCTGCATTAGATGTCTGACTGTTCCTAAGGGGAAATTTTACAATGTTCATAAACAATACATAGACTTCACAAGAGAGCAGGTATCTACCACAAAATATACTGTTTGTATGTGTACTGAGGGTATTTAAATGGACTAAATGCTTATTTTTCAGATATCAAAATAAGAATGTTGCATTTTCACAGTCAGGAATTATTTACAATGGAAAAACACGTGCATCACATGTGTTCACAAACTAGGTTGGCAACACAACAATGCCACCAATGACTTTAGAAACAGAGCTGTTTTTGGACATCTACAATTGCTTTCTTCATTCAGTCACACTAAATTACAGCGTAAACAGATGAACAGTCCAGAAAGCAGCATAATGACATTAGTACTTTTAGTAGAGGAAGGATGTGAAGATCTGAGTAGTCTTCATCACTTGAGGTGGGCCATGGATACCCGTTGTATTAAATTTGGTTCTATAGTTCTCTCATTACTGATAAATGTGGATATAATATGGTTTAGAACACACTTTCTTCATCTGTTATTAGTACTATTTTAAATACGTGTAATTTATGAAGGAATCTGAAATGTTTTTTTTTTAACTGATTTAAACATCAATTTAAACTGGATTAAAAAAAGTAGATTACAATTACTCTTCATTTTGCCCTTCAAGCTAGGTTATATCCTGTTTACTAATACTTTAGTGTTATGACAGAACTGTTGTAAAATATGAGTGTTCATGCTGCTTGTAAATTGTGAAATGAAATAAGACTGGTCCTTTTACAATCCATGGACATGATTTCAAAGCTCTGATGGTACGAACTACCACAGATCTGAAAGCTAATGACTGTAAAATAATAATTTATTAGCCTTGTCTCTATCCAGCTGGAGTCCACTCTGTATTGGCTATGGTTTTGCTATATTATCAGCTACTGAAACCATGTACAGGTTAGTGCTTGGTTGATGTGGGACTGATGTAACATAAGACCTCAGCTGATTGGCTGGTTGGAGAGAATGGGGCGCTCATGGTCACTCGAGGTTTGATTCGTTTTCCTTCCGCTCCATCCTGATCTCCATTCTGCAATGTGTCATGATGACATTATAAAATCTCCAGATCCACATGCCGCACCTCAGGATTACGTTGCTGTCGGAGATACAGAGCAGAAGTCAGTCAAGGAAAAATGAGGACTAGTAAGTACTAACTTGTTCTAAAGAACATTCGATTCAACACATTACCATCCAAAAGTTTTTTTAAGAAAGAAAAAAATGGACACTTTTATTCTGCAAGACAGTATTAAATTGATCAAAAGTGACAGTAAATACATTTACATGTATTTAAAAATGCTGTTATTTTGAACTTTCTCTTCACCAAAGAATTCTGAAAAAATGTTATCACGGTTTTCACAAAATATTAAGCAGCAGCAACTGTTTTAAATGTTGATAATAATAAATGCTAAAATGTATAAAAATCTTTTATGCTAAAATCTTTAAATGTTCATATTTGATTTTGAATTAAATCTCCTTTTTGTAAATTCAGAAATATCAGAGCATAAAAAACGTAAATAAATAAATTGAAAAGCCAAGAAAATTACAATTTTCACACAACAATTTGCATTTAACTTTCTTGCCATCTGCCAATGCATCATATATAGTGTGAAAAGGCAATTACAGTGTTGTTCTCTGTAAAACATCAAATCTGATTTTCCTTTCCCAAAATGAAACCCTGGAGAGTGAAACTGGAAGGTTTCACTTTGATTTATTTTGAATAGTTGTGGCCAAATAGCTGAACTGATTTCCTTTATGTGCAATCATGAGTGTGGTGTCTGCTGAATGTAGTGCTGACTTATTCTGACAGCTAACCATACAAATTTACTGAAGGATTGTCAGGATGGAGACAAGAGAGATCTGAATCATACATTCTTAAAAATAAAGGCTCCAAAATGGGCTTTTCACAGCACTGCCAAAGAAGAACCATTTGTGACCCTGGACCACAAAACCAGTCATAAGGGTCAATTTTTTTAAATTGAGATTTATACATCACCTGAAAGCTGATAAATAATAATAACAAATAAGCTTTCCATTTATGTATGTATTGTTAGTATAGGACAACATTTGGCTGAGATACAACTATTTGAAAATCTGGAATCTGAGGCTGCAAAAAAAAAATCAAAATATTGAGAAAATCGCCTTTAAATTGTCCAAATGAAGGTCTTAGCAATGCATATTACTAATCAAAAATTAAGTTTTGATATATTTACGGTAGGAAATTTACAAAATATCTTCATGGAACATGATCTTTACTTATTATCTTAATGATTTTTGGCATAAAAGAAAAATCGATAATTTTGTTGACCCATACAATGTATTGTTGGATATTGCTACAAATATACCCGTGCTACTTATGACTGGTTTTGTGGTCCAGGGTCACATTTATGGTTTGCCAAAGAACCTATCCGTGAACAGTTTTTAAGAAAATATTGGTTTCTTAGTGTGGAAAATATTTCAAAGAATCTTTTTTTTCACTATAAAGAACCTTTTGTACAATAGAAAGGTTCCATGTTTGTTAAAGGGTCTTCATAGAACCATAGACGTCAATTAAGAACTTAAGTGTGGTCTTCTCAGATACCTTAAGTTCTTTCTCTAGACGGTCCACCTCTGCTCCTAAGGTGTCAATAATGTTCTCCCCGTGCTTCAACATAAAGTTCTCCAGCTCCTCTGGTGTCTTCACCTGCTGAATGTCCTGCAGGCCAAACACACACAGTTACACTATTAATATGCAGAGCTCACAAAAGGATGATTCATTAGCAAAAACTACCATGAATTTGTTTGAGTGCTAATAGTTTAGTCACTTCTATGAAACAATGGATAGACTTGAAACAAATGCTAAAGTCACGTCAGATTATCTACATCACAGCAGAAGCCTTGTCTCTTAGCACGTACGTTGAGGATCTGTTCAATGTCTTGCTTCTCCAGGTATGATCGTGTCACCACCCGCCCATCAAAGTCCACCTCTGCCTTGAAGCGCACTTTGCTCAGCCCCATATCTGTGGCTTTGACATCATGAATCGCCCTGGAGACAAAATGACCTGAAGTGAGGACATCAAATCTAATTTCATCAAAGCACGAATGTACACTGATGTAACTCTGTCTGAGCAAGCTTACATTTCAGAATGTGATGCTTGCCTGAATTTGAAAAACATTTGAAGCAGGTTGCTTCTGTCTCCTTGTTAAAGCACTGTCATGAACTGTAAGATGGCAGCTTGTTTGCTGATGAAGCTCTTATTATGCAGACTTTGGTTACATGTAGTGGACACATACAATGGAGAAAGGCAGGGATGGAGGACTGACCTGACAGCAGGGTCATTTTCCAGAAACTCTGTGAGCTTCTGCACATGCTCGGCCTGGATGGAGCGACCCAGCAGAGCCTCTGTGTTAGTGTAGATGAGGAATGCAGATACTGTTCCTAACAGGGTGCCCACACCCAGAGAACCCAGACTGTCATAGTAGGGGTTACCTATGAAGGGGGAGAAAGAGAGAGGCATTAAATATATTAAATGTCATGTACAGTACATAATATGTGAGACTAATAGAATGCAACCCACATCAATGGTGCCGGATGACATTCTGACAAATGAATATAGCATCTACCATGAATAAGGTTACCCACGACCCACTGAGTTATAAAAAAGGTGCAATGAGCTGTGTGTGTAATATTAGCAGTATCTAAATGGCAACTAAATGGCACATTTTTACATTTATGCACATAAAGGTTAACAATGAATTCTGAAGTAATCCATTTAGCTATATGCTAAAATTGACACACACATTTTCATATATTCATTCGCAATATGGTCATCTCAAGGTTCAAAGTTTATTATAAGCCTGGAGGGCAATTTTTTGTGCAGCATAAAATTCAAGAATTTTATATATTTTATATATATAAAATTTTTAATAAATTCAAAATAAATTGTTTCTAAACAATTGTTTCTAAATAAATTAGTTCTATATTTCATCATTATTTTTGACTGTTATTGTTTGCCCCGTTAAAGTTAAGTACAGTTAAGTTAAGTCTTGTCTTTTTTTGCCTGATTCCTTTGTCTTTTTTTTTGCTTGAACTACAAGTTTTTAATGTTTTGATTCACCTCATAGCTGGTTGGCTTGATTCACAGCTTATAAACAAATCAATTTTGCTTGGTTGGAACAGCAGCTACGCTAATTATGTCTCTATTTGTTTCTCTGTTTCTGTAACTAGGATTTACACAAGCTTCAGTCTGGATCCAGAACACCTGAGAAGAGATGATGCCAACCCCTCAGAGGACCTCAGATGATGTCAACCCTGAAACATACAGAACTACCACATTTTGCTATAAGTTTGATTGCATCATATAATAATTGCTGTTAATAGTGTTCATCGTCTGTTTGATTACGTCTTAATTAATTGATTTTTCTGTACATTTCTGCCATATGTACATTAACTGACAGTCACCACTGATAAGCTAGCTACCACTAAATATTGTAGAAACTTAATTTGCTGTAAAGTTGCTTTGCAACGATTTGTATCGTGAAAAGCGCAATACAAATAAACTTGAATTGAATTGAATAACACTTTAACAAAGACACTTTAACAAAATCTCTATGGAAAAATACTGAAAAAGTTGGCGGGTACTAATGCACTCCACAATACAAACTGTTTCTTGAGTATCAAATCAGCATATTAGAATGATTTCTGAAGGATCATGTCACACTGAATACTAGAGTAATGACTGCTTAAAATTCAGCTTTGCC
Organism: Sinocyclocheilus anshuiensis; assembly: GCF_001515605.1. Lineage (NCBI taxonomy): Eukaryota > Metazoa > Chordata > Actinopteri > Cypriniformes > Cyprinidae > Sinocyclocheilus > Sinocyclocheilus anshuiensis. The sequence continues at coordinate 32,157 of NW_015558621.1, read as the reverse complement.
ATCACAGCAATAAATTACATTTTTAAATGTATTATAATAGAAAACAGTTATTTTAAACTGTAACAATATTTTACAATTGCACTGTTTTTACTTAATTTTTTTTAATCAAATAAATATCAATAAGACTCTTATTTCAAAAGAAAAAACCTTACTGATCGCAATCTTATGAATTATAGTCTAGGTGAATTGGTATACAGCAGTCTTTAATGCCACAATAGAGACCTCTAGTGGTACAAACAAAAGTGCTATTTTTTTCTTTTAAAGCCCTGCTATGTAAAATAACATTGCTGTTAGTTTCATGGTTGATTACACTTCAATAACATACAACTGTAGTAAGCGCCAGATAATAAACTGAGCTGAAACTGCCATCAGGGCTGTTCTCAAGCATGAAAGCAGGTTTACTGAATAGAGCATTATCCAGATCTCTACACAAATTTTCCACAAAGCCATGAAAACCACAGGGCAAGAGGACCAAGCTTCTGGGCAGCCGTAGGTGTTGACTTTGTGTGTGCACAGAATTGCGTTTAGAGCTGGATTTACAAAGCTTAAAAAGAACATCAACTGCTCTTTATAAAGGGGATAAAGCTCAGGCCCATGTGCTTATTAAACCTGACCCTGTGGTAGAGACAACGGTTAGCATGAAACAGGAGGGTCAGGCACTATTCTTGTGTTTATTTGAAATACCTGTGAGAGACGTTAGTCCCATACATCCAGCTGCCATCACCACCCCGAGCACAGCAGCAGCGTCCTCCAACAGGACCACGTTAGTGCTGGGGTCTCGACTTTGCATCACTGTCATACACAAACAAACAAGGATTATCAAACTGATCATCTCCAAACTGTGTCAAAACCATAATCACAATCAAATAACAGACAAGGCTAATAGAAGAGTTAAAGCTGCAGTCCGTAACGTTTTTGTGTTCAAAATGTACAAAATGTATATAATAATCGAGTACACCATGAATCCATGTTTTTGGCTTGTCCTGAATCACTACGGTACACCTATAATACGTGTTTATATGCGGATTATTTTAGACTGGTTCGGGTAGGTACCGCTGCGGAGTAGCCCAATACCTGCGTGATTCGTCCTAGACATAAACAGAGAGAAGTAGCTCCGGCTACAATGTTCTTCCGCAAGACGCACGCAGTGTTTATTAACCGCTAGAGCGCCAAAAGTTACGGACTGCAGCTTTAACCGAAGGTACATACCGTACTCATAAAAGGACAAGCCTTGTTCACGTGCACTCTTCTTGATCTCGTTAATGGCCACCAATAGTGTAGCTTTATGGGGAATCAGCAGACAGATGATATTTAAATAGTGATACTGTCAGACCTTTCTGAATGTTAATGAAACTATGGAAGAGGAAACCACATCTCACCTCCTTCAGATACCAGAGATCCTGCTAAAATACAATAAGCCTGCAAAAGACAATAATAAAAAAAACAGCTATATTCACTATTGTTCAAACTTTGAGGTCAGTAAGATTTTTTAAAATCCACTTTTATTCAGGACAGATTAAAATGATCAAAAGTGACACTAAAGGCATTTATAATACAACAAAGATTTCTATTTCAAATAAGGCTGCGTTTACACTTGGCATTAACACGCGATCACCGTGATCCCATCAGTCAATCAGAACACGGCGCGTTTACACTTGGCAACATCAACTGACTTTTCTATTTGGATAACCGATCGGATCTGTCTTTCACGCGCAATATTTAAATAAGTTTGCAGAGAATGGCCCGGTGCAAAGACAACCTGAAGTGGTGGGCTTTCTTTTGAAAAGCATTTTCAGTCGCGGGACATTTTACAAATCAAAGATAAGTGTAGGAGTCTCACTAGTCTCCACACGGGTGTTCTCCGTCGCGAGAGAGGGGGCGGCGTTTTGCGTGATGTCGACCTGCGAATGCAGACACGATGGCTGGATTGCATTTACATTACACTGAGATCCGATCACAATGCATCCTCGACTACCTCTGGACCAGGACACACTGATCGGATTACAT
>NW_015558621.1:19943-28206 GCF_001515605.1 Sinocyclocheilus anshuiensis | reverse complement strand
ATACAGAACTACCACATTTTGCTATAAGTTTGATTGCATCATATAATAATTGCTGTTAATAGTGTTCATCGTCTGTTTGATTACGTCTTAATTAATTGATTTTTCTGTACATTTCTGCCATATGTACATTAACTGACAGTCACCACTGATAAGCTAGCTACCACTAAATATTGTAGAAACTTAATTTGCTGTAAAGTTGCTTTGCAACGATTTGTATCGTGAAAAGCGCAATACAAATAAACTTGAATTGAATTGAATAACACTTTAACAAAGACACTTTAACAAAATCTCTATGGAAAAATACTGAAAAAGTTGGCGGGTACTAATGCACTCCACAATACAAATTGTTTCTTGAGTATCAAATCAGCATATTAGAATGATTTCTGAAGGATCATGTCACACTGAATACTAGAGTAATGACTGCTTAAAATTCAGCTTTGCCATCACAGCAATAAATTACATTTTTAAATGTATTATAATAGAAAACAGTTATTTTAAACTGTAACAATATTTTACAATTGCACTGTTTTTACTTAATTTTTTTTAATCAAATAAATATCAATAAGACTCTTATTTCAAAAGAAAAAACCTTACTGATCGCAATCTTATGAATTATAGTCTAGGTGAATTGGTATACAGCAGTCTTTAATGCCACAATAGAGACCTCTAGTGGTACAAACAAAAGTGCTATTTTTTTCTTTTAAAGCCCTGCTATGTAAAATAACATTGCTGTTAGTTTCATGGTTGATTACACTTCAATAACATACAACTGTAGTAAGCGCCAGATAATAAACTGAGCTGAAACTGCCATCAGGGCTGTTCTCAAGCATGAAAGCAGGTTTACTGAATAGAGCATTATCCAGATCTCTACACAAATTTTCCACAAAGCCATGAAAACCACAGGGCAAGAGGACCAAGCTTCTGGGCAGCCGTAGGTGTTGACTTTGTGTGTGCACAGAATTGCGTTTAGAGCTGGATTTACAAAGCTTAAAAAGAACATCAACTGCTCTTTATAAAGGGGATAAAGCTCAGGCCCATGTGCTTATTAAACCTGACCCTGTGGTAGAGACAACGGTTAGCATGAAACAGGAGGGTCAGGCACTATTCTTGTGTTTATTTGAAATACCTGTGAGAGACGTTAGTCCCATACATCCAGCTGCCATCACCACCCCGAGCACAGCAGCAGCGTCCTCCAACAGGACCACGTTAGTGCTGGGGTCTCGACTTTGCATCACTGTCATACACAAACAAACAAGGATTATCAAACTGATCATCTCCAAACTGTGTCAAAACCATAATCACAATCAAATAACAGACAAGGCTAATAGAAGAGTTAAAGCTGCAGTCCGTAACGTTTTTGTGTTCAAAATGTACAAAATGTATATAATAATCGAGTACACCATGAATCCATGTTTTTGGCTTGTCCTGAATCACTACGGTACACCTATAATACGTGTTTATATGCGGATTATTTTAGACTGGTTCGGGTAGGTACCGCTGCGGAGTAGCCCAATACCTGCGTGATTCGTCCTAGACATAAACAGAGAGAAGTAGCTCCGGCTACAATGTTCTTCCGCAAGACGCACGCAGTGTTTATTAACCGCTAGAGCGCCAAAAGTTACGGACTGCAGCTTTAACCGAAGGTACATACCGTACTCATAAAAGGACAAGCCTTGTTCACGTGCACTCTTCTTGATCTCGTTAATGGCCACCAATAGTGTAGCTTTATGGGGAATCAGCAGACAGATGATATTTAAATAGTGATACTGTCAGACCTTTCTGAATGTTAATGAAACTATGGAAGAGGAAACCACATCTCACCTCCTTCAGATACCAGAGATCCTGCTAAAATACAATAAGCCTGCAAAAGACAATAATAAAAAAAACAGCTATATTCACTATTGTTCAAACGTTGAGGTCAGTAAGATTTTTTAAAATCCACTTTTATTCAGGACAGATTAAAATGATCAAAAGTGACACTAAAGGCATTTATAATACAACAAAGATTTCTATTTCAAATAAGGCTGCGTTTACACTTGGCATTAACACGCGATCACCGTGATCCCATCAGTCAATCAGAACACGGCGCGTTTACACTTGGCAACATCAACTGACTTTTCTATTTGGATAACCGATCGGATCTGTCTTTCACGCGCAATATTTAAATAAGTTTGCAGAGAATGGCCCGGTGCAAAGACAACCTGAAGTGGTGGGCTTTCTTTTGAAAAGCATTTTCAGTCGCGGGACATTTTACAAATCAAAGATAAGTGTAGGAGTCTCACTAATCACGGTGATCGCATGTTAATGCCAAGTGTAAACGCAGCCTACCTCTGGCCCAGGACACGCTGATCGGATAACATTACGATCAGAAGCCTGTGTGGACAACTTCTGGATACAGGTCGCATGTTAATGCCAAGTGTAAACGCAGCCTAAATGCTGCTATTTTTAAATTCCTATTTATCAAAGAATCCTAAAAAAATGTAACACATTTTCCACAAAAATATTAACCAGAACAGCTGTTTTCAACAATGATAATAAGGTGTTTAGTAAGCAACAAAACAGCATATTAAAATGACTTGTGAAGGATCATGTGTCACTGAAGACTGGAGTAAAGGTTGCTGAAAATTCAACTTTGCAATCACAGGATTAAATTACATATTAAAATACATTCAAATAGAAACAGTAGTATAAAATTGTAATGTTTCACAATATTAAGATTTTTTTTACTGTATCTTTGATTAAATAAATGCAGCCTTAAAAATCTTACAAACACCAAACTTTCGAAAGGTAATGTCACATCGCAGACTTCATATAATTTTGTACATCTTCAAGTTGTAACCCAAAGCTACTAACCCAGAGCAGTGATTCTATTGGCTGAGGGTGCAGGAGTCCCATAATGCCGTGATACCAGGACAAGCCAGCACCCATCATGAAGATGCCGACTCCGCTGATGAGAGAGGCGATGTAACGCATGTTGGAGAAGCCATACCTGTAATAACAGAGAACAGTTGGCTTAGACATGACCACATGACCAGAGGACAACATCAGTCTGTATGAGCTGTACGTACGGATGGACGGCATCTGGGTTCCGGACAGACTGGCTGATGCCTATTACAAGAAGAGCCTGTCGAAGAGAAAGTATAAGAGATGAATTGAAAAAATGAACAAGTATATACGTCTATGTAATTTATTTTTAAATCATACACCATCTGTTGTAGGTATATCCTGGAGGTCAAAGGTGGTAATACAGACATGAATGGCAAATTACCTGATTGCAGGTATCAGCCAGTGAGTGGATGGCTTCAGAAAACATACTGGCAGATCCTGTATAAACCCACGCCAACAGCTTGAAGAAAAAATTCAGTCCATTTCTGCAGTAAAAAAAAAAAATGAAATTAGACATTTATATCTCCACTTGATACACAAATACACTGATGTTCAAAACAGTAATACTTTTATTTAGCAATGTTGCATGAAATTGATCAAAAGTGACAGTAAAAAATCTTGTATTTCAAATACAAAGAAACCTGAAAAAAGTGTATCATAGTAAATATTAAGAAAATGTTAAGCAGCACAACTGTTTTCAGTATTGATAATAAGAGATATTTCTTAAGCAGAAAACCAGCATATTAGTATGATTTCTGAAGGAACATGTGACACTTAAGACTGAAGTAACGGATGCTAAAAATTCAGCTTTGCCATCATAGGAGTAAATTACATGTTAAAATATATTACAATAGAAAACAGTTATTTTAAGTTGTAATAGTATTTCACAATATTATTCACAATTATTTCACTGTTTTTTATCAAATGAATGCTGCCTTGTTAAGCATAAGTACGGTGGCCGAGAAGTGCAAAGCAGATCACAATTCTGAAAACAAAATAACAAATTACAAATGCAAATGCAAGTCTAAAAAACAAAATAACAATTCAGAAAGCACAACAACAATTCAGAAAACACAACGACAAATCCGAAAACAAATTAACAAGTCAGAAAACACAACGACAAATCAGACAAACCGGAAGAGGTAGGTATAGTTTGAGACAGCGCCATTGGTTTGGGATTACTCACCGCTGACTGGACGAGACATCTGTCAATCAACTTATACAGGAAGAACCAGCCGAAGAACAGCAGAGTCGTGGTAGAAAGTTCGGAGATGGTATTAAAGTAGCTCAGTTTAAATGTGTTGTATGAATTGCCCTTACTATGGAATAAAAAATACGGGGTGTATATTTACATTTAGTTAAAAGTGGCTGTAAAACATCAGCTCCAGTGGCGCAGATGGATAAGCTCGTGTCGCTGGCTTTTTGACGCGATCGACCCGGGTTCGATCCCGTCTTTTGCCGTGTTATTTTGTTTTTTAGACTTGCATTTGCGTTTGTAATTTGTTATTTTGTTTTCAGAATTGTGATCTGCTTTGCACTTCTCGGCCACCATACATAAGAGACTTCTTTGGAAAAAAAAATAGTACACAGAATGTTCACAGAAAAAAAAAAAACCTGTCTTAATGTAACTGATTCCTCAAGCAACACATAATTACATAATTTGGCTTGTTGTATAATGTACTAGACACAGATCTGGTTGTTTTAAGGCTAACAGTCAGTGTGGGTCATACCTCATGTGGAAGCACGTGTCTTTTAACTCAATATCCTTAATCTAATAGCTAGATAGCATGAGGTTGGTAAAACTTACATGCATATAGCCACCATCACTACTTTTCCCGGTCCTTGTAGAAATGTCGCTCTCTTCCTAGACCGAGGCTATAGGAGTCAAAAATGATCAAAAACACAGTTAGCTAAGAACGCATTGTACTCATCGATATGCTCTGCTTTGAGGTTAAATTAGGAGCAGCATGAAAATATGAATATGAAAAAATGTCAAGAAAGAGACAATGGAAGAAAGAGACAGAAGCTGAGGAATATCATGAATCATGAGGACTGGCTACACCCAGGCATTAGTAGTACCAAAACAGAAAAATCATAGTGACAGTCTTGAACTTGTTTTTACCTTTGTGTTCCCCCAGAAGTCTTTGTACTCCTTCAACAGCTTCTGATTTCTAAATATGTCTTATGGGTGAGAAAGAGAAAGACTAATGGTTATTTAGACAGTAGATGACATGAAAACATTAGAATGCAGATCATGCAGTAAATGAGGAGAAAATGACATACTTTCCTGGTACTCCCTTTCCACATCTTTCCTGAGATTCCTCTCTCTAGCAAGTGCCTCTTGACTTCCCCATACATCCAGCGCTCTAAATAAAGACACCGAAACAAGCTAATTGATCTCTCTACTCATAATTTCAGATCCTTGTACCTGATGCCAAATAGTACACTACAGTTTAAAAGGTTGGGGTCAGTAAGATTGTATACTGTTTATGCTCATCAAGGCTGCAATTATTTGATCAAAAATACAGCAAAATATTTCTTGCTTAATATTTGTGTGGAAAATGTCAGCATTTTTGTCCTTTAATTCTTAGTAATAACTGTAAATGTAAATGAAACTGTATCTTACTGACCCAAACTTTTGAATGGTAGTATATAAATATGGTAGTGTAACAGTTGTATATACTTTGCCTCCACATCTGATCGCAGGAAGACGGTGAAGGCTTCTGTGTCGTCATGGGGACTACGTCGACGGATTTTTCTAAGCTGCTCAAGGTCACTTTGAACACACAAAAATGCATAGATTCACATGTGAACAAGGTAGTTTACTGGGTTACAACAAAGTAAACTACAACGCTCCACTTCCTAAAGGTACCTGGGTTTGAGGCAGAACTCGTTCATAGCTCTAACTGCAGTAATGAAATTATTCTGGGTGTATTTGGTGCCATATTCCCTTTTTTTCAGGACAGCCCGTACTGAAAACACAAGAAACATGCAAGATAGTTAAAATACATAGAATTGTGATCATTCTGATTGGTCTGAAAGAAAAGTGTCTGTGTGTAAAACAAGGCTGCGCAACCTTTCACTTGAATGCTCTCTGCTTTCGTCAGACCTTGAGTTTTGGAACCTGAAATGCAAAAATAAATAAATAAATAAATAAATCAAATTGATTAAAACCCAATAACATTTAGAATAAATCATAATTACCACACATACATTATAAATATATAATATATAAGACACTATTTATTTATATTTACTCACAAAAACCTAAAAAACCCGAATTGTTTATAGAAATGAGCACACTTTGACGTAATTTAAAAGCCTGTGAACAAATACAAAATAATGCAGAATCATTACCAGCTGTTTTTGCAGAGGACTGTGCAGCTTGTTCTTTCTCAGTGGGCTTTGGCTCTACAGGACCCGCTGGAGATCCAGTTTTATCACTGCCTGATGTGGAACAGTACTGGACCTGTGTCCACATTAAAGACGTGACTCTGGAATCTGGAAAGCTAAACCAGAGTTTGTGCACCCCTCCTCCACTTTTCCAACCTATTGAGTATATCACATTTTGCATAATGGGAATGATTTCCGGATCTAGTCTAGAATTATTAAAACAGTCAACGTTGAATAACAAGATAAGAAACAGAATTAAATAAACATCCTCTCTCAGTCCTTATATTGACAAAACATGCAAATGACACTGTGTGATGCTCTTACCGAAACATGGCGTTGCTATTTTAGAGGGTCTCTGAGATAAAGTGGCTCGTTGTTGCAGGTAGACCCGGCAGAGGACTTGCCATGGTCTGTGGGCCAGGCAGGGGAACATCCTCTCTGTGGCAAGTCCAGGAGACACACAATGAATCCTGCTGGACATTAACATTACATTATGTTAGTAAATACAAATCTCTGGATGTATGTGATAATCTGACAACAATGAAGCATATATAGTAAAAAAGGGGAGTGTGGACTGGTCTACAAACATCAGATTAAGCCTATTAGAGCAACGTGATTGATCATATGACCATCCACATGAAATCTCTATGCACAAAACTGAACACATTACACAGGATTTTAATAGAACCTGTATAAATAAATGTTGCCCACAATCATAGTGACAGTTCTATCTATCTATCTATCCTCCCATCTTATCTATCTCACATCTTGAACACTACGTCAGCTAATTAGCTAAATGTGACAGTGAGTTCCAAGAGAACTTTTCCATAGTTACATAAAACCTTTCCAATTCAGTAAAAGTCAAAATTCGGAAACATTTAAAGCTAGTATAAACACTTGCATGATTTTTTTTAGATCAGCATAAGCTTAGAATTACCACTAAATGATATCAGTACCCGGCTAGATATCCCGTTAACGCGTCCCCGAGCCAAGCAGCAGATGTCTGAACGTCCGACTGCTTTAATTTCTATCAGATTAAGTGAAGACTGCCGCTCTAAGAACAACACAAACTGCTAACTGAACCTGACTGCAGCCGGTGCCTTTCAGTTAGCTTAGCATGACAGCTACATCTTAGCAAGTGCTGCCTACAGTTGCTGAGGTAATTATAGACATATTACACACAGAAGCTGAAATAATAGACACTCCGTTTGGTATTATTTACCTTTATATAGCTCAGTCCATTATTTACTAGTGGTGGGCGGCTAACTCAACACAGTCCATAACAAACGGTACTAACACCGAAAGCACTGAAGACGGAGAGCTCGCGAGATCGTGAGTCATTGAACGATAGAGCGTTAGTTTTGAATTGCGCCTGCAGTCTCGCAGGGAGGTCTGACAGTGGAGGAGCCTGTCACTGGAGCAGTGCTGTTAAGATATCTATAAAACGATATATCTTTAAAGATTCAAAATTGATCACGTTCTTCATTTGTTAAGTTTTAAACTAACATAATTATACAGCCTCTGATGGTTGGCCTAAATCATTCTTTAAAAATAGGAAATTAAAAAATGGTTTTGGAAATTCATGTCAGCCCAACTTATATTTTATAATAATAATTATTATTATTATAAAGCTTTTTAACACTCAAGTACAAGAACAAAACGGTTTTAAGATGAGAAACATATATATGCATAACATATATAATATATCGTTACAGCGATGGCGCTGCAGATGGCAGCCTCAGTGTTTGGCTCTCCAGTGTTTGTATTGTTTTTTTTAGTTTTTCCTGTTTTTTGTTTCTCAAACACGATCAGTTTTACCAGGGATGAGCTGCTGAACAGTCGGCAGAACACGCCACACAATCTTCTACCGGATTTCGTTTATTCGGACGTTTTGCTGAACGTTGTAGTCGGCGGAGCAGCTGCGCTGATCAAGCGCTTCAGGACGCGCAGACGGGGGAAGCGAGCCGGCGTGCTCGTGAAGCTC
>NW_015558621.1:404-19445 GCF_001515605.1 Sinocyclocheilus anshuiensis | reverse complement strand
AGCACTGTGACTGCAGTGGAGTCATTCAGGTTCCTGGGCACCACCATCTCTCAGGACCTGAAGTGGGACACTCACATTGACTCCACTGTTAAAAAGGCCCAGCAGAGGTTGTACTTCCTTCGCCAGCTGAGGAAATTCAACCTGCCACAGGAGCTGCTGAAACAGTTCTACTCAGCCGTCATCGAGTCTGTTCTGTGCACTTCAATAACTGTCTGGTTTGGTTCAGCTACAAAATCAGACATCAGAAGACTACAGAGAACGGTTCGGACTGCTGAAAGGATTATTGGTGCCCCCCTGCCTACCCTCCAAGAACTGTATACATCCAGAGTGAGGAAAAGGGCTCAGAAAATCACTCTGGATCCATCACATCCAAGCCATCTCCTTTTTGAACTTTTGCCATCTGGTCGGCGTTACAGAGCACCGAATACCAGGACAGCCAGGCACAAGAACAGTTTCTTTCCCCAGGCAATCTGCCTCATGAACAGTTAATGTTCTCCCATTGTGCAATTAAAGTATGTGCAATAACCTTATACCTATTTATCACCCTAAACCCTAGTACATCCCTACAACTTATTTTATTTTATTCTATTCCCATTCCATCTATAGCACACCTGTACATACAATTTATTCTTTATTTTTTATTTTTTTTGTGGTTTATATTTATGCATGTGTATTTTATTCACATCTCATTTTTATTATCTGTGTGTTGTTGTTGTCTCTGTGTACTGGAAGCTTGTGACACTATAACAAATTCCTTGTATGTGCAAACATACTTGGCAATAAAGCTCTTTCTGATTCTGATTCTGATTCTGATTCTAATAGTGCATATGTCCAGAATATACATTTAACAGAAAAATGAGGATACATTCCTTGTAAATTTTAATGTAGCCTACAAAATAAATAAACAAATAAAATACATACTATTAAATTACAACAAAGACTGCATCTTGTAAACTTACAAAGTAGTATTTGAATATACAAAGACAGAAAGATGTCTTGAAGACATGAGCAAAACAACAACAGAAAAGATAATCTATATTTATTTGTATTTTCCTCAGTCCCATTCAGAAAAGTTTTCAAGCTCTTGAAGCCACTGCTTCTCCACCTTCACAAAGAGAGATAACAAAACAGTTAGGATATGCATTGTACTGTATAGACATCTTTTTGTGACTACGTATCGCTTTGAACAAGTGGCATACAGTATTCCCAATAACTTTAGAATTATCCACCTGTTCATTTTTCAGGTTAGTCAGGCTCAGCACTGAGGGTTTGTCTGCGATCATTCTGGTTTGCTGACTTTGAGGAAGCTGTATTGGGGACAGGGAATTTCTCTGGATGTTTGCTGCCTCAAAGACATTGTTCATGAAGGTGTCTGAATTCTCAGAGATCATCTCTGAATGTTGTCTCTTCGTAGGGGTAAAGCTTGAGTATTGAAGTTCAGAGTGAATCCTCTTAGAAGACAGTTCTGGTGGATTTTCTGGTGGACATTTCAAAATATAACAATCTCAGCCAACTCTATTAATGATTTCAAAGTCAATAACCCCCCAAAAGACATGAAATGAGAACAATTATAATGACAAAATTCCCAGTATCAGATAATTTCTAGGAAGTATTATTGTATGAAGACTATTAAACTCATTTAAAAACGTACCTTCCTCCCAGCCATCAAGACTACTCTGTTCAGTGCTAACAGCCTCCACCACCTTGTGAGGACATTAAAATCACAAACGTTCAAAGGCAAAATCATGAAAGCAGAAATTAAATAATCTAAAAAAAGCTTTGCAAAAGCACCTTTTCCTTATTACACCTATGCCTTGGAGTAAAGCGCCCAGCCACGATGCTTTGAAGAGACTGCTTTAGTGAGGCATGTAACTCGCTGGTGCTCTTGACCTAAAACAAACCCAGTTTTAAAACATTTTATACAACTTTCACAAGTTAGCAAGCACTGTTCTTAAGAATAAGAAGTGGAATGACACATAAAATAGGGTGTTTTGGGAACCAGTATAAATTATAGCCATATGTTATACCTTCATGCTATCAAAACACGCTCTTCGAAACTCTCCACTGCTGCTGCTGGCAATTATACTGTTCATTGAGCTCAACACAATGGGTATGGCAGAACCCAACCTCTGCCTGGCCTGAAGTACACACAGAAAAGATGTATGGTTCAGTGGTCTTTAAAAAATGACTAATGGCTATACTGTCACTATTGTTCCATGCATATGTGTTCAAAAGTTTGGGGTCTGTAAGATTTTTTTCAAATGTTTTTGAAAGACGTCTCTTATGTTCACCAAGGCTGCCTTTATTTGATAAAACAACAGTAAAAACAGTAAGTTTGTTACCTTTTATTATAATGTAAAAGAATAATATTTTTGACTAATTTTTTAAATGTAATTTATACCTGTGGTGGCAAAACTGAATTTTCACATCAGTGTCACATGATCCTTCAGTAATCATTCTAATATGCTGATTTGTTGCTCAATACCCATTTTTATTATTATCAATGCTGAAACAATATATATTTCTTCTTTTTTCAGATTTCTTTTGATGAATATAAAAGTCAAAAGATCACCATTTATTTGAAATAGAAATCTTTTGTAACACTGTAAAAGTCTTCAGTCTTTAATCTTACTGACTCCTAAACTTTTGAATGCTAATTAAATGAATGAATGAAAGTAGCCAAAATTTTGAACATTTAAAAAGAAAGTTAACAGATGAATCTTACAGCATGTTTTTGCTGAAATCCTTTCAGCGTGTTTTTCATGGTAGTCTGCAGCGTCGCCCTCACTTGATCTCCGTTGTACCAAAGAATTGCATCCAAGTGTCTCTCAAAAACCTCTTCACTGCCTGAAACATTTAAAAGCAGAATGTCAAAATATTATGACCCATCTCAAGATGTCTATATGATAGGGAAAAGCAAACGTGACTCACCTATGAAGTCGGAGATCTGGGAGTGGAAGGGGTCAGTGTATTGAGTGAAAACGAAGACAGTCAGAGTCTGTTCTACAGCATGGCTCCATTCTGACTCAATGTCCTGCTGTACAGCACTACTACATCTTGTTTCCTGGCTGCAGTCAGTCTCAACAGAGAATTCTACTTCAGAACACAGAGATCCTATAAAGAGAAAAGCCAGAATTAAATAATATATAGACATGCTGGAAAACTGTCTGAACAACTCTAGCCTCAAAGCCAACAGTGATTTGTAGCTCAGGGCACTTTATGCTTTGCAGCGAGGCTTCCATCCATAAAATTATAACACAGTGAGGGAATTTGCCCTCAGTATCCCCAATTTCTCCCCATTTAGGCATGTAATTTACCCTGGATGTTTTGTGCTTCCATACAACAGACTCTAGAAAGGCCGAGATCTGCCCAGGAAAGTGAAGTAGCCAAACTCTGGAGGAAACTCGGCTGTGTTTGTTGCATTAAAGGCATGCCGCATGGACTGTACACTAACATGTGCAATGAATGTTAAGGAGAACATATCTTTTTTGTTCATAAATATGAATAAGAATCAGCATTTTTTTTTTACCAAAAAAAAAAAAAAGACAGGCCGCCTAAAATCATATGCACACTCTTAAATTTTAATAACAATATTTATGTGCACATTACAAAGGATATCCGTATGCATGAGAGACGAGTGGGCCAATTGGAATACAGATTCATACAGGGAGCAAGTGTTGCCATGGTAGCCATGCTCATTTCCCCACACAGTCCAGCCTCTATCATGTTAGAGGGAAGCACACAGCTCATTGTGTTTCCCAATACTGGATGCATTTGTGGACAGGACGGGAGACACCGTACAGAGAATGGACTCCTTCAAAATAAAATAGAAATAAAATGTGCAAGGACAAACAAAATGCAAGTAGAGATTTTTAAGACGTTAAAACTCAATGACCAGTCTGAGGTGTTCATTCTGCTTGCTAGAAAGTTGTTCTATTTAATAACAAATTGCAGGAACTGACTGTCCGTATGCGGCAGTGTCCATAGTAATGCTATGATCCATCGCTGAAACTTTACTTCCTTTCTCTCCTCCACTATAAAACAGCAAATAAGGACAATTACACCCAAAACATTTTTAAAAATAAAAAAGTGGGCTTAATTAGTAGACCTGTAACACATCACTTGCAGAGAAGAATAAGAGCATCAAAAGCATAAAAACATGCTTTGACTATTTTATTATTATCATCTACACTACCGTTCAAAAGTTTTGAGTCAGTAAGATTTTAGATGCTTTTGAAAGAAGTCTCTTATGCTCATAAAGTCTGCATTTATTTGATAAAAAATACAGTAAAAACGGTAATATTGCTACATATTATTATAATATTTTGGACAATATATTTTCAAATATAATTTTAAAAGAAGTAATCACTGCAGTGTCACATGAAATCATTCTAATGTGCTGATTTGGTGCTCAATAGCCATTTCTTACTGTTATCAGTGTTGAAAACAGTTGTGCTGCTTAATATTTCTGTGGAAACCACGATACATTTTTTTCAGGATTCTTTGATGAACAGAACGTCTAAAGGAACAGTATTTATTTGAAATAGCAATCTTTTGTAGTTTTATAAATGTCCTTACAAATTAAGGAATTATTTCTGAATAGAAGTATTCATTTCCCAAAACTTTTGAATACATGTTTATTTAGACAACCTGAACATTTGCTTGCGTGTCGTTGAATCTGTCCTAATCTCAGATATGATTTTCACCTGTAATAGATAAAAAGGCAGAACCAGACCTTCACTTGAGGAGAGAGAATAATACCTTCACTCACAGTTAATTAAAAATTCGAAATACGCAACAGTTTTATTGCAAATATACACATTTACATAAATCACCTTAAGGGTAAATGTTTTGGTTTATTTCAATGTAATTGCAGGAAATTATCAATGTTGTTACAATAGTTTGAATGTACCGCACTGGCCTCACCTGCGCATGAACCAGACTGAGTCTGTGCAGACATTTTTGGATCTTTGACAGTTCAGCCTCCACTGACCGACTAGTAGCCTTTTCAACCTTTTAGAAATTAAGATAAACTATTTAAAATTCATATGTGAAAACATACTAAATATATAATCACAATATCAGAATTAAACACAAGTCATTTAAGAAATGAAGATAAAACAAATTGTACAAAATATGTGAAAACATACTAAATGTATAAGCACAATATCTGAATAAAACAGAACTGAATTTTGTCAAACACAAATTTCCTGGTAGATTATTCAGTGAGGAGGCACTCACATGGAAAGAATAGGTAAAAAACAAAGACCCAAACTTGTCAGTAAACCTCTGAAGCTCTTCCTGATGAACACACTCACAAGGTGGGACCTCTAAAGAAAGACCGTCTATAGCCTCTGAAAAAGAAAAACAGAAGAAACAACGTGAATCTGAACATATTTAAAATTACAATCAATAGTTTTATTAGGCTAGTAACTTACACACTCACCTTTCAAAGCAGACTTAGACATTTTCTTACACCAAGCACCAGCAGCAGATACTGTAAATGACATTTGACAAGATGAATGAAATATGCACAAAGCATTAAGTCAGTCATTTATCAATCTTACAGAATTAAAAAGTGACAAGTAAATCAGCATTAGTTTAGTTCGTTCGTGTTTTACCGGTTAAAATTGCGGGAGATTCAGATAGCGCTCTCATGACAACCATCAGACCTCCTGACCGTTTACACTCACCACACTCCCGATGAACTAAAGCCAATAAACACCTCAAAACCTGCAGTTAAATAAAGTTAAAACAATCATACGAGCGACATATAACGTTAGTCAATTCAGTAGCTGACAAACGCAAATGCAGCTAAATAAAACGCTAAGTAAACCCTGAATAAAATACATTTTAAATAAAACAAACAAAACACATTAGGGATTTTTAAAACACAAGGTTGAACGTACCTGTCGTAATTTACAGTACATTTTCAATCCCAATAACAGTCAGCTTAGTCTGAAACGCCCTCAGAAAAAGTTCGCACCCGCAGTTGCGCTGTCCATCCGCTCCACTAGATGGCGCGAAAGCCTGCAAAAAAGGAGAACTCTTGGAAAGAAGAGACACTTTTGCCAGCGTGTTGCCAAGTCCGCGGTTTTCCCGCGGAATTGGGGTACTTTATCACTGTTGCCGCGGGTTGTTTTTCATTTCCGCGGGTTATAGCGACCCCGATAACGTGATTTTTAGCCCCTGGAGTGCGAATTTTACCAGGGGAACCCCGCCAAAAACGTGTATTTTACCCACCGGAACGCGATTTTTAACGGGGAGCCCCCCTCGAAATGCGATTGGGCTAGTTTTGGGCTAGGTTTGAATAGCAATTGGGCGGGTTTTGTTGTGGGAACCCTGGCAACCTTGACCTGGCAACCCTGCCTGTCACGTACTTTTTAGTGCTGCCCAGCCCAGTATATGTAAACAGGGAAGCGTCTGTGGATTACTGTTGTTATCATTTTCGTAGTGAACATATCCATTTGGCCTTTAATTGTGCAGGATGAGCGCGCAGCAGATGCTGAAAGTGTTCGTCACGAGACGCATTCCGCAGGAGGGCATGAAAATACTCCAAAATGCCGGGATGTACGAAACTTTATGTGATCTTGTATGCATGCTTTATATGTGAATTTAACGTATATAAAATGCCTTGATGCTTTCCCTGGAGTGTTAATGAGATGAAGTAGCTCGTGTCAAAACTAGGGTGGCCACGGTGTTCATTAACAGCCATGTGTGTGTGAATCTCAAGGAACTTTGGAAGAAGATAAAGTTTGGCTTCACTCCTGCATTTAAAGTTTCACCAGTGACCTTGCAGCATGCTTACAGTCTAATTGTGAATGTCACACTGTTAGGACACGAGCCTTACAACAAATGTAGCAGAATAAAAACGATTAAATGATTGGAAACAACTTGCACAAATTTTAGGAGCAGTTTTTGTTCATTTAAATGCCTCTGTTATCCATTATGTGCAGGTGTAATTTGTCAGTGTGGGACTCTGATGAGCCTGTGCCCCGGGCAGAGCTCCTGAAGGGGGTGGCAGGTGCTCATGGGCTTCTCTGTTTACTCTCAGACAAAATTGATGCTGAAGTCTTGGATGCGGCTGGTAAGGCAAACCTCTTGTTCCACTTTAGAACAACTGCAGGTGAAGATACTGATTTAGTAATACTGATAACACACATTAAATATTCTCAGGACCCAACTTGAAAGTGATCAGCACTTTCTCTGTGGGATGTGACCATCTTGCCATAGAGGAGATAAAGAAACAGTAAGTTTGTGTTTCTGTAAGCCATTAGATTTGACCCCAGAAAGTGAGAAAATGGACAGTGGATCGATGATGATGGATCACAGTAATGACGTTAATACAATTTAAACACATGTATTATCTTTCTTCACCCCAGAGGGATAAGAGTAGGCTACACTCCTGATGTTTTGACGGATGCTACTGCTGAGCTGACGGTGGCTCTGCTCTTGGCCACTGCCCGACGTCTTCCCGAGGGTGTAGAGGAAGTGAAAAAGTCAGTCCAACACCTTTTCTAATACATTACGTCATATATCACAGCTTTGCACAGTTCCAAATGTTCAGCAGTCTTAAAGGGATAGTCCATCCAAAAATGGAAAATTTTGTATTAATTTATACACTTTCTCCTGAGGAACACAGAAGAAGATATTCAGAAGTACGTTGGCAACTAAACAGTTTTGGTTCCCATTGACTTCCATTGTTTGGACAAAACATAATGTCAGCCAATGGAAACTGAAACTGGTTGGTTACCAATGTTACTTGAAATATCTTCTTTTGTGATCCTCAGAAGAAAAAAAAGACATGAGGGTGAGTAAGTTATGACAGAATTTTCATTTTTGGGTGGACTATCCCTTTAATGTTTAATAAGTATGATCTTTAAAAACAAAGAATCAGTACCCCTGTAATATCCCAGTTTTTTGGCATATTTCCCATCTCTCTCAGTGGCGGCTGGAGTACATGGAAGCCTCTGTGGCTGTGTGGTTACGGTCTTTCGGGCAGTACTGTTGGGGTGATTGGTTTGGGCCGCATAGGTACAGTATGAATTATTCATTTTTTCTCTCTACCTTAAAATAAGCTACCTATGCATCTGCTCCATTATGTACACCATCTGTTCTTTTAATAAAGTGACTAATTCAGTGATAATCATAGTGAAAACAAGTCACTTTACACATAAGCAACTTGTTACCATATGTAGTGTGATCTCTCTGGATAATTGAAGATGTCGCCCAATCTATGTTGTTAAAACAATGAAGGTGAATACTTTAGACTTAATCATTATAGGGAGAATTACATTGACTCTAATGCCTTGTTTACACCGCAGGTCTTGATGCTCAATTTTGATTTGTTGCCTATATCTGATTTTTTTATTTTATTTTTTTTTACCGTCCGTTTACACGTTCTTTCAATTGAGACCCATATCCAATTCATGTGTTTACACTTGCCATATCTCCTCCATGTTTCCTGTGTTGTTGTCATTTACCGCCTCCACACGTGCTTCTTCCTGAGAATAATATCACGTCATTAAACCGCAGAGAAGTACCAAATTGTCGCAGTTTTTATGAAGTACAGAACGCAAGGCCTCAGATAATCTGATCTGCCTGTCTACGTGAGTCGCATTGGCACATATCTGCTTTAAATCTGATATATTTCCACATATGAATGAGGCCTGAAACCAATCTCGAAATATCTGAATGCATGTGTTTTTTTTCCTGTTTACACGGTCATAGAACACATCCGATCTGTCACATATGAGCAAAAAAATCAGAATTGGGTCACTGTGTAAATGAGGCTTAAATAAATTTGTTTAATTGACGATTTGTAGGTTTGGCTATTGCAAGGCGACTAAAGCCTTTTGGAGTGAAGAGACTTCTGTACACAGGCAGACAACCCAAACCTCAGGCCCAAGAGGTTGATGGGGAATATGGTAAGAAAGGAAAAGAAATTGCCTGATGCAACTCTATATATGAATTCAGATGCAATAAAACTATTTAGAGGGGATAAGAAGATTGTATGATGGCCTCTTTTGTTTTTTAAATCTTCACTCAGTGCCTTTAGACACTCTGGTGAGAGAGAGTGATTTTGTGGTGGTGTCTTGTTCTTTGACTCCTGACACTCAAGGCCTTTGTGACAAAACCTTCTTCAGCAAGATGAAGAAAACATCAATCTTTATCAACACCAGCAGGTGAAAGACAAAGCAGAAAAGCAGAGCGGCAGTGGAACATGTTTGATTGTTTCACACATTTTTCTTTTACTACTTTGCAGTTAACAATTTCTCCTCAAATCAATGCTAAACTAAAAAATACTGTTTTCTTTTCTCTAGGGGGGTGGTTGTGAATCAAGAGGACTTGTTTGAAGCCCTCAGCAGTGGTCAGATTGCAGCAGCTGGGCTTGATGTTACAACCCCTGAACCTCTGCCTACCAACCACCCACTGCTGACCCTTAAAAACTGTGGTGAGTGAAAAGCAGCTTTTAAATCTCAATAGTGCTCTTGTAAATCCACTTCAATTGTTATTTTTTTGCCATGTATTAGTAGAAAAACCTTGTCTAACTTTGTCTTACAGTGGTTCTCCCTCATATTGGCAGTGCCACCTACTCCACACGAGGTGTCATGAGTGAACTGACAGCAAACAACTTGCTGGCAGGCCTGACAGGCTCTGAAATGCCCAGTGAGCTGAAACTGTAATGCAGATGCCATATTATGTCATTATATGAATGGAAAAGTCAGTGGCGAAAATCTAACTATTAAATGCACTGCATTAACTACATGAGATTAGAAGGGATAAAACACGTATTACAATCATCTCACATGGATAATCTTGGTCATGACTGGAACAAGATGACATGATTTGATGTGCTAAACATGCACATTTGTTCTACTGTGATATTGCACATTAAAAGCCAACACTCAAATGCCCTTATACACTCCAAGCTAAAGTAGAATTAATGTTATAGGTATTTAATTTGTAACAATAAAGAATTTATTGAAACTCCTGTATTTGACATCTCTTGGAGAGAAACAGCTTTTGTTGGGGAAACAGTTGAACCACGTTTTCAAGACATCAGGATATGAATGTCATTGTCATTACATTGATTTCGTTGAAAACTTTAAATGTCCGTTTTTACCCTCATAGCACATTTATAATAAAACCAAATGTATAAATGGAAACTACTGGGATTTTAAATTTACATTAAAGCAAAGTAAATGTTATAAATCCAATCCAAGTTTAAGTCTTGACAACTCAATGGGAATAATTGATCATAGACCATCGTGATAACATTCTGGTAGACATCTCTTGTTTGCCATAGTTTTCAATTGAGATTAGATGAGAACAAATCAAGTACATTCAACTGCATCCAGTAAAAAATATTAAATAAAATAAATGACAAAGTTACACCATCTCTTCATTAACTGCCATGGTAAGTGACTCTGTGCAGCATCGTCCAGGTCCTGCATGCTCATCTCTCAGGGAATGTTTCTGTATCCAGTGAAGTTTCATATGCTGTCAAGCTTCTTCAAAACATAAGGTGCTGAAAAACAAAAATCAACTTATTTTAACCATCATAAACTTTTTAATGGACATTAAGAGACGTTGCTCTGTTTGACACGGAGTTCAATAAGCTCTGACTATATGTTGTTTGACCATAATGTACTTTAAAGGTCCCATGTTGTACACCTTTCTGGAGTTTTATTTGAGGTTTTGATCTAATGCCTTGTTGGAGAATATATATTTGCAGTATAAGTACCAAAAACCATCTCAATATATTTTTACAGCTCCTCTCTCAGGAGCTCTGCTGAGAACAGGTAGATTTTGGCCTGTCTAATTAATATTCATGAGCCTCTCTTCTGATTGGCTTGTTGTGTTCTGAGTGATGCACGGCCAGGCCAACCACAGGTAACTAGGATCAGCGACGTCACAGCGCTAGCTGGAGGCAGCAAAACAAGGCGGAAACGGGAGGCGGCCCAATCAAACAGCGCAGATTCGGCTACATAAGGAGCTTAAAATATCATATTGTTGTGATGTTGGGTGCTAGAAATCGACGTAATACAGCCTAAAATTAGAAATTTGATTGCATATCTGCTGCCACTGCCAGACAAAAACTGAAGGCAGTGACTGTGTAGTTCTGACGTCAACTTTTTACGGAAGTCACAACGGTTCATGAAAAATAGCTAGAACTTTAAGCAGGCTGTGTGCATTTTACAGTGGACTGACTGTTTTTAAACTTATATGGTAGTTAAATAGCCCCTAGACCTCAGTAATCGTGAAAAAAGCCAGGAAATGTAAGTTTTGACAATATGGGACCTTTAAAGGTGACCTCTATCATTCATAGCCATAGAGACTCCACTGAAATGATAAGAAGCTGAATAGATGATCAATTAACACACCTCACAGTCACACTGTGCCTCGAGAAACTAATAAAAAAAACTCAGAGTGAGATAATGTCAGTTTTAAAGCGATAACACGCGCACATACATGCATGAAACGCCCGGATACTCACTGACTCGCAGAAGCGCAACATACATCAAAAAATTGCGAACAGACGTGACGACATCCTCGCGCATTTTTTTCTTCATCTCCTCCGGGTCCATCTTCGGCCCAAGTCCCTCGATTTTAAACATGTTTAAGATGGAATCAAGGATTATATGTGCCTCAAATGATCGCTCCAAGCCACATTCAAACCAGAAGGCATGCGAGAAGGGAAATACGTCACGTTGGACCTGCTTCTAGGACCCCCGCTATTAGCCAACTACATGGTGACTGATATTAAGTCGGGTATTGTCACGATCAATACATGATTAAAAATAAAGCGTTCCTAATAACATTTTATGATACCTCAAGGTGCATATATACCACGAGTTTTAAAAAATACATTTTTAGAAAAAACAAGTTTAAAATGTGTCATTTTAGTCAGGCAATATGAAAACCAACACTTCGTGTCACAGCTCATTGTTTTGATTTTTGGTGCGCGCTTGTTGTGAATTGCCTCTAACGTTACCTGTGCTGTGTATAGGCTACAAAACTAATAACGTTATTGATTTGAATTATTTTATACAGACATTATCACAGATATTCTGGCGTTTATTTGGTATCCTGTGGCACTGAAGCCTTTTTAAAAACACAAATATTGTAGCTGCATGTAATTTACCTACAAAAAGTCCACATTAGTGAATCATGGAGCACAATGGACTGCTGTCCAGTAACGCTTGTCAGACAAACCTGAAATGGGTTAATGGATTCACTGAGACCTCGCCCATCTGTTTCCCCAGCAAACGTAAACGAAATGATGTGAATTCTGTAAATGGCCACGAAGAGGATGGTCCTAAGCGGTTTCCCTCCAAAGAGAGCTTGAGGAAACGTAAGTATGGCTCTTGGTTCAGGACATACGTGTAGAAAAGTTTGCAGGATTACATCCAAATCAGATTTTGAACTCAGGTCTCAAAGTCCTTGAAAATAATTAAATCATATTAAATGTAAACGTACTAATAAAAACATAATAAAAATGACAATTCAATATATCCTGTCCCTTATACACATTCTTATGTCCCTTATCCTAGCTGTACTGTATCAATATAGACCATTTTGTCAATAATTGTATTATTATTCATTTTCTTTTTGTATTTTTTAAACATGTTTTATTATTTAATTGTCTGTGTACTAGAAGCTACAACAAATTCCTTGTGTGTAACTAATAGTTTGCAGTAAATACCTTGATGTGAATCTCATTTTGATCTTCTACAATTGCTAATACAATATGCATGAAGTATTTTCAATTATTAACCTAAACCAACATCAGTCTGTCATTTAGCAGTTCCAGTTGCCTTGTTTATGGCTACATTGTTAAACATTAAGATTTGAGTATTTACTATATTGATAACATTTGTATTAGGACAAAATTGTAATTAATTTGACTCCTGTGAATTACTTCTAGGTGGTTTTGTCTTGATTGATGGCCAGAGAGGTGTGTTCTACTCCGAGAGCTGGGAGCCCAATGGCAGCACTTTATACCTGCCTGTAAATGGCACTTTGTTAGCCAACATCGAAAAATATGATCAGATCAGCTTTGAGCAGGGCTCCTTCTGCATTGGCAATACAGCAGGTGGATTTCAACAGAAAGTCCAAGGTAGTCCTCATTAGTTTGTTTGAACAATATGATGGATTGAATTAGTAGTAGCCTGGTTATTTCAAGTCTGCATTGCCTGCAGACATCTTTTCTAGTAATCAGGTATTTAAAACTACTAATAAGAGAATCTCTTTTTGATTATGCAGGTCAAGCGATCCATTGCTGGCGATATAGTGAACGTGAGCAAAAGCTTTTCATTGCACTTTCTTACTTGTTCACAAACTTACAAGTGAGTTTACTGTTTAATAATATAAAAAAAAATTGTCTATGCATTAAGGTATGGCAGTTTGTGTCTTCTCGTCATAAATGTGTATTTTCCTTCTTTATTCTGTAGGTGTTCCAGGAAGTTGTTGGCACTCTTGATTGTCTCTGAGGATTCGGAGTACACACAGTGCCATCTAAACTAAAAAGCATAGACCAATCCTATTTTATTTAGTGTAGCCTAGACATTGCTTTTCTTTGTTACAATGTCTTTTTTAAACATTATTTTACATATTGTGATAATCAGTTGAAATATATGTGCCTTGTTGACACATCAGTGTATTTCTGTTCTGTGCTGTTACAGCGCTTTCACAGTGAGTCAACGATGAAAGATATTCAAAAAAGTTTATTTAGCTAAGCAAGGACATGATGTTCCATAAATGTGGATACTGATTTGTTTTGCATGACAAACAATATTGTCAGCGATCTTGAAGCCTCTGTTATTGCTGTGAACCAAAACATGACATGAAAAATACTGTATTTTAGATGCCTGTCAAGCTTGATGCTGATTTTGTGCACATAATTTGTACTCTAAAAATGTTTGTACTGCTACATTGCTGTTGTATGTGTTTAAGCTTTGCTTTTGGGGACTTTTTATATTTTTCACAATAAAATGGAATCCATTCAATCTGTTGCCGTTTCTTTAAAAATGAAGTTTGTTGACATTGTGTGTAGCATGTAAATTAGTTTGTTTCTTCATGGGAACAGATTTGGCGAAATGTAGTATTCCATCACTTCTTCACCAATGGATGATGTGTAGTGAATGGGTGCCGTTAGAATGAGAGTTCGATAAACATTTGATAAAAATCTCACAATCCACAAGTAATCCACACAACTTCAGTTCATCGTTCTGACAAAAATATGTGTTCTTTATCCATAATATTGCTTTCTCCAATGAAAAACATCTCTTGAATCAGGAGAGAAATATGCACAGATCAAGCACCGTTTACATGCCAAAATAGTACTGGAGGAAGTTATGGATCACGGACTGGTATTTTGGCCAGAAGTGACAGTTTAATGTTCGAACCCCTTTGTGATGGATGTTTCTCACAAACACGCAGCTTTTCACTTTACATGTCATGTTGTGTATTATTGTAATGTTTTTATCAGCTGTTTGGATTCTCATTCTGACAGCACCCATTTATTGCAAAGGATCCACTGGTGAGCAAGTAATTTAATACTAAATTTCTCCAAATCTGTTCCAATGAAGAAACAAACTCCACTTACTCATCTTGAATGGCCTGAGGGTGAGAACATTTTAAGCGAATTTCCATTTTTGGGTGAACTATTGCTTTGAGTCCATTGCGTATCATTTTCTGGTCCTATTCTTCCTCTGTATCTTTCCCCTTCTCATCTCTCACTGTTTATACATCTAAAAATTGTGAAATGTTACAAAATTTAATTGGAAATTGGAAAGGGCAAGAGGCTAATATCATTGTTCCGTTACTCTCAAAACTGCTCGCCCTTGGTAAAGTTTGCTCAAGTATAGACTTCAATTCAGTCTAGAGGCTGTTCACACTCCCCCTCCTCCACCGGTCTCAGCGGGTAGCTCTCCATAGATCATTCATTACGCAGATCCTGTGTGAGTCAGAGGCCTGCTGTCAGACAGGAAAAATAAGATGGAGTGGAGAGACTGGTTGCAGTTTATTTGTTCTTCATGCCTTTTCATGAGGTGAATGAGTGAATGTAATATCTTATATGCAAGACAGATTATAAGCTATTACTTTTTCAAAAAGGAGTAAATTAAAGGCTTCATTACTCAAAATGCCATTCAAAATTGTATTATACAAATTGTACAGTGTGTACAATGGCTATTAATATTTTAAATGAGTCTTTTAACTGAACTGCTCAGCATCAATGGTAATTTTGAGAGTACAGTAACTCTATTCGTGTTAAAAGCAACTGGCTGATGGTGAATGTTCCAGTTATTATGGCTCACAGAGGGGTTATAAACACAGCTGGCAGCCAGGATTCACTTGCAATTTGGTGCAAAGAGACCTTATTGGCACCAGTCTAAATGATTTGTTACTTTTAGAGCTAAGAACATAAGTGAAAACAGCACCATTAATGCTAAAATGTAAGATGAACTTTAAGTGGAATTTTAATCTTTGTCATTAAGTTGAATTTTAATTTGATATAGAACTGAAAATAATTACTGAAACCACTTTCAATCACCCATTCAATATAAAATGTCTATGTCAATGCATGTTCTAAATGTCATTATAGTCACAATAATTTAATGTAATAATTATTATAAATAATATTATGAATAATAATTTATAAATAATGTAAATAATACATTTTTAATCTAGCACATTAAGAAGATTTTTACATTTTCTAAAGAAAATGAGAGGAGTGTTTACACATGCAAACTCAAAAGCTTTCACCATACTTGCATTTACATTATGGTCTAAACGGGTGTAGTTCATCTCTTTGAACACTAGACTGCAGCGTAACACAGGCCATCTCCCATGATGCTTTAACAGAGCGATTAACCGAAACATGAAATTCAAAGTCTGGATATCAAACCACATGTATGGCACCTTGCACCCTGTAGTACATAATGCACTATATAAATAAAAGACAAAAAACACCTTCACCTGTTTGTCGTTATTGTCTCTGAGAGAAAACTCTCCACACAAGTATCAAGCATGACCTATTTTTTTTTTTACTTCACTGTTATATATCTAACAAAAAGGTGGGGATATCTACCCCCTACTGAAACCCCCCCCCCAAAAAAAGGTATTTTTTCCAGCCCCTAACTCCTCTCAGGAGGGATTAAAGCAGTATGCACGCTTCATTAAAGACAGCAGACGCCTGTGTGCCTCCAGTGAGGATAGAGTATTTAGCTTTCTGTCAAATACAGCTAGAGCTCTCTCATCATCTGTTTAAGCTGGTGAGGGGCATTGGACACCCCTAACCCTGAGTTTCTTCCTTTCTAACTGAGAATCTGATTAAATGAGGCCTGGTTGGCTCTGACAGATACCGAGTGCTGGTGTGGTGATGAGAAAACGAGCTCTTTATCACCGCCTGAGAGAGCGAGTCGGCATGTTTAGTGGGGATGAGATTTGCTCATTTCAAAAGCTTCTACGTGGTCACCAACTAAACTCTGATTTTGCACTTAAACATTCGATGTGGGTATATGTTTAGTTAAATTGAGATGTAAATCATTTTGAATGTAACTCTGCCTATTTATCCAGCTAATACACCATTAAAGAGGATATTGCTATTGCGATAATGGCAATTATTATGATAATGGCTTATACATCTATGGCAACATGCCTTTATGGTTTCTCAGACTGCGGGCTCATATTTTGGTTTGTCGCACATAAGGGAATACTAACAATTTATGTGTTTCTTTGTCCTTAACTTGAACTCAGTAATAAAAAACAGTGTATGAACTAAAACTTATAGTAGTCATATGATTTCTTCAATCCACAAATATGTAATTTAAGGGTTAAGTAGCTGAATCAATAACTATTAAAGGGGTCATGGGATGCAACATGCACTTATACAAGTTGTTTGAACTGAAATGTGTGTTGGCAGTGTGTGAACACAACCACCCTATAATGATAAAGATCCACTCAGTGTTTTTTTTAATCTCGTTAAATCATTTCCCCTTTCTCAAATCAAGCCATTCTCAGATGCCTGTCTGTATGACGTCACACAGACCCAGGCCCCTCCCACGATTGTTGATTGTCACTAGCGTTCCAAATTATGACAAAAATTGTAGTTGAACTTAATCCATTACTTTACACATTTTAGGTAATGTAATCAGACTACTTTTTGATTACTTTTGACCCAAGTCATTTATCACACATTTATGACATTATCACATTGATAATTGTGTACCATATTGATATAAAAATAAAAAGACTAAGAAAATATATTCCATTTGTTGTAATTAACAACATGAAGTGCATTAAACATTATGTTACGTCAAGGTTTCCCAAACTGGGGTGTGTGAGTTTAATGAAAAGCTAATAATTAAATGATAAAAATGTAAAATTAAAATAATTAATTTTAAAATAACATCAATCGAAATAAAAAAAATTATTGTTATTTTCGATTGCTGTGCTGTTGGGAAATGTCAACACCTTATTTTTTGTTAATTTAGCCACTGTATTGAATAAATACCTGGGGTTATGTTTTTCTTCTAAAAGAGACGAAAAGTAATCAGATCAAACGGTTCCGGTTACAGAGCCTCTGTACTTCAAAAAGAGAGAGAAAAGAAACGGAGCGAGAGAAAAAAAGAAGAAGACAGCAATAGACGTGAATAGAAACACGAATGACAAGCTAACCGGCTAACGAATGCTAACGCGCTGCACTCGCGGTTTTAGAATAAAAGCGAACGATCAAATTAATCAGATTAGTTTGATAGATAATATCAGAAATATTGTGGGAATTAAGTTATATTTTAACATTTTAAACAACAGAGAGTGATTGTAAGATTGAGATTCAACAGAAAAGTGAAGCTTACACGGAGCTACAATCACAAACCACTCAGTAGCACGGCAGACCAAAACATTTTGGGAATGCCTGAATTACATGTAAATGAGAAATAACATGAATTTGTGCAATTTAACGTGTTTGAAAGACAAAAGCATTTCAAAGCTATAGTAATACATGGTTAACCTACTAATTCAAATAAAAAATAATATTTTCATCAGTAGCTGAAGTTTAATTTTTGGAATCTGATTACGTAAACCAGATTATATGTAATCAAGTTACTACCCAATCTTATAGTTGGCATTAAATAAAAATTGTTATATATTCTCATAAATTCACATCTTATTGTGAGCGATTCATGCGTGCATGTGTTTAATGTAAAAAAAAAAGAAATGCAATTTTTAATTACATTTTTCAGTCATCAATAATCAATTTTCAATCATCTCCAATCATTTAGTTCGGATAAACCCTGCCCTTTTTTCCACAAGCAACTACAAGTTCACATTCAGATCTGCTTCTATCTAAAGTTCCCCCCCAATTTTTTATTAATCTGTTTAATAATCTGTTTCACTCGCATGTACATCACTCACAATATGGAAAATGTCAAGTAATTTCAAGTCAAGTCAATTTTATTTGTATACCATTTTTTTTTACAATACACATGGTTTCAAAGAGGCTATATTATGTTAATATTTATAATTTTCTAGTCACATTTAGCAGAGCTGGGTGACAATACAGTTTACATTTACAACAATACAAGCAAGCAATCAGTTGGGATTTGCTATACAGGATATATTGTTTTACATGGGTATATGCACATAAAACTGATTATATTTATTAATCCAACTTTATACAGTATATAGTGCTGTGTGGTGTAGTTAAAATATATGGCAAAATTTTAATTTGCTATTTAATATGTATAGTTATATGTAAATAAAGTTACGTAAAGTTGGATGTATTAGATTCAACTTCAAATATATTTCTCTGAATGATATTATAATCTAAAATATCTGTCTGTTACGGTGGCCGAAAAGTGCTAAACGAATCACAATTCTGAAAACAAAATAACAAATTACAAACGCAAATGCAAGTCTAAAAAACAAAATAATTCAGAAAGCACAACAACAATTCAGAAAACATTATAACAAGTCAGAAAACACAATGACAAATTCGAAAACAAAATAACAAGTCAGAAAACACAATGACAA
>NW_015558621.1:0-354 GCF_001515605.1 Sinocyclocheilus anshuiensis | reverse complement strand
ATCAGACAAACCGGAAGAGGTAGGTATAGTTTGAGACAGCGCCATTGGTTTGGGATTACTCACCGCTGACTGGACGAGACATCTGTCAATCAACTTATACAGGGAAGAACCAGCCGAAGAACAGCAGAGTCGTGGTAGAAAGTTCGGAGATGGTATTAAAGAAGCTCAGTTTAAATGTACTGTATGAATTGCCCTTACTATGGAATAAAAAACTACAGAGTGTATATTTACATTTAGTTAAAAGTGGTTGTAAAACATCAACTCCAGT
Organism: Sinocyclocheilus anshuiensis; assembly: GCF_001515605.1. Taxonomy (NCBI): domain Eukaryota; kingdom Metazoa; phylum Chordata; class Actinopteri; order Cypriniformes; family Cyprinidae; genus Sinocyclocheilus; species Sinocyclocheilus anshuiensis. The sequence goes on along the minus strand of NW_015558621.1, from coordinate 86 downwards.
GGCGCAGATGGATAAGCGTGTGTTGTTAGCTTTTTGACACCATCGACCTGGGTTCGATCCCGCCTTTTGCCGAACTTTTTTTTCCT
>NW_015558620.1:146036-146648 GCF_001515605.1 Sinocyclocheilus anshuiensis | reverse complement strand
ACAGAGGAGAGAAGTCAAATCGTTATCCAGGGGCGTGCAAAGGGTCGGGGCTAGGTGCAGGAGCAATCAGAGCCAGGTATGTGAGTGTGTGTGTATGTGTGTGCGTGTAGTCCGGATGAAGTTCAAAACTCGGGAGAAAGCTCCCTCTGGTGGTGAGCGGGAGGCACGGCGGGAGTCTCGTTTGAACAATAGCAAGAGTTCGGGAATCAACAGAGAGGCCAGACACGGGAAGAAACGCTCAGAAATGTACACCGGGGCAATACAAGACTTCGCAATGAGGGAGAGTCTGAGAGCTGATTAAATAGTCCACTTAATGAGAGTCAGGTGCAGGAGCAATCAGAGCCAGGTATGTGAGTGTGTGTGTGTGTAGTCCGGATGAAGTTCAAAACTCGGGAGAGAGCTCCCTCTGGTGGTGAGCGGGAGGAACGGCGGGAGTCTCGTTTGTGACACTAATATACCTGTGTGTACGGTTAGTGGCTAGACATACCAATTTCACTTGCCAATATTCATTGGCTGATTCTGTCGAAGATTTTCATTAGTCAATGTATGAATTAATCAAGCATAATCAAGACAAATCTAGCCATTTATATATCCAGTTATTCTTCCATTATA
>NW_015558620.1:136266-145861 GCF_001515605.1 Sinocyclocheilus anshuiensis | reverse complement strand
ATCCCCTGACCCACAGATGAGAAACATCTGGAAAAATAAGTGTGGGCTTTCTTTCTTTACCATAACAAGACTGGGGGGGGGCCTTCTCTAGGGAAATATCGAATAAAGACATTCTGGAGATGTTTTCTGCAGAGAACTTCTCGGCTTTGTTCAACTTGAAATAAAGCCTAACTTCTGGAAAGAAATCCCCAAGACTGAGTGTGATTTCTAAGAGCAGCGGCAGAAGATACAACAAATTGGTGACCCCGACGTGATTGGAAAAGAGCAGAAGAGTGGACCTCCGCTCTCGGACCACCAGCGGGTTTGAGAAGTGAAACATGAAAAGTGGGAGAAATGCGATAATTAGCGGGTAATGCCAAACGGAAAGAAACTGGTGTAATTTGTTTAATAATTTGGAAGGGACCCACATACCTGGGACTGAGCTTTCTGCATGGGAGTCGGAGGCGGAGATCTCGGGTAGACAACCAGACCCATTGCCCTGGAGTGTATTCAGGATTGGGGCGACGGTGACGATCAGCTTGCGATTTCTGTCTCCTAACAGCATGTAGTAAATGCCCTTGGTGGTAAGGACACTTAAAATCTGCTCTTCCAGAATTAGAAAAAAAAAAAAATAATAAAATAAAAGGGGTTTTTATTCCAGAAAAAATAACTGCATGCACAAATTTGGTTTACTGTTAGGAAGGCCTTAATAGGTGACCTAAATTAAAACTGGATGGTGTAGGTAGAAATACTCTTGGCAGAGTGTGGATGCAGCTCTTGCCACACCCGAGAGGGATGAATGAATGATTAGCCCTGAATAAATAAAGGGAAACAATATGAATGCATTTATCCCTATAAATAAAGAGAAAATGAATGAATGATGAGCCCTGTCTGGATTAAGGGATGAGAAGTGTAAACGTGTTTAGGAAAATAAGAGATCTTATAATAGACGGAACACTATTACAATATATGGATGATTTAATTATCTGTTCTTCCTCACTAGAACAATGTCACAGAGACTCAATTAAGGTATTGACAAAATTAGCGCAAGGAGGACACAAAGTCTCCAAAAAGAAAATCCAGTATTGCCAGCCTCAAGTTTAATACTTGGGAAGATTGATTGCATTTGGCACACGAGCTATAGCTCCAGCTCAATTGGAAGGCATAAGTAAAACACCATTGCCTCAGACAGTAGGACAAATGATGACTTTCCTAGGAATGAATGGCTTTAGTGCTGACTGGGTAGAAAACTATGCAGTAAAGACAAGCAAATGGCTGCAATATAACAAAGAGTGAAAAATTTAAGGGGGTCTGAATACTTTCCGTACCCACTGTATACTCATCACAAAATTGTGGAATTAATAGAACAAGGGAAATTTGTCCTGACTCAAGCTCGAATTCTGGCCTATTCCTCGCTACTCACCTATCTAGATGTTACCATTAAGCGATGCCATACTGTTAATCCAGCTGAATTAATTCCTTTGGCTTTTGAAGGAAAACCCCATGATTGTGTGAATGAGTCATTGGCATTTACTAGATTACGACCAGATCTTGAATCAACACCCATCCCTGAAGCAGAAGTCACTTATTTTGTAGATGGTTCTAGCTTTAGAGACCATGAAGGAAATCATACAGGATATTCAGTAGTGAAGAGAGACAAAGAAGAATTTGTACCTGTGGTATCACAACATTGTGTACAGCCTTGCTCTGCTCAATTAGCAGAATTAAAAGCTCTTACAGCTGCATGTCAGTTAGCGAAAGGACAAACTGCCAACATTTTCACAGATTCAGCATATGCTCATGGTGTATGTCATCTATTCGGAGCAGTGTGTAAACAAAGAGGTTTTAAAAAAAAGTGATGGGACTCCCATCCAACATATAGGGCGGCCCCTATGAACAATCAATGTGGCACCAAAGGGGAGCTAAAAAAGGCTCACAAGAGATCTGGCGTACACATGAAGGAAACCTGGTAGCACCTACTTCACTTTTGAATGTTCTTATTGCAGATGCACCCTACAAAGTGGTGAGAGCTACTCCAACAGCAGTCCAAGTGGAGGGAAGCACAACCTGGTATCATCTAAACCACTGTACTAGAGTTCCCACGAAAAAGACGGAAAGGAAACAAAACAGACAAACAGACAATGCAGGAGAAAGTAACGAGGAGAAACCAGGCAACTCAACAGAACCAATGATAATCAAATATCGTAGAAATACAGATAATGAGATTCAAGGTGATGAAGACAGTCAAAATGATGCATTATGGGAAACAGCCCAAAATAATGAGTGGTATAGATGGACAGCCTTTACTGCAAGAGGAACAGGAAAAGAAAATTGCTTGCTGTGCTCCAAATCTATATGCATAAAGAAAACTGTATGGAAATATACCCCACGCCTTAAAGTCAAAACTGTATATAAAGAGAATCAGAAAGACATTCTGGAGATGTTTTCTGCAGAGAACTTCTCGGCTTTGTTCAACTTGAAATAAAGCCTAACTTCTGGAAAGAAAACCCCAAGACTGAGTGTGATTTCTCAGAGCAGCGGCAGAAGATACAACAATTCTTGTACTACTCAGATGTGATTGGGCTCCCCCCCAATTGAGACCCCAATCTGTCAGTATCGACACAAGGGGCCAGTTTTACTAAAGATGCGCAGTGAAGAACTAGCGCTGAAAAGGCATGAACACAGTCATTTTTGCGCCTGACCTTATTGAATATGCATTTCTAGGAGTTTCCCTTTCAGATGCAAAATTTATGGGAGTAGAGTATTCAAATGAATCACGCAACGAGATTTACTAATGTTTGCGCTCATCAAATTACTGGCATTTGTGCCATTATTTAACTCCCAAATAAAGCATGTTTTAAACTATTTTGCGCTTGAAATGGATGCAATTTTTTGCACAAAATTTGCACTGCGCTTGGTATATTGCATTAGTCGATATGTAAATGAGATGTTCTTTAATTTGTGCGTTGTTAGTAAATCACCCGCAGAAATTTCCATGCCCATCGGCGCTCTTTTGGAATTGCGCTCTCGTGCAATTTTGCCCTGTTTAGTAAAACTGGCCCAAGGTCTCCATTCTAGGGGGCAGTCGTGGCCTAATGGTTAGAAAGTCGAACTTGTAACCCGAAGGTTGCGGGTTTGAGTCTCAGGTCGGGCAGGGATTGTAGGTGGGGGGAGTGAATGTACAGCGACTGTACAATACCACGACTGAGGTGAGACCCTTGAGCAAGTCACCAAACCCCTAACTGCTTCCCGGGTGCCACAGCAAAAATGGCTGCCCACTGCTGTGTTGTGTGTTAGTCACTACTCACTGCTGTGTGTGCACTTGGATGGGTGAAATGCAGAGCACAAATTCTGAGTATGGGACACCATTGTTGGCCACACATCCTTTCCTTTCCTTTCCTTTCTCTATTCTTCAGGGAATTACATAAATAACTGAGACTCTCCTCTTTCAGCCTGCAAAAGGCCTGTCTCTGAGGTTTGTCCCATACCCATTTGTTTCTTTGTCTGAACAGTTATTTTAGTGGCAAAATAAATAAAGCAAGTTGTGGTAACATTTTGCAAGGATGTTGGCCATCCCTAGTACTCTCCCTACATTTGCCACACAATAGCACAGACAGAATACCTCCATCTTGGGTGTAGCTATATCTTATATAATTATATATCTATATAATTACAACACATTCTAGGCGATTTGTGAGTTGGATCAATTCTGTTCCCAGTCATTGTTAGAATTAATTAAAAAGGTTGCCATCCAACTGGCAAATGACACTGTTTCATATACTCGTAAAGGCTGATTTTTACTCACATTTGGCACTTGGCGAATGTCATTTTAGGCCCTGCTTCAACATTTAAATGCATTTATCACTCCCAAAGTACACTGACTTAAGTGAAATAACAGACTGTCATCCTTTTGTCTAGAATTCTTTTACTTTCTGACAAGTATTGAAATCAATGTCATTGCATCGAAGAAAAAAAAAACTTAGCTAAAACTTACTAAACTTAGCACTTGTGATTTCACCTCTGCAAATCTACAGCACAATTAAACATAACCCTAACCAGCTTTAAGTAACATAGGAAAACAGCAGAAAAATAAAAACTAGTTGAATAAAATAATGGTCACAGCCCTTACCTTGTTGTGGGACACAATAACTTCCCATTGGCCTTTGTGACATTATGCTGTTCCCCTGGTTTCCCTGTGCCATTATTCCAGTCTGCTGGCCCTGGTAATGCTGACCCCCTGCTGAGGTGGATGAGTAATGGGATCCAGTGCCTTGCTGATGCATCATAGAAACTAATGGGAACCAGCACCACAAACATTACAACATTGAAATGACAATGTAAACAAAAGTCTTATGTTCAAAAAATGTTTTACAACACTGAGGTTATATCCAGGACTAAAATGTTGCCGTACAGTTTTGGAGAACCAAAAGAAGCTGGGGTAGAGTCAAGAAAGAAACACTGTCAGTTAAGGACAGAGGGCAGCATTTCAGGATTTTAAAGATTTAAAGAATGCCTAAAAAGAGGATTAAATCAAAAGTTTGAGGAAGGTAGCAGCCTCCTGCTGATGAACTGAATGTGTTTGATCTCTCTCCTGAGGGTCAAGAGATATTTCTAATGTAGCATCTTTATCCATGCAGAAGAATAACTCAACAGTAGCACATGGATGAATATCAAGAAACCTGTCAAGAACATGTCTTTGTTAAGATTTTTCCCCAAAATGTGTGTTTCTGTGTGTGTGTACCTGGTATTCCCAGATTTCCCCACAAGGATACTAATGCCAGTAAATTTTGACCTTGTGGGGACTTTTTTTTGGTACCCATGAGGAAACAGGCTTTAAAATCATACAGAATGGAGCTTTTTGAAAATCTAAAATGGCAGAACATTTTGTGTGAGGTGTAGGTTTAGGGTTAGGGCAGGGCTGTCCAAACTTAAACCTACACCTCACGTGTCCTGCAGAGTTTAGCTCCAACCCTAATTAAACACACCTGAACCAGCTAATCAAGCGCTTACTAGGCATAGAAACTTCCAGTCAGGTGTGTTGAAGCAAGTTGGAGCTAAACTCTCCAGGACCGAGTTTGGACAGCCCTGGGTTAGGGGATGGAAAATATAATTTGGTCAATATAAAAACAATAAAATTTGTTGAATCGGGCATAAAAAAAATGTCAAAGGCTACACTGTAAAATTTCAGCAGTTCATTTCAGCAACCACATTTAAATACGGGATTCTCTAAATTTGTGTTCAGAACATGACTCACTCCCAAAATTGCCATTGACAGTGTGGTCACCATATCAACATTATGGTGTATCATGTGTTTGGTATCCAATATTTTTGTCAAAAGTAATATTATAGCGACCAAAGACTTATGTTCAGCAATTTTATCTAAACCCCCATCAACAGAGCCATTGTGTTTTGTTTATGTTTGTAAGGCTGCTTTGCAGAGCACGCTACTTGGTCCTGGAGGGCCGGTGTCCTGCAGAGTTTAGCTCCAACCCTAATTAAACACACCTGAACCAGCTAATCAAGCGCTTACTAGGCATAGAAACTTCCAGTCAGGTGTGTTGAAGCAAGTTGGAGCTAAACTCTCCAGGACCGAGTTTGGACAGCCCTGGGTTAGGGGATGGAAAATATAATTTGGTCAATATAAAAACAATAAAATTTGTTGAATCGGGCATAAAAAAAATGTCAAAGGCTACACTGTAAAATTTCAGCAGTTCATTTCAGCAACCACATTTAAATACGGGATTCTCTAAATTTGTGTTCAGAACATGACTCACTCCCAAAATTGCCATTGACAGTGTGGTCACCATATCAACATTATGGTGTATCATGTGTTTGGTATCCAATATTTTTGTCAAAAGTAATATTATAGCGACCAAAGACTTATGTTCAGCAATTTTATCTAAACCCCCATCAACAGAGCCATTGTGTTTTGTTTATGTTTGTAAGGCTGCTTTGCAGAGCACGCTCTTGAAGTGTTGCCATGTCCGCTTTTTATAAGCATTTTTGGGCTTGATTTTTATAAAGTTTAAGGAGATATTGAAGCGAGCAGGTTGAGATAATTTTGTTTTTAAGATAAAGCGTTTGGATTTTTCTCTGTTTATTATGGGCTTGTTCTTGTTTGCTGTTTTTACTAGTAAGATCTGACATGGATGAGTCAAAGCTCATACCACTTTCCCTGTGGTTTTCTTGCACCACAAACATACAGAGAGACACGTTGTTCAGTTCAGTTCCGTACATATTGCGTAGAATTTTTGTAAATGCGGTTGTCACTACCTGCATTTTTTGGGAGTCAATTCGATTGTAGAATGCTGTTGTCACTCCCGTGATTTACTGAACTGTGTGTGTACAGGACGGGATAAATCACTAAAAGGTAAACTGATAACCGAATTAAACTGTAGTGTGTACATGGCTAAAATGGGCTTTATTACCTTTATGCAAAATATATCTATATAAATACCATACATGACATCATTTATTTCTGAATAAAGCTTTCCTTAAAGCCCTCATCCCCCATTCTCTTGTCCAATTACATTGATTTCTGGATGGGACTTTCAGGTGAGCTCCATCCCGGGCTCACCTTGGCTGGACTGCATGTTGAGGTTGGCACGAGAGGCCATGGATGAATAGGCCACCTGACCCTGAGAGGTGGGCGCTGAGTGGCTGTACCCAGGCCGCGTGCCATGGCTCATGGATGTGCTGGGCTGCTGCTGGGTGAGGGCGTGGCTGGGGCCTGACAACACACACTCACAGTCAGGATAAAGCACACATTCAGTTCATCAAAACACCACCACACAAAGATAGCAAATGAAAGGGCACATAGTGTTGTTAAGAGCCAGGCAAGCTGCAGAAAAGTATAGGGGTGTGTGTGTAAAAACAGTAAGTACCACATACAGTGAAAATAATTTTTACAAAGAAATAAGCAAGCTCAAGCACAGCACAGGCACGTAAGCGGTTCTCGGATGCAGAGAGGGTCTACCATTGCTCATTTGGCTCTGCATTAGTGAGGTGGGTGGCAAGCCAGTGCCCATACTATTATTCATGTTAGTCTGAGAGTGCAGAGACTGACCTCCACCAACTGGACCTATGTTTAGATTGGGGTTGGGAGGCTAAAGTGAAGACAAAGCAAGAGAAAGACAAACAGAAAGAGATAAAGAACAGATAAAGAAGAAAAAGTAAGAAACTAAATATTTAGTTATTTTTAGCCATTCTTGTTATATGAAGTGACTGTGCACTATATACAGTATATCCCTCTATTAATACACATTTTCAGTTATCCTTATTAAGCTCTTGTCACACTATCCAATTTTCATTTACAAACATATAAACCAGAGTTTTTTTTTTGCTAATAGAACAAGAGGAGGCAGAACAGTCTGTGTTTAATGAACGTAAATCTTTTCATCAGTGAAGCTGCAGATCATCATATACTTCCAACAGCATCCCCTGAAGGAACTAAAGGCTAAAAGGCACTTCTGATTTTTTCTTCTTTCAACTACTAGATGGCAAAAAAAATAAATAAATCAGTATAGTTCCTTTAACTCAAACAGTAGAGCATTCGATTCCCAGTGAAGGCAAGAGTTGTTTTCATTTTTTTTTGTAAATGAGAATTAATTTAGTTCGTTTTTTAATAAATGTTAAAATGTATTTAATGTATTTATTTTTAATTAGATTTTTTGTTTATTATAAAATTAGTGCAAAATTTGCTGAAGCGACTGTTCTGAACAAGTATTAACTTTTTTATCATATTTGAAAACATCATGCAGAACTTGTTACTTTAGCTAAAGTTTTTGTATTATTGCTGGGTGCCTTTTGCCCGGGGTCGGTTTTACCACCTCATGAGTTTTTAAAACATACCACTTTTATAATCTATTTTCCCACAAACCGTGTTGCTTTATCACTTTTCAATAACAATGTGTAATTTGTGCAATCTTACATTTTGGGAGTAGTGAAAAGCACAGTTTCCTTAAGGTGTCTTTAGCCCCATTGTACCTTACACATCATAAGGCACTCTTAAAGTGCAAAACTGGAAACTCTAATGAGTGGTGAACTCGGCAACGAGGGAGAGTGAAACAGTAGTTTTATTTCAGGTGATAACAGTCAAAGCAATAAAAATTAAGGGAACAAAGAACAAAACTGAGCAAACCACCATATAAAAATAACACCTGACGATGAAGACATACACATGGGTAACGAGGGAAACAGGACACAGGTGCAAACAATGAGGGACTAAAGGTGCAGTCATATTTACTGTTACTGTGTAAAATTTCTTAGGCCAATTCCATTAATTAATATAGGAATCTGTGCGAATGGGAGTTACACGTGCAGATCTGCTCAAGTTCAAGTTGGTCATGCAAGTTCGCTCAGCTGACCAACAGAAATCTGCTTGGTTTAAAAGTGACTTCTGTGAGAGCACTGATCCCAGTACAGATATAAAAAAAAATGTCACACTAAAAATTGTTAAAACTATTATTTATGTCTTGTGCCTATATTTTTGAAACAGTATTTTGATCTTTACAGCTTGTAAAAGATTTTGTTTTATTAATATTTATTATTTATGGTAATCAACTTTATGCCATAAGTGCTGTTGATTGATCTAAACTTGTAATAAACCCTGAAAGTTCCTTTAAGTAATTTAAAATTATTATAAATAACAGATATAATAACTGAAAGTGACTGCAGCTCTGTGTACTTCTAACATGTTCCATACATGTTTATAGTGGTTGGTCATTAGTCCTTAGCTTAAGATACAGGAAAAAGGGAGGGAATACACTGTGTGGAAATCCTGAAATGTTTTTAATCCTCTTTGGTCATGAAAATAAACAAAAACATAAAAATGTCTAAGTAAAAGGCCGACCCCCAGATTTGTGGATCTTATCATTTATCTCTGAGTTAATCAAGAACTTGTCATCCTGACATTTTGATTCAGTTCACACTATTTGTGTGTCTGTAATTTCTATGCCCATTTTGCTCCTCATTTGCCAACTGTGTAGTACTGGTGTTGTTCATCTAGAATTAAAAACTGTGAATGTCACCCCAGTCCTTAAAAAAGCCTGGCCTCGACCCTCCTGATATACAGTGCTGCTTGAATGTTTGTGAACCCTTTAGAATTGTCTATATTTCTCCATAAATATAACCCCAAAAATCATCAGATTTTCATGCAAGCCCTGAAAGTTGACAAAGAGAACCCAATAAAACAAATGAGATAAAAATATATACTTTATCATTTATTTATTCAGGAAAATGATCCAATATTACATATCTGTGAGCGGCAAAAGTATGTGAATCTCTAGGATTATCTGTTAATTTGAGGATGAAATTAGAGTCCATCTGTTCAGAGGTGTTTTTAATCAGTGAGATGACTATCAGGTGTCAGTGTGTGCCCTCTTTTATTTAAAGAACAGGGATCTATCAAAGTTTGGTCACGTTTGTGGAAGTGTATCATTGCACAAACAAATGAGATATCTGAGGACCTCAGAAAAAGAGTTGCTGTTGCTCATCAGGCTAGAAAAGGTTTCAAAGCCATCTCTAAAGAGTTTGGACTCCACCAATTCACAGTCAGACAGATTGTGTAAAAATGGAGGAAATTCAAGACCACTGTTACCCTCCCCAGGAGTGGTCC
>NW_015558620.1:106214-135369 GCF_001515605.1 Sinocyclocheilus anshuiensis | reverse complement strand
TTTTGTGGATGGATGAGACCAAAATAGAACATTTTGGTTTAAATGAGCAGTGTTATGTTTGGAAAAAGAAAACACTGCATTCCAGAATAAGAACCTTATCCCATCTGTGAAAAATGGTGGTGGTAGTATCATTGTTTGGGCCTGTTTTGCTGCATCTGGTCCAGGATGGCTTGCCATCATTGATGGAACAATGAATTCTGAATTATACCAGCAAATTCTGAAGGAAAATGTCAGGAGAGAAATCTGTTCGAGAACTGAATCTCAAGAGAAAGTGGGTCATGCAGCAAGACAACGACCCCAAGCACACAAGTCGTTCAACCAAAGGATGATTAAAGAAGAACAAAGTTAATGTTTTGGAATGTCCAAGTCAAATTACGGACCTTAATCCAATTGAAATTTTGTGGAAGGACCTGTAGTAAGCAGTTCATAGGAGGAAACCCACCACCATCACAGAGTTGAAGTGGTTCTGTACTGAGGAATGGGCTAAAATTCCTACAAGCCGTTGTGCAGGACTGATCAGCAGTTACAAGAAACGTTACTTGCAGTTATTGCTGCAAAAGAGGGTCACACCAGATACTGAAAGCAAAGATTCACATACTTTTGCCACTCACAAATATGTAACATTGGATAATTTTTCTCAATAAATAAATGACAAAGTATATATTTTTGTCTCCTTTGTTTGATTGGATTCTCTTTGTCTACTTTCAGGATTTGTGTGAAAATCTAATTATGTTGGGGGGGCGCTGCTGAGGTGCGCATGGAGTAGACGTGTTTCATCGAGCTCCTCCATGCCAAGTTTTCAAATGAGTGAAATTAGGTGTCGTCTTAATTTTTTACTTTGTATGCCTGTGTTGTGAACTTTTACTCAACTTGTAACTATCACTTGGCCTACATTTTGATACACGAAAATGCCTTTAAAACCAGCGAAAGCCTCGAAAAACTCTGGTCAGCCGTCGACCAGCTGCGACAAAGCTAATGCTGCTGCTAGTCAAGCAATCACCGACGATATGCCACTGATGTGGGAAAAGATATCAAACAAGATTCTTAACTATAAATGAAAGATTCGACAAGTTTGAGGAAGAATTTCGATCTCTACAGACGTCGGTTCAGGAATTTGCGGAGAGAGTGGAGGCTGTTGAATGTCAGGCATGGGACCATGATAACCAGCTGTGCGCTCTCGAAGCGGCTGTGACTGATTTGCAGAAGATGAATAAAGCCCTCAAAGCGAAGGTCAACGACTTAGAAGGGCGATCACGACGTAACAATATCAAAATAATTGGTATCTCTGAGGGAGAGGAGAAAGGGAGGCCAACTGAATTTGTTGCGGCATTGATCCCAAAACTACTCGGCGAGTCTCACTTTCAAGGACCGTTGGTAATCGACCGTGCTCACCGCGCTCTATTATTATTACTTACATGCGAGTAGTGTTCTCAGGTCGAAGAGGGGACGAAGTGCTTCATTTCGGGGAAGCCAGATGTGGGAGGGGGTGGGTTGACCTTGTTCTAATGAGAACGTCCTGAAGAGTTCTACATGTCGATTTTTTTTTTTTTTTTTTTGCTTTTCTATTTTCCTGGAGTGCCTCATTTCAATGTCTTATTTCATCTCTAATTGTTCCAGAGACTGATGACTAATATTAATGGGGAAGCTATTACATTGGCTTCTTGGAATGTAAGAGGGCTTGGTCATGTAATTAAAAGGAGTAGGGTGTTTGCACATTTGAAATCACTCAAAGCTGATATAATATTTCTTCAAGAAACCCACCTTAGTGTAACTCATCAATGTAGACTCAGGACCAATTGGATGTCTCAGGTTTACCAGGCCCCATTCAATGCCAAAGCTAGAGGTGTAGCTATTCTTTTTCATAAGAATGTTCTTTTTCGACTTTCATCAATGGTTGCTGATCCTCAGGGAAGATATATAATGGTATCTGGACATATTAAATCTCTCCCTATAACTTTGCATAATATATTAATATCTGATCAAAGCCCAGTTACTCTCCAACTTGAAAGTATTTTGCCAAAGCGAAATTACTATTGGCGTTTCAACCCAATGTTAATCAAAGATTCAACTTTTATATCACATTTAACTGGAAAAATGGATGAGTTTTTTTTTACAACTAATGACAATGGAGAGGTCTCAGATTCAATCCTATGGGATACTTTTAAAGCTGTAATGCGAGGTCATATCATATCATTTGAGTCATCCAAAAAATCGTGCTTTGAATAGTCGGCTTCGGGAAATAGAGGAAACACTACCAGTATACGAACAAACATATAGAGTGTCGCTTCCAAAATCTGATTATAATAAAATTCTAAAATTAAAGTCCGAGTATAATTCTATCCTGAATAGACAAATAAGTAACCTTCTTCTCAAACTTAAACAGAAAAATTTTGAGTTGGGGGATAAACCTGGAAGATTGCTTACAAGACAATTGAGGGGAGAACAAGCCAAGTAGGCAATTCATGAGATAAAATCAAAAACAGGCAGTTTAATAACTAATCCAAATGAGATAAATGAATGTTTTAGAGAATTTTACTCAGAATTATATACCTCTAAAGTTAAACATACAGACTCTAATTATGATATTTTTATATATTTTTTTGTCTTCAGAAACATTTTTTGTTATGCTGGTTAAAAGTCTCTTCACACCCCGATAGCAATCATTAAGGTAAGTGGTCTAAATGTATTTATCTGTATTTATATATTCTGTGGAAGGCGTAGGACCAAGAAATGTTCGTCCAAGCATTCAGCCAAGCGTTCGTTCCGAGCGTTTTGATTGACTTGCCTACCTGCCTGTCAACATGAGTATTTGCATACCTCTGCGCACCCAGTTTGCACACAAATACGGCATCAGCGCGTTCACATACTCTATTGCAGACAGAGCGAGAATGGCAGGCAAACATCAACAACCTGATCTTCCTTCCTGGTATTGTAGTACTTTTACTAACTGTGCTATAAAGTTGTCTCTCTGGTTAATTAATGACACATGATGTATTGTAGTAATGTTGTCTCGGATCGTCTGATCTGCGTGCGTATATGCGTTTAGGGGGCGTGGCTTTGAACACCGATTTTCAGGAGGGTGGGACGTTCGCGTTCAGTGCTATCAGGCTAAAGTGAGCATTTTCCAAGATCTCCTACTGCACCTTTAAGTCTTCCAAAACTTAGTGAATATTCTAGGTCTGAGCTAGAATCCGAAACTCTCAATTGAAGATTTATTAAAGGCAATTCATGCTTTTCCATCTGGAAAAGCTGCAGGCCCGGATGGGTTCGGCTGTGAATTTTTTAAAGCCTTCAGTAAGAGACTGGCCCCCCTATATGCTGAGAATGCTACAGGATTCAATCCAGAAGAATACAATTCCTGATTCTTTATATGATGCAAATATCTGTGTAGTTTTGACAAAAGGGAAACCTGAGACTGATCCGGCTAATTATAGACTCATTGCCCTCCTAAATTTTGATCAAAAAGTGTTGACTAAAATATTGGCATCCAGGTTAGCACAACACATCTCAACAATTATTCATCCTGACCAAACTGGGTTTATTCCAGGAAGGTTTTCATTCTGTAACGTCTGCCTACTTAATATTTTATATGCAAATCGTCAATTAGCTAACAATTCTGCTGCTGTTATCTCACTAGATGCCCAAAAAGCCTTTGATCAGATTGAATGGCCATATATGTTTGAAGCACTAAAACAGTTTGGATTTGGGGATAGATTTATCAACTGGATCAAAATTTTTTATTTTCGTCCATCTTCATCTGTTCTGACCAATGGTATTAGATCCAGCTCTTTTGAACTGCAACGGGGTGTACGACAGGGTGACCCCTTATCACCTCTTCTTTTTAACATTGCACTTGAGCCATTAGCTGTAGGAATCAGAACCCATCCACATATTCATGGTATCTCTCTGGGCAATGCTGAAAGTCTGATCAGTTTATATGCTGATGATCTTTTACTATGTGTTATGGATCCTGTTGTATCAGTCCCTAAAATGTTAAATTACATTGAAACATTTAGTAAATTATCAGGGCACTCAATTAATTGGAATAAAAGTGAATTCATGCCCCTAACAAATAACTTAAGCGATAACTTTTTTGAATAATATACCATTTAAAATAGTTAAGGATCACTTTAATTATCTTGGTCTGAAAATTCCAAAGAACCCTAAATATTTGTTTAAATTAAATTTGTTAGACATGTTTAACAGAGTCAAATTAAACATTGAAAGCTGGAAACTGCTCCCTTTATCACTAATTGGCCGTGTGAATGTGATAAAGATGGTTGTTCTCCCTAAGTTTTTATATCTCTTCCAAAATCTTCCGATTTATTTACCTGCAAATTTTTTTAAACAACTTGATTCAGTTATTCTTTCATTTGTATGGAAATATAAAACACCTCGCATAGCAAAAGCCCACTTACAAAAACCTACTGATTGTGGAGGTCTTGGCCTTCCCATTTTTAAGCATTATTATTGGGCAGCAAATGCCAGGGCTCTCACTTTCTGGCAAAGGGGCATCCTGGAAGATATGACATCTGAGACCTCTCCATTATGGGTTTGTGCAGAGGCTATGTCAGTGCCAGAGTCCTCTCTACCAGCTTTGCTTATTACAGAGTGTAAATCTATCAGTAAATTAGGAAGCAGTACTTTTGTGTTGAGAAATTCTTTGAAGATTTTGAATCAAATAAATAAATTTGATAAATTATCAAAAGTCTCAGTCAGTACACCAATATCATGTAATCTTTCGTTTGAGCCTTCTCAGATTGATGGTACTTTTTCA
Organism: Sinocyclocheilus anshuiensis; assembly: GCF_001515605.1. Taxonomy (NCBI): domain Eukaryota; kingdom Metazoa; phylum Chordata; class Actinopteri; order Cypriniformes; family Cyprinidae; genus Sinocyclocheilus; species Sinocyclocheilus anshuiensis. The sequence goes on along the minus strand of NW_015558620.1, from coordinate 130,592 downwards.
GGATGGAGGAGAAAAGGTTTATGCTGTATAGGAGATCTCTATATAGAGGATCAATTTGCATCTTTTTCACAACTTAAAAGTAAGTTTACACTCCCACAGTCTCACTTTTCCCGTTATTTGCAAATTAGAAATTATGTAAAGAAAAATATTCCACAGTTTATAAATAAACCTGAAAATCATATTATTCATGATCTCTTATCTGGTATCCTGCTTTATTCGTGCTTTTGCAACACCTGTATGCACTAAGCACCTTAAAGCAGTCTGGTCTACTGAATTGAATGATGGAAGTGACTGATGATATCTGGGAAGAAGCCTTGAGGAGAATAAAGAGTTGTTCGGTAAATTCGAGATATAAATTAATCCAGTTCAAAGTTATACATCGTCTTCATTATTCCAAAACTAGATTAAATTAAATATTTCCCTCTATATCTTCTCAATGTGATTGATGCAATAGGGCGGAGGGGACACTGGCACATTTATTTTGGTTTTGCCCTATTCTGTATGTTTTCTGGTCTAAAATTTTCGAATTGTTTTCTAGTGCTTACAAAATGAATATTCAACCTGACCACAGTCTGGCTATTTTTGGATATTCTGATGTAATGGATTTTCTTCCTCATACTCATCAACAGGCTCTAACAGTAGGCATGATTGCAGCCAAAAAAGTGATTCTACTCAATTGGAAATCTCCACAAGCCCCTTGTTTTCAGAGATGGTTGAATGAGATGCTTTACATCATCCAAATGGAACAGTTACGTTTTGGTGAGCTCTCTTCATAGAAAAGATTTGAAGCCACATGGGGACCTATCTTGAGACTCTTGGAAATTTAATTTCTGAATTCTGTAAACCTCCCCTTCTATTTTTTTTTTTTTAATATACATTTCTGAAGTATTGGATTTATAAAACAATTGTGAATACTATGTTGTATATATTTGTCAATTGAGGCAGTCCGGGGTTTTTATTTTGGTCTGTGTGTGTGGGTGTAAATATGTGTATTTTGTTATCTTATGTTGGTTACTGTTTTTTGTTTATTAAAAAAAAATTTTTTTTTTAAATCTTAATTATGTTTTGGGTCATATTTATGCAGAAATATAGAAAATTCTAAAGGGTTCACACATTTTCAAGCAGCACTGTACATAATTACTGATGATTTCTAATCTTCCTTTTCAGTCTAAATTGCTGGAGAATGTTGAGGCCTCTTAACTACAATCCTATCTGTAACAAATTATTTGAGTCCAATCAGGCCTTTGCTCTCTTCACTTCGGAGTAATAAATAATTTCCTCATGGCCACTGACTCTGGTTCCACCAGTATTCTGATTCTCTTAGACATCTGCATTTGTCACTGCATCTCTCACAGTATTCTCATCTCCTGTTTTTCTGCTCTTGGTATTTCTGGAACTGCCCTCTCTTGGTTCATTTTCTACTTGTCTGACCATCAACACTATATAACTATATTCATTAGTTTATTGCTGCCGTTTTTCTCATGGTGTTCCCCAGGGTTCTGTTCTTGGTCCATTGCATGACTTTCACTAAGCCACAATAATTGTTAATTGTTTATATATATATATATATATATATATTTATATTAAAAGTATATTAGGGCTGTCCCCGACTAAAGATTTTTCTGGTCGACTAGTAGTAGTTCATTTTAAGCATTAGTCGACTAATCACACATTTACTAATAAACCACTTAAATCATTATAATGAGCCTTTAATAGCCTACATAGCCTAATAAGTGCTCAAGCACACGCATAAAGCTTGCCATAGCGCACTGGCAGAAGTAATGATTATGAATGTGTAAGGGAAAATCAGTGATGAGGCTGCATTAACATTTTGATAATTTATTGATAAACTAGTGCTTTCTTTGTTTTCGATTTAAGAGATGAAGTCAGCGACACTCACTCTTCATCTCCACAGTAGTGGACGCTGCCTGTATACAGGTTTCATATGGATTACATAATCTGAGAATATCTGTTTTCCATTTGAATTGGTTCATTTGAAAGTAGACATTTCACTCTCTATAGATTAGTGTTGTCAAAAGACCCGGTACTTCGGTACCAAGTCGGTACTAAAAAAATGAAAATGTTACGGTACCAGGCTTTTTTAAGTACTGGTGGTACCGAGTACCCGGTCAACCCGGTTCTTGATGCACTATCCGAAAGGTGCGCTCTCTTCATAAAAGCACTGAGACGTGGCGACCTCAAAACGAGGAAACACACCAAACTAACAAAACACTTTAAAGACACCCAGATCAAATGAAAGAGTTCAAGCAGGTAAGTTTTATTTGAATTTTTAGTATTTGTGTTTCCCATACATTGATTTATTTGTGGCGAACCGCCACAATATCAAATGCTTTGGTACTGAAATTGGTACCGAGAACCGTGGATTTTCACTGGTATTGGTACCTAATACTGAAATTTTGGTACCGTGACAACACTACTATAGATATATTTTTTCTGTCTGTAAGGCAAGTATACACGGAGTTTCACGCTCAAGTTCATAGAGACCGAGACGGCAGAAAGCGCATCCTGTTTGCATTCATTATTTTACAAAAGTGCAATGTTTTGTTGTTATTGTGAGTGCCCAGAAATAAACGTCTTTACAGATTCGAAAGATGTATTATTCTTATCTGTATGACCAAAAATGAGGGAGTATTTTAAGAGTAAGTGATCGCACCGGCGTCTCGATCTGTCCTGCAGTGAGCTACTGTTCAGCTTTCACACTCCACACAGAAACTTATATTGCTCTGTAGCCATATGCAAATCATATGCAAATATATTGGGCAATGTCCCAGAGCTCACATTATCCAAATGAGCCATTTTTGGAGCTAGATTAAATAAATGCTTTGTCTATTATGACGTTTTAAGCTATGAAACTCACAGGTACAAAGGTCTCTTTTATTGCAAAAGAAAATTAAAGCACAAAGAAAATTTGATTTCTCTCATGACCCCTTTAACCTTTACTGCTATGCTGATGATACCCAGCTCCACATCAGTTCTCAATGTACTGCTGCTTTCCCCATCAACTCTATATCTGCATGTGTTGATGACATCAATGCTTGGGTGATTTGTAATTTTCCTAAATTAAACATTGATAAAACAGATTTACTACTGCTTGGCCCTTCTCAACTTACATCTTGCCTCTATATTGAGTGTTAACATTTCTGGTGTCCTTCTTAGACCTTCCACTGCTGTTAAAAGTCTTGGCATAAATTTTGATCCTTATAAATTTTGACTTCTTCCTTAACATTTCTTTCTCACCAAAACAGCTATCTTTCACCTCAGTAATTGCTTGACTATGTCCCTCTCTAAATATCAAAGATGCCGCGATTCTTGTCCACATTTCCTCACCTCCTGACTTGACTACTGTAACTCTCTCTTTTATGTATTATCCATCAAGACAATTAAAAAGTAAAAATGTTCTAAGATATTATTAAAGTAACCAAGTAAAAAAATGCTAATAGTTTCACTTCATATGACCTCAATATAGTAGGTGAAGCGGCGCTTTTCAGACCGATGAAAGAATGTGAGATTGTAAGACATAAAGCACATTACTTGTATTAGGTTATTCATTTGGGTATATTTGCAGGCATTATTAAAGACTACTTTAAGTAAAAGTTTATATTTAAATGTTGATTTGAAGTGTCCGTTTTTATTATTGCAGTCAAATCTGGACACAGGGAAAGCATTTTGTTACTCATACTAGCTACAGCGTGATCAGTCACACGTAGATCATTAGAATAAATATTGGCACAGTGTAAACAGCCAAAAAGCTCTCTGATCCAAAAGTTAACAACATATAAAAAAAAAATATTTAGAGTAATTTTATGAACCAATATTGAAAATTAAAAGCTGTGTAATCTTAAATTTCAGTGCAGTAAAACAGCTGTTGACAGGGGGTGCTGCAGCACCCTCAACACCCCTAGTTCCTGCAGCTATGCTAGCAGTGGGAAAAGGGCCCACCCTCATATTTGTGGGATATTAAGTAAAATCTACTGATTGTGGAGGCCTTGGCCTTACAATTTTTAAACATTACTACTAGGCAGCAAATGCAAGGGCTCTCATTTATTAGCAAAAGTTTTTTTTGGATGACATGTCACCTGAGACCTTTCCATTATGGGTTTGAACGGAGGTTATGCCAGTGCCAAGGTCTTCTCTCCAAGCGCTACTCTTCACAGAAAGCTGAACTGTTAACAATTTGGTGAATAGAAATTTTCTGTTGAGAAATTCACCCAAAAATGAAAATTCTGTCATTAATTACTCACCCTCATGTCGTTCTAAACCCGTAAGACCTCCGTTCATCTTCGGAACACAAATTAAGATATTTTTTATGAATTCTGAGAGCTCTCTGACCCTCCCATAGACAGCAATGTAATTACCATGATCAAGGTCCTGAAACGTAGCAAGGAGATCGGTAAAATAATCCATGTGACGTCAGGGGTTCAACCGTAATTTTAGTTTAGAACGACATGAGGGTGAATAATTAATGACAGAATATTTATTTTTTGGTTAACTAACCCTTTAAAGTAGCCTGGTCTGGCGAACTGTAAAGTAAATTCAGTAAATTCTAGATATAAACTGATTCAGTTTAAAGTTATGCACCAGCTTCACTACTCCAAAACTTGACTACACAACATATTTACCCCCATATCACCTCAGTGTGATAGGAGCAAGATGGTAGAGGGGACATTGGCACATTTATACTGGTTTTGTCCTATTTTGTATGATCTTTGTTCAAACAATTTTAAATTGTTTTCAAGGGCATTTGGAATTTATATTCAACCCGACCACAATCTGGCTATTTTTATTGGAGCTTCTCACACAGTTCTACTCGGCTGTCAATGAGTCTGTCCTGTTTTCATCTGTAACCTTCTGGATTGGTTCAGCTACCAAATTAGTCTACCAAATCAGGAAACTACAATGGATAGTCAGGACTGCTGAGATTAACTTCCAAGAACTTTACACCTCCAGAGGGAGGAAAACTGCAAGGAAAATCACACTGGACCCCTCGCAACCAGCACACTTCCTCTTTGAACTGTTGCTTTATTATTTGTGTTGTATTTCTTTTTATTACCTTAAATTATATGTATGTCTGCACTATGTCTGTGATTTCTGAACTCAAAGCTCCTGTCACCAAGATGAATTCCTTGTGTGTGTAAATAAAGTTTGGCAATAAAGCTTTTTCTGATTCTTGGATATTCTGAGGTAACGGGTACTTTTCCTCATATCCCCCAGCAGGCTCTAATGGTGGGCACGATTGCAGCCAAAAAGGTAATGCTTCTTTACTGGAAAACTTCACAAGCCCCTTGTTTCAAGAGATGGTTTAGGCCCAATCTAATTTCTATCCCCTATCCCTCCACATTCACGTTAAGGGGTAGGGGTGTCTCGATTCTCTTTTGCTTGGAGCGGTAGGCAGTGTTGGGGGTAACGCATTACAAGTAACGTGAGTTACGTATTTTATTTTAAAAACAAACAAGCAAGCCCTGTCCAGATTTAAAAAGTAACGCAAAAGTAACGTAACACATTACTTTCCATAAAAAGTAACTAAGTAACATAATTAGTTAGTTTTCTTATGGAGTAACGCAATATTGTAATGCATTACTTTTAAAAGTAACTTTCCCCAACATTGGCGGTAGCGATAGGGGAAAGGGAAAGGAAGATTTTTCAGGACAACACTTCAAACGAAGGGGTATGAGAATTATCAGCATAAAGTGGCTACAGCTGTCACGGTGCGTGCGGAGAGATGAGGTGAGGACTCAAAGATGCAGGGAATGGGCTCTTAATAACAAAAATAAACAAAACTAACAAAAGCTACTCGGAGGGGAAAAACAGGGAGGAAGGCCAGAACAAGGAGCACACAGACACATCCAACCACATACGACGAATAACGAAACAGCACAGGACTGCAAACACAAGGAGACTAAGTAGGGCAGGTAACGTGGGAGACACAGATGGAATAACTGAAACAATAATGAGGTAACAAGATAGGCGGGGTCAGACAATTGACAGGAGAAAGCACATGGCACTAAACAAACACAACACAAGCCATGTGCTTACACAAACAAACAGTGTCCTCTGGTGGCCATCCTGGGCACACCAGCTGAAGACTGTGACAGAACCCCCTCTCACATTCCGAGGCACAAAACAAGGAGTCCAGGAGGGTGGTGGAGAGGAGGTAGAACGCACACCAGCTGAAGACTGTGACAGAACCCCCTCTCACATTCCGAGGCACAAAACAAGGAGTCCAGGAGGGTGGTGGAGAGGAGGTAGAACGGGGGGAGGGATGGTGGGCCAGGCCTGTGGAGTGGGAGAGGTCCTGGAGACTGTGGCAGAGCAAGTGACCAGGGCGGAGCTGGCAGAGCAGGAGGCCAAAGCTGGGCCAGCAGAGCAGGAGGACAGGGCTGAGCGTAAGCCCACCAGGGCGGAGCCGGAGGGACAGACCAGCGAGGCTCTGGCCGAACAGCAACCCCGGTGGGCGACCAGGGCGGAGCTGGGAGCTTGGCAGGCAGCAAGGGCGGAGCCGATGACCACCTCAGCGAAGTTGACAAGGCAGATGACCCCCGGCTGGGGGCTCAGGCAGGACTGCAATGAAGAGCACAGAGAGGTAATTAACAGCCTTGATGGTCGTAACAGGACCGGCAGACAGTTCAGCAACAGTCTCCTTGGCTGGGACAAGACAGACTAAGAGTTCAGGAGTGGGCGACACCACCCAGAGAGAAGCTGAAGTGGATGCTGCCACCTCAGGAGGTTCTGCAGCAGAAGTCACCACCTCGAGGGCAACTGGAGCAGGCTCAAGAGTGGACTCTGAGGACTGGAGTGAGCCTAGGAGTGAACTCATAGACTTGAGTAGGGTCTTGAGTGAATTCTGAGGACTCCTGGACTGGAGCGGGCTCCCGAACTGGAGCGAATGAGTGGACTCTGAGGGCTCCTGGACTGGAGCGGGCTCTGGAGTGGACTCTTGAGGGCTCCCGGACTGGAGCGTTCTCTTGAGTGGACTTTGGAGTGGACTCTGAGGGCTCCCGAACTGGAGCAGACTCTGGAGTGGACTCTGAGGGTTTCCGGACTGGAGCGGGCTCTGGAGTGGACTCTGAGGGCTCCCGAACTGGAGCAGACTCTGGAGTGGACTCTGAGGGTTTCCGGACTGGAGCGGGCTCTGGAGTGGACTCTGAGGGCTCCCGAACTGGAGCAGACTCTGGAGTGGACGCTGAGGGCTGCCGGACTGGAGCGGGCTCTGGAGTGGACTCTGAGGGCTCCCGAACTGGAGCAGACTCTGGAGTGGACGCTGAGGGCTGCCGGACTGGAGCGGGCTCTGGAGTGGACTCTGAGGGCTCCCGAACTGGAGCAGACTCTGGAGTGGACGCTGAGGGCTGCCGGACTGGAGCGGGCTCTGGAGTGGACTCTGAGGGCTCCCGAACTGGAGCAGACTCTGGAGTGGACGCTGAGGGCTTCCGGACTGGAGCGGGCTCTGGAGTGGACTCTGGAGTAGACTCTGAGGGCTCCCGGACTGGAGCGGGCTCTAGAGTGGACTCTGAAGCAGCCCATGCCCACAGAACAGCCATGAGGTGAAAGGCAAAGACAGCCTTCTTGATTATGGCAGCAGCGAAATCGGGCAGCTCTGTGGTGATCTCTGAGACCACCGGAGTCAGGTCCTCCAGGACCACTGGACTTGAGACCACCGAAGTCGGGTCCTTCAGGACCACCGGACTTGGGACCACCAGAGTTGGGTCCTCCAGGACCACCGGACTTGAGACCACCAGAGTCGGGTCCTCCAGGACCACCGGACTTGGGACCACCAGAGTTGGGTCCTCCAGGACCACCGGACTTAAGACCACCAGAGTCGGGTCCTCCAGGACCAATGGATTTGGGACCACCAGAGTCAGGTCCTCCAGGACCACCGGACAAGGGGAAGCAACAGGAGTCCTCCTTCTCCTGCTCTTGCGAGGGCGAGGCGATAAATGGACGGCCACCACCGCGGAAGCTGCAGCAAGGCTAGAGGTGGACTTGCTTCTCCCACTGTGGGCTAGGAACTCCACAAACGCTTCAAAAGATAGAAGCTCCATAATGAACATCCTCCCAATGCTGATGGGCTCATCAAGGGCATAATTAAACAAGTCCTTGAGAGCTGCATCATTATAATCCAGCCCCTCCGCAGCACTCCTGAACTCCATGGCGAATTCCTTCAGGTCAGTCCCCTTTTGACGGAGGGAATTCAATGCTGCTACCTGGAGCATGCGTTGGTAGAGGGGGCTGCAGGTAGTCGAGGCTGGAAGCTGGAGTGAGCCCATTCTGTGCTGAGTCCTCAAATGACTGTTTCGTTTTGTCACGGTGCGTGCAGAGAGATGAGGCGAGGACTCAAAGATGCAGTGAATGGGCTCTTTATTAATAACAAAAATAAACAAAACTAACAAAAGCTACCCCGAGGGGAAAAACAGGCAGGAAGGCCAGAACAAGGAGCACACAGACACATCCAACCACATACGACGAATAACGAAACAGCACAGGACTGCAAACACAGGGAGACTTAAGTAGGGCAGGTAACGAGGGAGACACAGAATGAATAACTGAAACAATAATGAGGTAACAAGATAGGCGGGGTCAGACAATCGATAGGAGAAAGCACATGGAACTAAACAAACACGACACAAGCCATGTGCTTACACAAGCAAACAGTGTCCTCTGGTGGCCATCCTGGGCACACCAGCTGAAGACTGTGACAACAGCGGCAACATGGCTGCCCGAGCGAACAAACAGACCCATAAATATAATCATTTTTGTCATTAAAAATTTTAATGAAAAGTAATAATTTGTTTATTTTACATTCAGTCGTGTGTTCATATTTATGGTCATGTTATTCAAAGAACTGTTTGCAAAAAATGTTAAAAGTAAAAGTTTGCTAACGTTATCATTACGTTATCATTACTGACTGCACGATAATGCCACAACATATTTTATGTCTGATCAAGGTGATAACCACCATAGACATAGGGGGCTAGCCCCTCCAATAATTAGAAATCACTAAACCTTTTTCTCAGAATCGCCAATTTGAGAGAAAGAGATGAAAGTTGTGTGTGTCTGTGCGTCTCTCTTTACAATGAGTGAGTTTACTTCACAAACAGCATTATTTCGCCGTGGGGCAGGATTGACAAGTTTCTTTGCTCCTGCATGTGTGAGCTGCGTGATCTCTGATATGTGTGTGTGTGTCAGTAAGCAGCGCATTAATATAGAACGGTAAGGCTCTAATGCACACCAGCATAGGTATGTGTATTGTAGGCCACCACCGCGGAAGCTGCAGCAAGGCTAGAGGTGGACTTGCTTCTCCCACTGTGGGCTAGGAACTCCACAAACGCTTCAAAAGATAGAAGCTCCATAATGAACATCCTCCCAATGCTGATGGGCTCATCAAGGGCATAATTAAACAAGTCCTTGAGAGCTGCATCATTATAATCCAGCCCCTCCGCAGCACTCCTGAACTCCATGGCGAATTCCTTCAGGTCAGTCCCCTTTTGACGGAGGGAATTCAATGCTGCTACCTGGAGCATGCGTTGGTAGAGGGGGCTGCAGGTAGTCGAGGCTGGAAGCTGGAGTGAGCCCATTCTGTGCTGAGTCCTCAAATGACTGTTTCGTTTTGTCACGGTGCGTGCAGAGAGATGAGGCGAGGACTCAAAGATGCAGTAAATGGGCTCTTTATTAATAACAAAAATAAACAAAACTAACAAAAGCTACCCCGAGGGGAAAAACAGGCAGGAAGGCCAGAACAAGGAGCACACAGACACATCCAACCACATACGACGAATAACGAAACAGCACAGGACTGCAAACACAGGGAGACTTAAGTAGGGCAGGTAACGAGGGAGACACAGAATGAATAACTGAAACAATAATGAGGTAACAAGATAGGCGGGGTCAGACAATCGATAGGAGAAAGCACATGGAACTAAACAAACACGACACAAGCCATGTGCTTACACAAGCAAACAGTGTCCTCTGGTGGCCATCCTGGGCACACCAGCTGAAGACTGTGACAACAGCGGCAACATGGCTGCCCGAGCGAACAAACAGACCCATAAATATAATCATTTTTGTCATTAAAAATTTTAATGAAAAGTAATAATTTGTTTATTTTACATTCAGTCGTGTGTTCATATTTATGGTCATGTTATTCAAAGAACTGTTTGCAAAAAATGTTAAAAGTAAAAGTTTGCTAACGTTATCATTACGTTATCATTACTGACTGCACGATAATGCCACAACATATTTTATGTCTGATCAAGGTGATAACCACCATAGACATAGGGGGCTAGCCCCTCCAATAATTAGAAATCACTAAACCTTTTTCTCAGAATCGCCAATTTGAGAGAAAGAGATGAAAGTTGTGTGTGTCTGTGCGTCTCTCTTTACAATGAGTGAGTTTACTTCACAAACAGCATTATTTCGCCGTGGGGCAGGATTGACAAGTTTCTTTGCTCCTGCATGTGTGAGCTGCGTGATCTCTGATATGTGTGTGTGTGTCAGTAAGCAGCGCATTAATATAGAACGGTAAGGCTCTAATGCACACCAGCATAGGTATGTGTATTGTAGGAGCTAGACGATGTATGATGACGTGTAACGGTGTAGTAGTGGTGTCCCATTTCTTAGGGGAATATTTTCACCCATGGGTGTCGCTAGGCTTCGGCTCCTCCCCGTCTTTCAGCGCATTCTTTAGTCCGCAGACCGTGGCGGCGCAGAGTGAGAAACAGAACCAGACCCGTAGCCAGCTATGAGGTCACCGTAAATTTTCCATGTTCAAAAATAAAATTTGTTCTCTGAATGACTAATTGCTGTTAAACTCCTCATATGAATGTCTGCATGACATGTATAATACAGTTAAGACAGTTTGCAAGAATTTTTATCGTCCGTGGTATGAAAATGATCGCGGCGAGACGCTGCCGGAGTGAGACTTGAGAGAGTTGCCAGATCCAGCTATTATAAGCGTTTTTGGACTTGTCTTTTTCACTTAATTTAACACTTTAGAAAGATAATAAAGCAGGAAGTTTCGGTTTAGGGTCAGCCATATATTTATCTTATCTTATTAGCAAAATATTTGAAATAATTTTGGTTTATTTATTTGTTTTTTTCGTTTTTTGTTTGTTTTAATAGCAATATCTGGCAACACTGCATCGCCGGCACTTAAACTGACAGTAACAAAAAAGCCCACAGACAGGTTATTGCTGAGAGGATACGACATTTGGGAAATGCAAAAAAATATGATATTATCTGTCAGAGACGTTATCAATACTGTCAAAAACAGTATCATTTAACACTAGTAGACAGATCTGTTGAACAAGTAGTTTACAGAATGAAATGAAATACGTAAACACTAGCCATGAAGAAAGTCTATGCTATGTCATTCAGTATTGTAGTTTTTTTTTTCATAAATCATGCTATAAACATTCAAAAGAGCACTAGACAAAGTTATCAGCAATGGTTATTAATAAAAACTATAACCATAATATGTATTGTTCCATGAATAATAAACAACTGATAGCCTAAAATTATCCACCCCGTACTATAGTAAAGTATTAACAACGTTTGATGCAATAAATAGGGTATGATTTAAAATGATTATTCCTCCAAAACAGAGAAAACATCTTTCACAAACATCTACATGTCTGTCTCTTTTGAAGTGTTTATAGTGTATATAATGATTTGTATTTGTAGGGGGTATTATAGCACAATTCTTTAACACCATCATCTCTCCGGACCTCACTCATTTTAAAAGCCTGGCTACAGCCATGAGGACAAGGTGTGTGTTTATCGATAGATTGTTATAATATCTGCATCTGTGCCGTTCTTTGTCATAAATACAGTTTACAAAAGGTCACGAGGGAGCAATCGGTTTCCCATCTACCCATCACACCACAGCTGTTTCCTCAAGCGAAAATGCTGCCCTTCACACATATGAACGTATACTTTATTAAACGATCATGTTGCTATTTTCATTCGAAAATGTAACTTTCAATATAAAACATATTACAGTACATGTGGCATTAACTACCATACAGTCATGCACAGAAATGATTAAAGACAGTGATAGACAGTACTCGAGCATAGAATGCGGTTTGTACTAGAAATGCAAACATTAAAATTTTGTGTACAGTAAACAGGTGTGTGTGTGAGAGAGAGAGATCAGGAAGACTTGTATTTGGCTTATTCATTACTCAGATGTTATAGCCATCTATGCAATACAGTGGAATACTGCAATAAGTTTAGTATACCACCCTACCCTATTAGTCAAACATTTTTTTTATTTTATAAATTGTTTTATACCCTCATTGAGGGCTGAGCCCCCCTAAAACAAAAATCCTAGAATTGCCCGTTTTCACCCCTACCCCTTGACACTCTATTTCAAGGGACAAGAGACAGGGGTAGGCGTAGGGGTAGGTGAAGGGGTATACAATAGAATTGAGATTGGGCCCAAATGAAACGGTAACGTTTTAGTGAGCTTAGCTCACCAAAAAGATTTGAAGCCACATGGGGGACCTCAGTTAGACCATTTGGAAGTAATCTAAGGATAGTATATCTAGTAACCCCCATTTCTTTTTTCTGTATGTTTGTTTTCCTCTACTTTCAAAATTATCTGGTTTATAAAGCAATACTGAATTTTTTTTTTTAACCAATGTCAATGCTGTATATTGAAATATTGAAAAGAAACAAGATTTGAGAAGTAAAGTCTCCTGCACCTTGCATTATGAAAACCACTGCTGAGTACATGACTTGGGCTTTGTATCGTCTTGCTTCCACAGCAAAATCCCTGGGATTTTTTGGGACAGCTCTCCCTAGAGGTCAAATACTCTGTGTGTGTGTGTGTGTGTGTTTGTTTACTTATTATTATGATTCAGGTAAGTGACCATTTGCATGATGCTGCATAGATTTTGGTATAAGGTTTTGTTGCGTCATCCCAGCACTCTGTCATTGTTTTAGAAAAAAAAGAAAAAAAAAGAAATAAAGGAAGAAAGAAAGCATGAAAGAAAGAAAGCTGTTAAAGCTTCCAGTCTATAACATACCGCTGGTAACAGAGACTGCATATTCTGATTAGAGTCTGCTATTGTTGCTAGGTAGACCAAGTTTCTGTGCAATATCTGCTGATACCTGGGAAGATGCAAGAGACATCATTGGTAAGAGCAAGCCAATGGCTCATGAGCTGAGTTTCCATCCAAAATGTTTAGCATTTGTTATGCGCATTTCTAAAAAAAACTTGAATAAAGAACATGTGAATCTTGAGGCAGGCCGCCTCGTCATGATGCTCTGAGAAAAACTGTATTTGCTGTAACAAAGCAATAATACAAAAATGTTGCAGAAGAAGTGCAATAGACCTTAGTCAGGGTAGCGCCATGTTTTCTTTTTTTTTTTTTTTTTTTACAGGAATGAAAATGATGCTGTGAAGCATAGGAGTACAGTGTGTTCAATTTACTGTTTAACAACAATGTATTTGTCTTTCCAACTTTCAGTAGAGAAAAATTCCATTTTTTTTCATTTCCTCCATTGTATGTGTGCAGGGTAAACATTTGAATTTGAGTATGTTAAATTTAGGCGAAAATACCAAAAAACGGTTTTTATAGTTGTGAATTACATTTGATCTAGGACCAGTGTATGCCATTCATAAGACTGCAAGTCTATCCCTCACAGCATCACTTTCATAATTTTTGTACAATTCAATATGGCGTCTACCATGACTAAGGTCTATAACGCACATAATGATGGCTCAAACGGCTATTCCCATTCGTCCCCAGACTCCTTTCGTCTAACGGTTCGTTTGAGCAGTTATATGCAATGCTTAATTGGACCAGTCCATTGCAAATGAACGCAACATGCTAGATAATCCACCTCTGCCTAGTGCAATGAATTTGTATGCAAATTTTGAGAGTTGACATTTTAAGTGTTTCCATTCAGGACATCTTATGCGCACTTTTAAAATGAGCAACAAAATAGTTGGATGGAAACCCAGTTGACACACCAGACCAAATTCAAATGCACTCCCCCAACCTAATTAAGATAGCCTAGAATATCATATTAAGAATTTTTAGGTTATTTACAACTCAGAATCTGTCAACAGCATATGTGGCATGCTGTCAGTTATCACAGGACATGATTATGACCTGGTTTACCATATTACCAATTACAATACATAGACAGTGGTTGGACAAAATCATGTGAATACGAGGGAAATATTTCAGTATTGAGGTGTTTTACCACTATTAATGCAGCCTGCAATGTAGATTCATACCACCTCTGAATAGTCTGCGGTGGAATGTCGTCTATCAATACCTTTGCCAGTTGCTTCAGAGAATCTACTGCTCACTCCTCTCTCCAAAACGATCCATAAAGGTTTGATAATATTCAAGTCAGGTGATTTCTCTGTTAGTACTCCACCTGTCCAGGTTTCATGATCACGACTCCATATTTTTCACCTTTTAGCATTAGTGTCTGTGATTAAAGTTAAAGCAGGTACAGCTCTTTCGTGGATGCTGGTTTCGTGAACTTGTCTGTGGTCAATGTCTGTGGAAACAGGGTCTTCGAAGTGAATATTGAGGTTTGCCACAGTAGTTCTGTTTTGTTTGGACACACTTGTTAGTCTTCGATGTTCACATCGTTCACTTTTGATTTTTGCCCACTAATCTTCTTTGCTGATAAAGTCTTGCTGCGCTTTGTGTCTGCAGTCATAATCATAAAGACTGTTGCTCTTAAAACACCAAACAATAGGGCTGTTAAGGTTACAGATGCTCCAGCTTCACCACACAACTTATACTACACTACCCAGAGAATATGGACAATTAAAAAATATATATAAATAAAAGATCATAGGACACAAATGTTAACCCTATAATAATAGGTGTTCACATTTTTTGTCCAACCCCTGTATATCCTAGTGTGAGGCTGTAATCTGGAATCATTGAAATGAACTGAAATGAACATGAGCAGGTCACAGAGCAGGCCACCGCTGGCCAGATGGCTGTGTACACCGCGAACAGGCAGCAGCACTACTGCTACAGACTATGTGTGAAACAGGCCTAATACAACAAAGAAGGACTAGCAGGCAACCAAGCAGCACTGTAAATAAACATGATGGAATCAATTACCATCCCTGTCTATTCAGCATTAGCGGAAGCGACCCTATAAACTCACACACCCTGATAAGCCCACTTCTAGATTTTAAAATAGAAAAAATACAAAGTATGAGGAAATGTATGTTAATCCACATGTTACTGTTATTTCACACTAAGAGCTAATCAAATATATCTTTCATTATTTATTTATTTATTTTTCTGGTGAACTGCTGAATATTATATCTGGTCATAGAACTGCTGAATATTTGTAAGAAATTAAAAATATTAAAGTATAAATTCAAGAGGTATTTCAAATAATGCATTCACAAGTTAGTAGTGCAGTGAAAGTAGTAAAATGTTTTGGAAAAATGTTTGCACTGCTATTTCTATCTGTAAATTATATTTTCATACTTATCTTTTTAGAGCAGTATCTCAGGTAAAATTTCAAAATTTCTTTAAAAAAATTACATTACATGTGTACAACAAATTATTATTTTTGTGGATTCTTTTTTATAATTTTTTTAATGTACAGAAACCGCACATTACAAATAGCCTACAACATACAATATGTCCTGTTTAGTGGTAAACAAATAACAAAATCGAGTGCAGCGATAGTTCAGTCAGGCCACGTAGGTCACTAACATTTTTTATTAGACCGGGGATATATATGTTGCGTTACAGCTCGGGAAGTATGATCAAACTGCTCGCAAAACCTTCCTCCCTCCCATCTATAAGTATCAAGCATATTATTGTTCATATATTATAAACATATATTATTGTGCACCTTTTGACTGTCGTCTTCTTTTTGTTTCAGATTACCAAGGCTTTTTAAGTCCTAGCTGTCATGGACCTCACTGCCGAGAGACATTCATTCTTCATAGCAAGCTACAGTATAGTCCTCCCGGAATTCAATGCAACATTTACATGTTACCACTGTTTCGCTTAAGACATTGCTTATGTTTCTTAATCATCCGTATATCACTCAAGCTGAAGGTTCCGGGGGGTTAATGCTAAAGCTCTCGTATGTGCAAATAATTATGAAGCGAGAACCCCCATAAGGAACCATACCGCCAAAGATAACTTGTGTTTCAATAAACTCAACATAACTTGCCAAAGTGGTCCTGCCTGAACTGTCACATACACACCTGAGCCTGCTATTCCCTCCACCAGTCACATGAGGGAGCCTCGCTCGAATTTTGACTTATGCCACCCCTGAAGGTCTTTCTCCACCGTTACTCACTGTACATACAGACACCCTGGACTATTCATTCTTTGCCAAGTCATGCCAATATCTGTATTGCAATTCTGAGCGTTTTCTTATATTTTGGATCCACCCTGTGTTTCGACCCCTGCCCATTTGTTGTTCTGTTCTAACGTCTCAGGTCTGTCTTTCAGATTTACTGTTTGGACTCTCGTTTCTTTTGGTTTTGACCCCTGCATGCTCTTTGACTTTGTTTCTGGTTTGCCCCATTAAAAAGACCTTCTCACTAATAGATCCTACAGCGTTTCCATTTCTAATTTGTCTCACAAACAGCATTCTGCTTTTACACAGGCTGCCAAAGATGCACAACCTAAAGCTGTGGTAACACTAGACTTTGAGCAAGCACAGTTTTTAAGAACACTGCAATGGTCATAATATGATGTCACATTTACAGCATGCTTATATACATCCGAAATGTAAAAATATGCAATCTACTGCACTGTACTGAAATGCTGCAATCCTGCAGATTTAAACTCTGCATTCTTTTAATTCAGCTAAGAGGTCAAGTTGTGACCTATTGATCTTCTATTGGAGATATCTTCAAAGTTGAACTCTGAAACACTGTGAAATTTGCGCGAGGTTGCATTTCCTGTCTCCCAACATCCACACGAATCGAAGGTAAATGACTGAAAAGTGTAGTGTGACCGGTCCTTATTAATAATAATAATAATAATTATAATTACAATTCTGTCTGTTGCATGCTGATTAGGCTGACTTTTGTTGGCCTCTAAGGACTCCTATTATGATGAGCCTGCCCATTAGTGGCCATTTTGGAAAAGGTGTTTTTTTGTGAGGTGGCATGTTTTTTGTTTTTTTTTTGCTAACAATACAACTTGAGATAATGATTCAACTTACTGCCCATTAGAGGAAGTGAGCAGCCATTTGATTTGTATAAATAATGATTTGTAAAGGGTTGCAGTTGTTATAAGTTTAAATGCTTAAATGAGCCACTGTATTCTATACATCCTAGAGGTTTAATCAGCTGGATTCTGATGGAATATATTGACTGTGCCCTTCTGCTGTCATTTACTCTGCAATCCTGCAATAACCGCCAGAGTCTTCACCGCACCAGAGACACATCACATAATGGCCACCATGCCAGAGTCTCTACAAGTCATGGCTGCCATGCCAGAGTCTCACAAAATGATCTTTCAAGACTCCCCTGAGAGTCCTTCAACTGTCTGCCACAGTCATTCTCAAGGCATGTCAATGCTCCTCCCAAAGCTGCATACGCTACAACTGCCTGTACTGTCACAGCCACAGAGGCCATCCAAACCTGCTAGTCCATCCATGTTTCTGTTCCACCATGGCCTTGTGGGATTACAAATGTAAGAATATGTCCTAGATCTGCTGATCCTACATCCTGACATATCATCACATGAAAAACTAAGGTGAAATACATTGAATTTAGCATTTATGGTAAAGATGATGACATCAGATGAATGCTTCTGTTAAACAAAGTTTGTAGCAAGAGGTTCCTGTCAGTTATTGTTCTATTTATTGTAAGTCAAATAAACCAGATTACTGAGACGCTCACCTTTTCTCTTTAAAGGGCTAGTTCACCCAAAACCATGTGAGGCACGTTTTATTATGGTTGGATGCACTTTATGGAATTCTTATGGACAGCTGAATGAAAACACCCACCCACTGCCAATGTAAAGCTGGGAAGAGCCAGGAAAATTTTTAAATATAATTCAGATTAAATTAGTCTGAAAGAAGAAAGTCATATACACCTAGGATGCCTTTAGGGTGAGTAAATCATGGGCTACTTTTAATTTTGGGGTGAACTAACCCTTTAATAGCTCTTGGTGCCCCTATCCCATTCTTTGAATAGTTATGCTGATTGGATTAGGACTGCTGAAACTCTAGAGCAGGGGTCTCCAACCTTTTTGTGAGTGAGGGCTCCCTGAAGGTTTCCCTAAATTCTGTGTTTTCCATTTGATTTCTTATGGATTCCGAGTTTTATGATTCAGTACAAATTTATCAAAAAATGGTGTCTAGTTAAATGAATTAATAAAACTTTAACAATTTAATCAATCTTTTAAAATGTAATCAAATGAAAATCAATTTACAACAAAACATTTTTTTTTATTTGATTTTATCAGACATGATGCTGCACAACAGAACTGTATAAATTAATAATAATAAAAAAATAACTTGGTTGTATGATATTCCTTAAAAATAATAATATTATTATTACTTTGAGAATTGCATTGTAGTATACAGTAGTAATATATTCAGCCATATAATTTCAAGTTAAACTGGACTTTTATTTTGACGGTTTGTCGTGAAGGTCTTTCAGTTTTAGTGTGTATTTGACGGTATTTTTCTCAAATGATAAAGCTGGTAAAGTGAATCTCACAGCAAAATGGTGTTGTTCTAGGACCATGGTGCTACATAAGACAGCACACACCACAACAAAAACTAACTGTACGCAAATTAAATCATTAAACAGACTAAAATGAGATAAGAACTAAAAGAGAAGAGCTGGAAAAAACAAGAACAGAGAAATTTAACATTTAAATGCTGGCTTCACAAAGCTACATAAAGTGCAAGTGTGTGTACCTGAGAAGAAAAAAAAGTAACAGTACAAAAGAGACAAGTTACATTAGTGGGAGAGCAGCATACATGGTATACAATTTGTGTGTGTGTGTGTGTGTGTGTGTGCAATATGCAAAGTCTAGTTGTGTGCAAAGACCGATTTAAAATGGATGTATGTGTGTGGATGTAGTTATTGTCCATAATGGTTACAGTTCAGGAGTCTTGGGGAAAAAAACCGTCCCGCATTCTGGCCGTGAGGGCATGCATACTTCTCTACCTTCTGCCTAATGGCAGGAGGGTGAAGAGTTGGTGCAAGGGGTAAGTGGGGTCATCCGCAATACTGACAGCTTTGCAGATACAGCGTGTGGTGTAGATGTCAGTGGTGGAGGGTGTTGCGATCTGAGGTGGTGTAATTCCCAAACCAGACTGTGATGCAGATGCTAGTCCCTCTGTAAAATGTGGTGAGTGTCGGGGGTGGAAGATGATCTTTCCTTAGCCTTCGTAGACAGTAGAGATGCTGCTAGGCTTTCTATGCTATGTAGCTGGTGTTAAGAGACCTGGGCCCGTATTCACAAAACATTAGGGGGTTAGTGAACACAGTAGTGAAGAGGACTCCTAAGTCACTAAGACCAAATCACAAACTATCCGTAAAATGGCTATTATTGCCGGCAATCTGCCTCGGAAAGTAAACATTTTAGAAACATTTGATGATAATGAGCTTTTAAAAAGAAATGCCTTTGGTTCCCTATCGATACTTCACTCGTACTCGTCTGCTAAGATGCTTTGGGGAAAACTCCTTTTTCTCTGAATACTGAAGCCTTTCAATAACGCAGTGTAACAGTGTGGCCATTGGTTCGTGCAATGAATTAAAAAACGAACCAATGGCTCGGCAGCGGAGCTGCATGAGCCTATGGCGACAAAGCCCGCCAGAATGGGCGGGGCATCTGGCTATATAAGTGGCACTTCACCATAGGATCCTCAGATTTCTTCTTCAGTGACGACGATGTTCTTCGCTGATCTACGAGACACGAAGTCTCTCGCCGTAGAAGCGCCTTTGCGGATCAAGCTGAAGCAGCGACCCTCTGCTCGGCTGATTTGCCGCTTCTCCGCCACCTTCAGCGTCACAGCAGCAGTGGTCCCAGCTGATCCCCTGCCGCCATCCGGTGAGCCTAAAAGAGCTTATTTCTAAGAGGCAAGTTCTAAAAGAGCAAAATTTCTAGCGACATTGTTGCAAATGTCGCACTGCGAGTGTGGCTCATGCAGGGAATTTTGCACAATGCAGAAGGGAGACGGAATGCTCTCGCTGAGTGCATGAGTCTCGCTCACTTCACTTCATTGAAGGCAGCCCCGCTCTCCCGTTTCTCCTCTCTCAACAGGGTCTGAGCGATCTCATGCCGGCACTGTACCCGCGTGCTCGCTCTCCACACTGCACTTTGATCCGCCGCAGAAGGGCAGTGAGCTGCGTGCTCACTGAAACAGAATGCTCACTGAGAGCATAAGTCTTGCTCTTCTCCGCTCGTGGACTACCTTCAATGAGGCAGCCCCCCGCTCTCCCATTTCTCCTCTCTCAGAGAGCCTCGGGGAGAGAAACAGCGGAGTGAGGGAGCTAAGCAACCGGGTCTGAGCGATCTCACGCCGACACAGAGCCCGCATGCTCGCTCTCCCCACTGCGCTTCGAAAGCAGTCTGCCCCTGTTCTCTCACGGAAGGTGGCCCCGCCTCCCCGCTCTCATGTTTCTCTCCTCCCAGTTACCTCAGAGGAAGCAACGGCGAGCTCACGGGTTGAGCGATCAGGCTTCAGCAATTTCATGCCGGCACACATCATGCATGCTGCCAGTGTGTGTTACACGTGAGGATCAGCACCCCTCGTTACACCGAGCGGCTTAATCCTCCGAGGCAGATCGAAGCAGAATACTGGCAGCTTCACATTTGTGTGTGCGTCGCTGAGCCCCGCCTCCCCGACTCTTGTGTTTCTCTCCTCCCAGTTACTCGGAGGAAGAAATGGCGAACTCGCGGGGATGAGCTATCAGGCTTGAGTGATTTAACGCCGGCAAAGCCCCCACGTGCATCACTCTCCAGGCAGCTCTTTGATCTGCCAGTGAGTTTACACGTGAGGATCGGTGCCTCTCGTTGTCGAGCGGCTCAATCCTTCTAGGCGGATCGGAGCAGAACGCTGTCACCAATGATTCAATATCGCTGACAGCTTCGTATTTGAATGAGCCTCTCGCCTGGGCCACGCCCACGCTGAGGCTGCGCTCGCTGAGACAGACCGCTCTCACTACGACAGTTCATGTCTCGCTCTGCCTTGCTCGCGGCTTGCCTTCTTCAATGAAGGTGGCCCCGCCCCTCTTCCGCTATGAGAGGATCTGAGAGAATGCGCGCAACACTTTTGATCTGCCTGAGTGTTTACACATCAGTACTCCTCTTCTAATGAGTGGTTTGATCTTTTTAGGCGGATTAAAAGAGAATGCTGTCACTAATGATTATTATCACTGACAGCTTCAAATTGGATGCATCTGGGCCATGCCCACGCTGAGGCAGCACACACGGGGGCTGACTGCTCTCGCTATGAGAGCATTAAGTCTAGCAAAGCATTTTTTGAAAGCATTTTCAAAAGAGAGCAAATTTCCTCTTCTGAGTGTGGGGTCCCCTATACGGCCATAATTAATCCAACCCCTTGTCATGCGGGCTGAGGCCTGGCAGGCCATCCCTGGAGTGCCAGACTAGGTTTTGGGGATAATAAAATGAGGTTATTAACTGCAATTTGCTCGAAGACCCCCGCGATTCAGCGGCGTGGTTCCCACCTCGGTTTAGAGCAAAGACACACACGTCCTGCACTCCGAGGTGATGAATTTGCTGGCGATAGGAGCCGTAGAAACAGTTCCGAGCCCAGAGCGAAGAATGCTGTCACTAATGATTATTATCACTGACAGCTTCAAATTGGACGCATCTGGGCCATGTCCACGCTGAGGCAGCACACACGGGGGCTGACTGCTCTCGCTATGAGAGCATTAAGTCTAGCAAAGCATTTTTTGAAAGCATTTTCAAAAGAGAGCAAATTTCCTCTTCTGAGTGTGGGGTCCCCTATACGGCCATAATTAATCCAACCCCTTGTCATGCGGGCTGAGGCCTGGCAGGCCATCCCTGGAGTGCCAGACTAGGTTTTGGGGATAATAAAATGAGGTTATTAACTGCAATTTGCTCGAAGACCCCCGCGATTCAGCGGCGTGGTTCCCACCTCGGTTTAGAGCAAAGACACACACGTCCTGCACTCCGAGGTGATGAATTTGCTGGCGATAGGAGCCGTAGAAACAGTTCCGAGCCCAGAGCGAGTCAGGCTTCCACAGCCGCTACTTCCTTGTCCCCAAAAAGGATGGCAATCTAAGGCCCATCTGATCGCTCTCACTACGAGAGTTCATGTCTCGCTCTGCTTTGCTTGCGGCTTATCTTCTTCAATGAAGGTGGCCCCGCCCCTCCCCTCGTCTGACATGAGCGGATCTGAAATAATGCACGCAGCACTTTTGATCTGCCTGAGTGTTTACACATTAAGATTATTATCACTGACAGCTTCAAATTGGACGCGTCTGGGCCACGCCCACACTGAGGCAGCACGCACGGGGGCTGACTGCTCTCGCTTTGAGAGCATTAAGTCTAGCGAAGCATTTTTTGAAAGCATTTTCAAAAGAGAGCAAAATTCCTCTTCTGAGTGTAGGGTCCCCATATGGCGACCAGCCACTTGAATTAATCCAACCCCTTGTCACACGGGCTGAGGCCTGGCAGGCCATCCCCAGAGTGCCAGACTGGGTTTTTGGGACAATAAGATGAGGTTATTCATTGCAGTTCGCTCGAAGACCCCCGCGATTCAGCGGCGTGGTTCCCACCTCGGTTTAGAGCAAAGACACACACGTCCTGCACTCCGAGGTGATGAATTTGCTGGCGATAGGAGCCGTAGAAACAGTTCCGAGCCCAGAGCGAGTCAGGCTTCCACAGCCGCTACTTCCTTGTCCCCAAAAAGGATGGCAATCTAAGGCCCATCCTCTCAGGCACCTGAACCTCGCCCTCATGAAACGGCCGTCCAATGCCTCGGCAGCAGAGCTGCACGAGTCTATGGCGACAAAGCCTGCCAGAATGGGGATAATAAAACGAGGTTATACACTCCAATTCGCTTGAAGACCCCAGCGATTCAGCGGCGTGGTCTCCACCTCGGTTCAGAGCGAGGATGCACACGTCCTACGTGCCGAGGTGATGAATTTGCTGGAAAAAGGAGCCGTAGAAACGGTTCCCCCAGCCGAGAGCGAGTCAGGATTGTACAGTCGTTACTTCCTTGTCCCCAAGAAGGATGGCGGCCTAAGGCCCATTCTTGATCTCAGGTGTCTGAATTGCGCCCTCATGAAACGGCCGTTCAGGATGATTACATTGAAACAGATCCTCTCGCAAGTGTACCCAGGGGACTGGTTCTATTCGCTGGATCTGAAAGACGCCTACTTTCATATCCAGATAGCCCCCCCACCACAGGCGATTCTTGAGATTCGCCTAGAGGGAGTGGCATATCAATACACGGTCCTTCCCTTTGGACTGTCCCTAGCTCCTGGCACTTTTACGAAGTGCATGGATGTGGCTCTTTCCCCATTGAGACAGATGGGAATATGCATTCTGAGTTACCTCGACGACTGGCTCATCTTGGCCCAGTCAGAGGATGAGCTAATATTTCACAGATCCTTCCTCCTCAGCCACTTAGAATGCCTGGGACTCAGGGTCAATTTTGCCAAGAGCGCGCTGTTCCCCAGCCAACGGATATTGTTCCTGGGAACAGTTTTAGACTCAGCCCAAATGAGGGCGGTAGCCGCACCAGAACGTGCGCTGGCCATTCAGCAGCTCGCGGCCTCATTCAGAGTTGGAGCCTCTCGCCCCCTCCAGGTGTTTCAGAAGATGCTAGGCCTCAAGGTAGACCGGGCCTGTGTATCAGCCCTGGCCTCTTGGAAAGATCCTCGATGGATGGAATGGGGCGTGCCCCTGGGAATGGTCTGCAGAAGGAAGCTAGTCTCGACAGACGCCTCCAACACAGGTTAGGGAGCGCTGTGCGATGGCAAGCCAGCTTTCGGCCACTGGTCGAAAGAGGAAGGCCGGCTTCACATCAACTGCCTGGAAATGCTGGCAGTGTGTCTGGGCCTTCGAACCTTTCTGCCAGACCTAAGGGGACACCATGTCTTAGTCAGCTCGGACAGCATGACGGTAGTGTCCTATATAAATCGTCAGGGCGGTCTCTCCTCAAAGCACCTCTTCGCACTAGTGGAGCGTCTCTTGGAATGGGCTCAGCTCAACTTGCGCTCGCTGAGAGCAGCGCATATACCAGGCAGGCTGAACCAAGGAGCAGACATGTTGTCTCGGAGAAACGTCCCCTCGGAGGAGTGGACACTCCACCCTCAAACGGTTCAGAAAATCTGGGAGATCTTCGGCAGGGCAGAGGTCGACCTCTTCGCCTCAGAAGACAACTCTC
>NW_015558620.1:102811-104830 GCF_001515605.1 Sinocyclocheilus anshuiensis | reverse complement strand
GAGCCCAGAGCGAGTCAGGCTTCCACAGCCGCTACTTCCTTGTCCCCAAAAAGGATGGCAATCTAAGGCCCATCCTCTCAGGCACCTGAACCTCGCCCTCATGAAACGGCCGTTCAGGATGATTACATTGAAACAGATCCTCTCGCAAGTGTACCCAGGGGACTGGTTCTATTCGCTGGATCTGAAAGACGCCTACTTTCATATCCAGATAGCCCCCCCACCACAGGCGATTCTTGAGATTCGCCTAGAGGGAGTGGCATATCAATACACGGTCCTTCCCTTTGGACTGTCCCTAGCTCCTGGCACTTTTACGAAGTGCATGGATGTGGCTCTTTCCCCATTGAGACAGATGGGAATATGCATTCTGAGTTACCTCGACGACTGGCTCATCTTGGCCCAGTCAGAGGATGAGCTAATATTTCACAGATCCTTCCTCCTCAGCCACTTAGAATGCCTGGGACTCAGGGTCAATTTTGCCAAGAGCGCGGTGTACCCCAGCCAACATATATCGTTCCTGGGAACAGTTCTCGACTCAGCCCGAATGAGGGCGGTAGTCGCGCCAGAATGTGCACTGGCTATTCAGCAGCTCGTGGCCTCATTCAAGTTGGAGCCCCTCGCCCTCTAAAGACGTTTCAGAAGATGCTGGGCCTCATGGCCTCTGCATCTCCGGTACTTTAGCTGGGCCTGCTTCGCATGCAGCCCCTTCAGTGCTGGCTGAAACCACAAGTTCCGTCCCACACCTGGCATATTGGATGCCTTTGTGTCAAGGTGGACCAGGCCTGCGTAGCAGCTCTGGCCCCTTAGAAAGACTCTCAGTGGATGGAACGGGGTGTGCCCCTGGGAATGGTAGGCAGAAGAAAGGTGGTCTCGACAGAGGCTTCCAACATGGGTTGAGGTGCGCTGTGCGATGGCAAACTGGCTTTCGGACATTGGTCGAAAGAGGAGGGTAAGCTTCACATCAACTGCCTGGATATGCTGGCAGTATGTTGGGTCTTCGCACCTTCCCGCTCAGACAGCATGACAGTGGTGTCATATATAAATCGCCAAGGCGGTCTCTCCTCAAAGTGCCTCTTCATTCTGGTAGAGCGCCTCCTGGAATGGGCTCAGCTCAACTTGCATTCGCTAAGGGCAGTGCATGTGCCGGGCAGGTTGAACCAAGGAGTAGACATGCTATCTCGGAGCAACATCCCCTCAGAAGAGTGGATGCTCCACCCACATATGGTTCAAAGAATCTGGGAGATCTTCGGCAAGGCAGAGGTCGACCTCTTCGCCTCAGAAGACAACTCTCATTGCCCAACTTACTTTTCGAAGGACAGGGACGCGTTGGCCCATGACTGGCCCAACCTCATCCTTTATGCTTTTCCCCCAATTGCTCTGAGCCCACAGGTAATCAGGCAGGTCAGGGAACAGAGACACAAGGTTCTGTTGGTGGCCCTGCTCTGGAGGAGCCAGCACTGGTTTGCAGAGCTGTACCGGCTGCTCTCGGCAGCCCCGTGGCCCATTCCCCTGAGACGAGACCTCCTCTCTCAGGCGAACAGAACGATATGGCATCCCCAGCCTGAGCTGTGGGCTCTGCACTAGTGTTGTTTTTGGCGGCCTGTTTTAATTTTAGTTTTAGTCTAGTCTTTGTGTGAAGCTGTCATTTTAGTTTTTATTAGTTTTAGTCACGTTCATACTCTTTTTAGTCTAGTCAAGTTTTAGTCAACTAAAAAAGTCCGAGCATTTTAGTCTTATTTTAGTCAGAATTATCCACGACTATTTTCGTCTAGTTTTAGTCGACGAAAACTGATGACATTTTAGTCTAGTTTTAGTCGACGAAAACTGATGACATTTAGTCTAATTTTAGAAAATGAAAATTGTATTTTAGTCTCTTTTTAGAAATGCAATTCTATTTAACCCAGTCAATATAGTATAAGTACCTAGTAGTATAGAAGAAACAAAAATTTTATTTTAGCCAAACCCATTTCAAACAAAGTTATCTTATTATATTATTGTTACCTTATAGACTCAAGAATACAT
>NW_015558620.1:95325-100972 GCF_001515605.1 Sinocyclocheilus anshuiensis | reverse complement strand
CCATACGGCCATAATTAATCCAACCCCTTGTCATGCGGGCTGAGGCCTGGCAGGCCATCCCTGGAGTGCCAGACTAGGTTTTGGGGATAATAAAATGAGGTTATTAACTGCAATTTGCTCGAAGACCCCCGCGATTCAGCGGCGTGGTTCCCACCTCGGTTTAGAGCAAAGACACACACGTCCTGCACTCCGAGGTGATGAATTTGCTGGCGATAGGAGCCGTAGAAACAGTTCCGAGCCCAGAGCGAGTCAGGCTTCCACAGCCGCTACTTCCTTGTCCCCAAAAAGGATGGCAATCTAAGGCCCATCCTCTCAGGCACCTGAACCTCGCCCTCATGAAACGGCCGTTCAGGATGATTACATTGAAACAGATCCTCTCGCAAGTGTACCCAGGGGACTGGTTCTATTCGCTGGATCTGAAAGACGCCTACTTTCATATCCAGATAGCCCCCCCACCACAGGCGATTCTTGAGATTCGCCTAGAGGGAGTGGCATATCAATACACGGTCCTTCCCTTTGGACTGTCCCTAGCTCCTGGCACTTTTACGAAGTGCATGGATGTGGCTCTTTCCCCATTGAGACAGATGGGAATATGCATTCTGAGTTACCTCGACGACTGGCTCATCTTGGCCCAGTCAGAGGATGAGCTAATATTTCACAGATCCTTCCTCCTCAGCCACTTAGAATGCCTGGGACTCAGGGTCAATTTTGCCAAGAGCGCGCTGTCCCCCAGCCAACAGATCTCGTTCCTTGGAACAGTTCTCGACTCAGCCCGAATGAGGGCGGTAGTCGCGCCAGAATGTGCACTGGCTATTCAGCAGCTCGTGGCCTCATTCAAGTTGGAGCCCCTCGCCCTCTAAAGACGTTTAAGAAGATGCTGGGCCTCATGGCCTCTGCATCTCCGGTACTTTAGCTGGGCCTGCTTCGCATGCAGCCCCTTCAGTGCTGGCTGAAACCACAAGTTCCGTCCCACACCTGGCATATTGGATGCCTTTGTGTCAAGGTGGACCAGGCCTGCGTAGCAGCTCTGGCCCCTTAGAAAGACTCTCAGTGGATGGAACGGGGTGTGCCCCTGGGAATGGTAGGCAGAAGAAAGGTGGTCTCGACAGAGGCTTCCAACATGGGTTGAGGTGCGCTGAAACTGGCTTTACTGGCTTTCGGACATTGGTCGAAAGAGGAGGGTAAGCTTCACATCAACTGCCTGGATATATGTTGGGTCTGTTGGGTCTTCGCACCTTCCCGCTCAGACAGCATGACAGTGGTGTCATATATAAATCGCCAAGGCGGTCTCTCCTCAAAGTGCCTCTTCATTCTGGTAGAGCGCCTCCTGGAATGGGCTCAGCGCAACTTGCATTCGCTAAGGGCAGTGCAGGCAGGTTGCAGGTTGAACCAAGGAGTAGACATGCTATCTCGGAGCAACATCCCCTCAGAAGAGTGGATCCACATATGGCATATGGTTCAAAGAATCTGGGAGATCTTCGGCAAGGCAGAGGTCGACCTCTTCGCCTCAGAAGACAACTCTCATTGCCCAACTTACTTTTCGAAGGACAGGGACGCGTTGGCCCATGACTGGCCCAACCTCATCCTTTATGCTTTTCCCCCAATTGCTCTGAGCCCACAGGTAATCAGGCAGGTCAGGGAACAGAGACACAAGGTTCTGTTGGTGGCCCTGCTCTGGAGGAGCCAGCACTGGTTTGCAGAGCTGTACCGGCTGCTCTCGGCAGCCCCGTGGCCCATTCCCCTGAGACGAGACCTCCTCTCTCAGGCGAACAGAATGATATGGCATCCCCAGCCTGAGCTGTGGGCTCTGCACCTTTGGCCTCTCGATGAGGACTTGCGAACCTCCCCGAGAACATGCTAAACACAATCTCTCAGGCTAGAGCACCGTCTACAAGACGCCTCTATGCCCTTAAATGGTCTGTCTTCTCCGCCTGGTGGTTCCCCTTCCACGCTCAAGGTCTATGTAGCAGCCATAGCAGCCTCTCACGCTCCTATACCTGGCCAATCGGTGGGCAGGAATAACTTGGTTGTTCATTTTCTGAAGGGGTCTAGAAGGCTCAACCCGCCTCACCCCATCACCGTCCCTACATGGGATCTGCCCACGGTGTTGAGGGCTCTGAAGAGCCCTCCATTTGAGCTGCTACAGTCTATTGACCTTCGTCCCGACGCTTATGACTGCTCTGCTACTAGCCTTAGCGTCAGTAAAGTGTATGGGAGATCTGCAGGCGCTATCTGTGAGCCACCTGCCTCGAATTTGGGCCCAACGACTCTAAAGTTGTCCTGAAACCAAGGCATGGTTACATACCTAAGTGCTCTCTACTCCATTCAGAGCACAGGTAGCAACTCTATCGGCACTTCCTCCTTCCGAGCAAGAGCAAGAGTTGAATTTACTCTGCCCCAACAGGGCGTTAAAAGTCTATGTTGAGCGCTCTGCCCCATTCAGGCGGTTGGATCAGCTATTTGTATGCTTCGGTGGCCGCACCAAGGGTTCTCCGGTCACGAAGCAGAGACTTTCTAAATGGATAATTGAAGCTATTATGCTAGCATACTCTT
This sequence comes from Sinocyclocheilus anshuiensis, assembly GCF_001515605.1. Classification (NCBI taxonomy): domain Eukaryota; kingdom Metazoa; phylum Chordata; class Actinopteri; order Cypriniformes; family Cyprinidae; genus Sinocyclocheilus; species Sinocyclocheilus anshuiensis. The sequence continues at coordinate 98,419 of NW_015558620.1, read as the reverse complement.
CTTTGGGCCTTCAATGCCCCATGGGAGTAAGAGCCCACTCAACTAGAGGCGTTGCCTCTTCCTGGGCCTGGTTTAGCAGTGTATCCATTGCAGAGATTTGTACGACGGCCGGCTGGGCCTCGCCGTCCACATTTGCCAGGTTTTATAATTGGGACATCCTGGCCTTACAGGCTCGGGTCCTTTCTGCATAAACAGGGCACTCTGTCATATGACAAAACCAGTGCTTGGCGTTTGCCTTCTTCATGTACGCTCTTGGCCCTCACTGAGTTCCGAGGCTGTACTAAATTATCTTGGGATGATTATACAAGGCTGGGCTGACCTCTGTGAGTTTGGCCCTACTGCCTCCTGCGGGCTTCCCTGCAAAATACTTGGTCCCTCTGGGCTCCCCTTGGGTGCTTAATCGTTCCTCTAGCATAGCACGGCGGGATTGTACTGGTTCCCCAAAGCGTCTTAGTACACGCAGTTCGAGTGAAGTATCGATAGGGAATGTACTCTGTTACTAACGTAACCTCGGTTCCCTGAGATACGGAACAAGTACTGCGTACTTTGCCGTGCTACGTAGCTGCATGACTCAGTCGTCGCTTCAGTCGAAGTAACCTGAGGATCCAATGGCGAAGTGCCGCTTATATAGCCAGATGCCCTGCCCATTCTGGCGGGCTTTGTCCCCATAGGCTCGTGCGGCTCCGCTGCCAAGCCATTGGTTCGTTTTTTAATTCACTGCACAATCCAATGGCCGTGCAGTTACACTGCATTATTGAAAGGCTTCAGTATTCGGAGAAAAAGGAGTTTTCCCCAAAACGTCTTAGCAGACGCAATACTTGTTCCGTATCTCAGGGAGCCGAGGTTACGTTAGTAACCGAGTACGTTTTGGAGGTTATCCCAACTAAAATTTTCCTTTTATTATATCCTTGTTTTCAATAACCATTTGGGCAATGATGTCTTACCATCAGCCATGATTATTCTACTCTGTTAATTAAAAGGCTGTTTATATGCATATCTGCTATTTACGAGAAGCCACATGTAAGAGGCTGACAATTAGCTGAACATATACTTGTTTATTTATTGACACTTAGCCTGCATTTTAAAATCTTTATTTGAATGTGGCAACATTTTTATTTGTAAACCTTTATTTGAATATGGAAACATAATATCACGCTCTACAATATTTCTATGAATAAATCTCTGACAGAGACACCTTCCCTATCAGCCAATCACTGTGTGCATAGTTAGTAAGCATGCTGACATCATCCATAACAACAAGGTCAACCCCGCCCTTACTCTTAGCTTAAGACTTCTTTCTGAGCTCGGTCTCATGAAAATGTGTATAAATAGTACGCCAAATAAAAACGAAAACTCGTGGTATTGATACGCAAAAATGGACTTCGGCATTTATATGCTACACATGTGTTTGGAGTGCATATAATACGCAGTTTTCGCGTGCATATGATACGAAATTTATTGCCGTGCATATGATACGCAGTTCAGGGCTTGCAAAATCACTAGCTTGACGTCCCGGGGCTATTGTGTTTTCCATTCGGGCTACCAAAATGGTATGGTGCAGGGCTCGCAAAATCGCTAGCCCGACGTCCCGGGGCTATTGTGTTTTCCATTCGGGCTACCAAAATGTATCACCGCCCTGCCCGATGGGCTATCTTGAACAGTGATATAAAAATTCCTTCCTTGATTTGCGTTGTTCACTAACTTGTAGGGGTAAAACGGATCATAGTTGATCGTTTGCACATGTTTCTAAGTCTTGCCGATTTAAACAAGTATTCTCGTAAGTACACTCGGTAAGTATTCTCGTAAACACAGTCGGTTATGTCTTAAGTGAACGTAAACAGTGGTGAAAGAAATCTCAAGTGCATCATTAAATTGGATCCGTGCATTCGGTCTTAAAGGGGCAGCAGCCTATAAACACCTGCTGCACCATAAGCACCACCTGCTGTCAGAGAGTGACATGTGCGTCGCATTCACAAAGCTAAAATCAGACCATTCTGTTTTTGCTTCAAATTTCAAAATTATACACTCTAATTGCAATCTAAAAACATGTATTTAGTATCTTTGTTTGAATCATGATTAAAATACAGTGGTTGCCTCTGATTTTAAATGGAAAAAGCACAGTCAAAGCCTTAGCTTGTTTATATGAAGATATTTATTTTATTTGTATTATTTAATGTTGTTAAAAATTATTTAGGGATGTTAAAAAATTTCAAGTTAGGTTTTATTATTTGACATATTTCAATTTCACAAAGAAATGTGCAGCATTTTGTTGAAGAAATAATAAAAAGGACACCTTTTCATTTATAATCTCATTTTGTTAAGAAAAATTGTGAGAAAATTGTATTGTGAAATCAGTATCGTGAATCGTATCGTATTGCATCGTGAGTTGAGTGATTCGTTACATCCCTATATGCTAACTAGTTTTTGCTGTGGTATCAAATAAATATTCTGTTATTTAAATAATAAAGAACCATATATTTTTTGCTCATCTGCAAAATGATCCGATCTGTTACTCAAAATCTTATATGTTAATGCAATATGATCTGAGCCATGGGTTTTGTGATCCGTTGCACCCCTACTCTCGACTTGTTATTTGAAGAAAAAAAAAGCAATCACTGAAATTTTTAATCATGCTGATTTGTCTGCAGTGAAGTTCAGCCGATGTCTTTTTTTTTGTTTTTATTCGTGCTACTTAAATTCATTTTGGGGTTCCAAAATCTGAAGAATGTCTGCCCGAAGGGCTACCAGCGATTTAGAACCCCACAACCCTAATCCTACCCATCGCGTAGCAAAGTCCATTTTTGGATACCACGAGTTTTCATTTTTATTTGGCGTACTATTTATACGCACTTTCATGAGATCGGGTTGTCTCTCTATTCCTTAGTAAAAGTTTGTCTCAGCAGCTTTGTGAATAGGTTTTAAGAGAAAACTCTTAGCTAAAAAAGTTTTTACTGCTATTTAGGAGAACTCTTAGTGGTAAGATAAAATGTTTTGTGAATATGGGCCCTGATCTACAAATGCACGTATTCCTTTTTGCATGAGCAATTTATGATATATTAATGCAGAACAGAACATTTTTATTTGCAAACATGGC
>NW_015558620.1:86467-95050 GCF_001515605.1 Sinocyclocheilus anshuiensis | reverse complement strand
GGTATGGTGCAGGGCTCGCAAAATCGCTAGCCCGACGTCCCGGGGCTATTGTGTTTTCCATTCGGGCTACCAAAATGTATCACCGCCCTGCCCGATGGGCTATCTTGAACAGTGATATAAAAATTCCTTCCTTGATTTGCGTTGTTCACTAACTTGTAGGGGTAAAACGGATCATAGTTGATCGTTTGCACATGTTTCTAAGTCTTGCCGATTTAAACAAGTATTCTCGTAAGTACACTCGGTAAGTATTCTCGTAAACACAGTCGGTTATGTCTTAAGTGAACGTAAACAGTGGTGAAAGAAATCTCAAGTGCATCATTAAATTGGATCCGTGCATTCGGTCTTAAAGGGGCAGCAGCCTATAAACACCTGCTGCACCATAAGCACCACCTGCTGTCAGAGAGTGACATGTGCGTCGCATTCACAAAGCTAAAATCAGACCATTCTGTTTTTGCTTCAAATTTCAAAATTATACACTCTAATTGCAATCTAAAAACATGTATTTAGTATCTTTGTTTGAATCATGATTAAAATACAGTGGTTGCCTCTGATTTTAAATGGAAAAAGCACAGTCAAAGCCTTAGCTTGTTTATATGAAGATATTTATTTTATTTGTATTATTTAATGTTGTTAAAAATTATTTAGGGATGTTAAAAAATTTCAAGTTAGGTTTTATTATTTGACATATTTCAATTTCACAAAGAAATGTGCAGCATTTTGTTGAAGAAATAATAAAAAGGACACCTTTTCATTTATAATCTCATTTTGTTAAGAAAAATTGTGAGAAAATTGTATTGTGAAATCAGTATCGTGAATCGTATCGTATTGCATCGTGAGTTGAGTGATTCGTTACATCCCTATATGCTAACTAGTTTTTGCTGTGGTATCAAATAAATATTCTGTTATTTAAATAATAAAGAACCATATATTTTTTGCTCATCTGCAAAATGATCCGATCTGTTACTCAAAATCTTATATGTTAATGCAATATGATCTGAGCCATGGGTTTTGTGATCCGTTGCACCCCTACTCTCGACTTGTTATTTGAAGAAAAAAAAAGCAATCACTGAAATTTTTAATCATGCTGATTTGTCTGCAGTGAAGTTCAGCCGATGTCTTTTTTTTTGTTTTTATTCGTGCTACTTAAATTCATTTTGGGGTTCCAAAATCTGAAGAATGTCTGCCCGAAGGGCTACCAGCGATTTAGAACCCCACAACCCTAATCCTACCCATCGCGTAGCAAAGTCCATTTTTGGATACCACGAGTTTTCATTTTTATTTGGCGTACTATTTATACGCACTTTCATGAGATCGGGTTGTCTCTCTATTCCTTAGTAAAAGTTTGTCTCAGCAGCTTTGTGAATAGGTTTTAAGAGAAAACTCTTAGCTAAAAGCATTTACTGCTATTTAGGAGAACTCTTAGTGGTAAGATAGAATGTTTTGTGAATATGGGCCCAGGTGAGGTTCTCCGCCAGATGAACACCAAGGAATTTAATGCTCTTGACGATTTCCACAGAGGAAGCATCGACGTTTAGCAGGATGTTGTGGATGTTGTGTGCTCTTTTAAAATCAACACCATCTCTTTTGTTTTGTCCACATTCAGGGGCAGGTTGTTGACTTTGCACCAGTCTGTTAGCCGATGCACCTATTCTCTGTATGCTGACTCGTCACCTTTGCTGATGAGACCCACCACAGTCATGTCATCAGCAAATTTAATGATATGGTTTGAGCTGTGCATTGCTGCACAGTCGTGAGTCAGCAGAGTGAAGAGCAATGGGCTGAGCACGCAGCCCTGGGGGCTCCTGAGCTCAGAGTGGTAGTGCTGGAGAAGCTGTTTCCTAGACGGACTGTCTGAGGTCTCTCAGAAAGGGGTTACATTCACACTGTCAGTTTTTGGGATTGACAACCACATTTACTTACAGGTGTGAGTCTCGAAATGTCCCGTTCACACAACAACTTCCAGTTGCGTCTTGAATGCTGTCTGTATGAATGTGCAATGGGAGTCAAGCCTGTATTCCTTGCCAGTAACCATATCGACAGTGACTAAAGTAATATCAAAGATGTCGATGTCTATAAAACTGAAAGTCTTATCACTTTCTGAGCTGATAAATTATTTGAGTCGTGCGCAGAACACAAAACTGTCATGGGAGCGGCTCCGGTAGAGACTGGATCTAAAATATTCAGATGACACACAGCATATCTCCGTCACTGTAAGTTACCAAAACCATACATGAAAACACGCAACACACGTTAGATGCTCCTTTGTGCAGCAGAGCGGCTCTCTCTCTGCCGTTTTGCATCCTGAAAATTTACAGGTGTGAGTTTGATTAGAATGAGGTTGTCACGTCCGTAAATAACCGTACTGTGTGTAAACGTAACCATATTAACCTGTGCGCAGAATGCACGTTTACTTTGTAGTCAGCTGTAATCTGTGTGGTGTGTTCAAGCGCAGCTTTTTATCCAGATGCTGCCGACGCAAGGCGACAACACCGCTGGCTTTTTCGCCACTAGCTCTTTGAAGTCAACTTGGTGTGTCCCGGCCTTTAAGGACTCAAATACAGGACTGACAACCGTATTCTGCTGCTGTGAGAATGTGGCCAGGAAGTCCAGGATACAGTTGCAGAGGGAGGGGTTCAGGCCCAGCAGGCTCAGCTGTCCAGTGTAGAGGGCAGAAGGGTCTTGATGTGCCTCATGACAAGCCTCTTGAAGTACTTTATGACAATGGGTGTGAGCACGACAGGCCGGTAGTCATTCAGCCTGGATACTGTTGACTTCTTTGGCACAGGGATGATGGTGGTGGTCTTGAGGCACATTGGGACGATGGCGCTGCTCATGGATGAATTAAAGATGTCAATGAAAACATCAGCCAGCTGGTCTGCACATCCTCTAAGCACTTTGCCAGAAATATTGTCTGGTACCGTGGCTCTCTGTGGGTTCACTCTGCGTAGGGTCTTCCTCATATCATCCGTGGAGAAATGTAGTACCTGGTCATTGTGAGGGGGGTGATCTTCCTCGGTACTGTGTCATTCTGAGCCTCAAAACATGCATAGAAGTAATTTAGCACATCTGGGAGGGAGGCATCATTGTCACAAGGAGATGGTGTTGGCCAGTAGTTGGTAATGGCCTGGAAGCCCTACCACATGCACCGAGTGTCTTTGCAGTCACTGAATTGGCTGGGGATTCTTTGGGAGAGTGTTTGCTTTGCCTCTTTGATGGCCCGGGACAGTTTGGTTATTGCTGTTCTTAATGCTGTTTTGTCGCCTATTCTGAAAGCAGAGTTGTGGGTCCTTAGCAGCATACGCACTTCTGCAGTCATCCACAGCTTCTGGTTTGAGTGTGTAGTGATGTTCTTGAAATCAGTGCCATCATCTATGCACTTGCTGATGTAGTTTGGTCACTGATGATGTGTATTCCTCCAAGTTGGTCGAGTCACCAGTTGTTGCAGCCTCCCTGAACGTGCCAGTCAGTGTGCTCAAAACAGTCCTGAAGAGCAGAGATGGCTTTTGCAGGCCAGGTTTTCAAAATCTCTTTGAGATTCACATGATTGAAATCTCCCGCGACAATAAACAGTCCATCAGGGTGTGTGTTCTGCAGTTCACTAATGGCCCCATACAGTTCACAGAGTGCCTCATTTGCATGCTCTGTTTAAGGTCGTCACCCAGGTACTTTGTCTCCATTTCTAAGCACTGCCCCCTAAATGTATATAAACTACAATGTATCACTGCCTTAGACTTTTGTTGACTGCAGCACCACGCATCAAGTTCTCAGTAAAGAATCCTGCCAAAGATACCCAATAATCTCCTGGTCTTCTCTTCCGAGTTTCCAAAAGCCTCCTGATCCATCATGGTGAGCTTCCAATTTACCGTGGTGTTTTTCTGATCTGCTCTGCCCTGTTCTACTAGTTCTGCCTGAGTGGTCTTCCACTCCTTTGTGGTGCCCCGTTCCATTAACTACACTATGGTGGTCTTCTCCTCCTCTGGCTTTGCCCTGCTAGTTTTCCATGTCTGCTGACTCCACCATGACTACCTCATCATCCATGGCCTTGTCCACTGCTCCAAGGTCCAGGCCCACTAACATGCAATGGAGGACCGGAGGGAGGGATGGAGGGCCAGGCCTGTAAAGGCCTCACCTGGTTTGTTCATAGTCAATGTCATGTGATTTCCTGTTCCCCTCATGTGATCTTGCCATGTTGTTCCTTTGTTTATGTGTCATGGTTTCCATTGGTTTACGGTCTTATTTTATTTCAAGTTGTCTGCTGAATGATCCACTATCATTGTCTTATCTTGTTAAACATTTCTGTTTTGTCATTGGTTGTTTTGTCTTGTATTTAAGCACTCTTGTTTGCCTTGTTACTTTTTAGAGTACTGAAGTACGTATGCTGTTCCATGTTCTCAGGTCATCAGGTCATTGTTCAAGTCAAAGTTTCATGCTTTTAAAATAAACTGCACTTGGGTTCCCCACGCTTCATCATATTCATCTGCTACTTGTCAGCTAACATAACAGTAAGGGAACCTTTACTTTAGCTTATGCATAGTACTTTTCACGTCGGATTTGTGAGCAGGCATTTTCATTTCTCTGAATGGAATGCTGCTGGGAAGCAGCACTGCACTTCTCATGCCTCCAGGGTGAATTCTGTTAATATGGGTGTCGAAATTAAAATGTGGTGCTCACTCCCTGCTCCTTTAATCAATATAATCCTTAAAGGGGTCATATGATGCGATTTCAAGTTTTCCTTTCTCTTTGGAGTGTTACAAGCTGATTGTGCATAGATAAGATCCCTGAAGTTGCAAAGACTAAAGTCTCAAAACCAAAGAGATATTCTTTATCAAAGTTAAGACTCTGCCACACCCCCCTAAAACGGCTCGTTCTAACACGCCCCCACATATCTACCTCACTATGTGGAAATATTTGCATAATGCCGCCCAAATGTTCACGCAAAGAAAGGCGGCGTGGTTTCAGTAACCGCAGTTAGTGTTGAAGCAGCCATGTCAGGGAGACGCTGTGTGTTTCTAGGCGAAAGCAAAAGCACTTTATTTGGCCTTCCGAAAGTAGATGCATTTAGGAATCTTTAAGATTACTTACAACAGAACAGCAATGCATTTTATGGACGACCGTTTCGTGAACCTAGGAGAGGAGGTAATTCTGACTTTGCTATGACAATCTGGCGCTTCTGAATCAGCTACTGTTTTGTTATTAGTTTAAGTATTTGCTATTGACTATTGACTGTTCAAATGCGGAGTTTTGCACATCGTGTTTGTGTTTGCGCGAGCGAGCGAGAGAGAGAGAGAGAGCGAGAGAGAGAGAGAGGGAGAGAGGGAGAGAGAGCGTGAGAGAGAGCGAGAGAGAGAGAGGGGGTCACATCACAGTGGAGTCAGCTGTCTTAACCGTGGCTTGTGTACTGCAAACACATACCAGCTTCATCACTGTTTCTGTCACGCGACTCTGTTCCCCTTTCGGGCTCTGTCTTTACATTTATTTTGAAAGATGAAGCTCGCGATTATGGTAAGGGGCGTTACATTTCCGACGAGTGCTTGCGGTGTTCGGCCAATCACAATGCACTGGGTCAGCTGGCCAATCAGAGCAGACTGCACTTGTCGGAAGGAAGGACTTTGTAGAAATCGAAGCGTTTGACAGAGGCGGGGCATAGAGTACCTACAATAATGTACAGTATTTGAAAAATAATGTGTTTTTTGAACATTAAAGCATGTCAACATATTCTGTTACACCAAATAGACAAAATAATGATCTTTAAAAAAGCATCATATGACCCCTTTAAATCAATATAAAGAATAGATAAAGCAGTGCAAATGCAAGATGTACATAGAAGATATGACTGTTAAAAAAAAAACATTTTAGGCAATATAGAAATCCTGGTCAGATGTTTCTTCTGTGTATTATATAAGTAAAGGATCCTGAATTGAATATCAAATTGTACCATAGCTTCATGTCTTTATTCCTATGCCAACTGTATGCGTGTGTGTGTGTGTTATAAATATAAGGACTTGTGAATGTATGTTAGCCATGTGTACCTGTCATCTTGCAAACTGACTTCCCAAGGTATTTGGATTTCATTTTTGTTGCTTGTCTTGTGGATCCAAATAAAAGAAGAAAATGTGTGTATGTTAGACTAGTTTAAGTGTTTATGTAGTTAATAAAGTCTTACTTGTATCACACTTGAGGTTGTTCATTGTTTGCTCATAACTGGAGTCCCTAATCATGCAGATTTTTGCTACATGCTCTGAGTAGTATTGTACAGTAAGAAAGTTATTTTCCTTAACCAGGAAATTAATGTTCTTAGAACTGACAGACAGTTGACTTCTTACAGCGGATCTAAATATTTATAATTAATTATAACGAGTTATAATTAATTATTCATATTTCCCCTTTGAGCTGATTCGCTACATATCATTGATCATTATTCAGACAAAAATATTTTCTTTGTGCTCAGACTCTGATTTCTGCAGTATAACACAAATTAAAGGCAGAATTTTCACAGCCAAGCAATCCTCGCTTCAAGCCTAATTTTATGGAGGTGACAGAGGAAGCATCCTCAGTTGAAGCTGTAATAAAAACATATCGGTGAAACAGACTTGACAGACGAGCAGCGCTCATTTGTGTTTGTGCTCTGCAGAGCATCAAAGGTTTCTATTTCCAGCGTGATTTGCCTTGAGTAATGTAACCATTTACAGACATACTGGTTTAATTTAATGAATGCAATGAAAAATCAGAGGCATTAAAGTCCACTAACTTTAATGAGTTCTGTGCACTCGCGAATCCTTTCATTATAACAAAATGTGAACACGATACAGAGATTCATTGCATAGTGTGGAGAAATTAGTAATTGATTTTAAAGGGCTGGTTGATTGTGATTTCACTTTTTTAACTTTAGTTAATGTGTAATGCTGCTGTTTGAACATAAACAATATCTGCAAAGTTACGTCGCTGAAAGTTCAATGCAAACGGAGATATTGTCTTTTAAAATTTATGACAGTTTAATGCCTACAGTTACAGCTTGTAGGGACTACAACGAGCAACTTCCTGTGTTGGTGACATCACAAACCCTGAAATTTACATAAACCCCGCCCCCTGGAACATGCAACAAAGGGGGCAGGGCCATGTTGCGCTGCTTTACAGAAGAGGAAGAGTTGTTGCCATGCCGTCAAAACTAGGGGTGCATGAAAAAACCTCTTCATATATGAATCACGATTCTGTCTTCTAACGATTCTAATGGATTCACAAGTTTCAAAATCAAGGTTCTTAATCCTGTTCCTCATGTCCCCCTGCTCTTTCTCTCTCTCTGTCTCTCTCTCTCTCCTGATTCAGATATTCAGCTCAGCTCCATCAATGAACTGTGTTCCAAATATACACTTTATGGGGCCTCATTTATCAATCTAACGTAGAAACAAGCGCAGATCCATGCACACAAATCAACTTACGACAGAGTTCACATTTGATTCATGAAACATTCATATGCCGCTAATCTCATCGTATGAATGATCGCACGTTGAATATCACGTCATTTGAATATCATGCCTCTAAAAACACCCCGGTTTAGAAGCCTCGCCCCTAAAGTTTACGACACGGAGAAACGAAACCCGGCCAAAAAGAGGAAGTAATCTCATGAAAGAGAAATTGATCTCACTCCAAAAACACTCATTAACCTTGTAATTGTAAACAATTAGGCTACATTCATTTATGTAATTTATATGTATATTAAAATACTGGTAAATATAAACATCATAGCCTATTTAGTACCCCTCACCCTACAACAAATATTTTAAATTTAACGGTATTCAGAACAGAACAAGAAAGAATAATAATTAGTTATAAAATTATATATTAAACTATAAAATAAAACACAAATGAGGCTATAGTGGCATTCATTATAAACAGCATACAAATGTCAAGCAAAACTGAAACGGCATTGGGCTCAAGAGCCTGTCTCATAACACAAGAATCCAAATGTTTCCATTTTTGCCATATTTGTAACATTTGGTTGCTAAACTATTATTCATTATGTAGCCTAAACATGGCTTTAAACTCATGTTCTAATATCCGTGTAAAATCCTTCACATGCGCAAAAATGTTTCTTTGGGCGCTGCACGCTGATTTTACAGCGGACCTTATAAAATAAACAGTGTAACTTTTATGTTTGGTTGACTGCGTTTTAGTTTGATGATGAATGGCTGAAATGTCAGGCAACGGTAGAACTAATGTTGTTTGTGTGTACGTGAGGCGCCTGTGCGATCAGATGGATTAAATCAAATAAAGATATAAAGAAACGAAATAAAATGCATTAAGAGTGTCACAAAAACGAGCATAGCCTATACTTCTTGCACAATTTTTTTTCCCTATTGTTAATCTGTTAATTATATTATAGCCTACTATATATTTTGTGTGATCCTATTTATTTTATTCCTTTTATAGACTTAAAGGGGTCATATGATGCTGCTAAAAAGAACATTATTTTGTGTATTTGGTGTAATGAAATGTGTTTATGCGGTTTAAAGTAAAAAAAACACATTATTTTCCACATACTGTACATTATTGTTTCTCCTCTATGCCCCGCCTTTTTGAAACGCG
>NW_015558620.1:75338-85863 GCF_001515605.1 Sinocyclocheilus anshuiensis | reverse complement strand
TATAACTGTGATGTTCTGCAAAACAACAAGCTTTAAAACACTTTTTTCTTACTGGTGACAATCAGATGGTCAAATCTGTTTTCTCTCAGGTACTTCACAGTGTAAGCTTCATAGTGAACATTACTACATCACTCTCGTCAACGCAGTCCATATCAACAACACAAATATATCTCGACTCCATATAGTGCTTATTTTGGGAAAATCCCAGGTATTTTGAGCAGTAGGATTATAAAAAATATGTGCTAATATAAATTTAAATTAAGTAATTAAGACTATATAAAATTGCAAAATAAATCTATCAGTACTTTTTTACTGAAGTACATAAAAAAATCAAGTACTTTTGTACTTTCACTCTAGTAAAATTGAAAAAGGAGTACTTTTACTGGAGTAATATTTTATTATACGTATCTGTACTTTTACTCAAGTACTTGATTTGTGTACTTCGTCCACCACTGCTATTCGCGCATATAAAGCTAAAGCCCTGTATAAGAAAAAAAAGACATTCTAATCTTACTGGTTAACGATCGACTAATGAGCTTCGGTTGACGGTCAGGAAAATAACCTAAATGAACAAAATGCTGTCATTCTACAATTCTCCACCAGATTTACTATGCTGCATGCAAGTTCAGGTAACTCAAAAACTTGCGTACACGCAGCTGAGACCAGACGTGAGATTTGATCGTACTGTAGCCACCGCTCATGTCCATATCGATACATTCCAAGTTTTGCGTTGAAACGACCATACGCCCAATTTTCTGTCTTAAGTTCGTTTTGTAAATGAGGCCCTATGTGTATAGACAGAGAGATATTTTTCACATAGCTACGAGAAGCAGTAAACATGGACACGCACGCGGTTGCCGTGGTAGTGAGCAATACTTGCTGGCAAACACTTCTTGTTACAAAGTAAACAATTACTTTACAAAAATGCTACAATGCAATCATGTATTCTGCTGTATTACCAGCTTTAATCAGGATAAAAAAGCTTATATATTTTATTAAAAGCTTACATAAGCAGTAGCATTTACAAATAACAGCGTATCTAAAAGTATGAGACAACAACAAACAAAAAAACATACCATTCTGAAGCGTCCTGTAAGAGCCATGCTTTCACAGGTTCTGCGCAATCCTCTTCACTAATATTCTGGGTTTTAATCAGGCTCAAATTGATAAGCAATATTGACGCCACCATTGTTTACAATACAACCGGAGCACATTCTGAGGTGAGGGGCGTGGCATTTCTGAACTGCACTAGGTGGTTTAGCCAATCACAACACACTGGGCCAGCTAACTAATCTGAGCCCATCACGTTTTTCTGAGGGAGGGGCTTCATAACTATGGGCTTACATTTCTGCCACAATTCTGCGCGCGAAAGATCATATTTTGAGCGCGAACTGAGTTTTGTGTAGAAAATGTTTGTCTCGTAAAGAAGAAAGTATTTCGAGCGCACGAAAATCAATTTTGCATTTAAAATAAGTTTTTGGATGTGTGCAGACCTTCTCTTTTGCGCGTGCAACGTTTCACTAGCTTGCTCACCTGATGCCCGCTCTCAGTGCTCGCTAAATGCCAACAGCTCGCGTGCTCAACACAACCCAGCTTTACAATGTGCCATAATTCCAGCCAATCAGAGACCGAGGCTGCTAAATTCTGATTGGCTGCCTTGACAACCAATCACAACATTCCTTGCATTACCTGGACGGCAGAAGTGGGAAAATACAGTGCATGCATAATTATTATGCAAGTTGATATTCTGATTATATTTTTTTCTAAGCATATTTTACCAATAATTATAACTACTATTAATCTTGTATTTAATCACTTATAATCTATATATTATTGTTCACTGGAAGTGAAAAACGTCTTATATTCAGGTGTGCATTATTAAGCAGGTTATCTTCTACACTCTAAACCCAGATTTTGTTTTCGCTTCCAGCCTTCATGAATAATTATATATCAATTATAAATGATTAAATACAAGATTAATAGTAGTTATTAAGATTGATGTCGTTTGGAATTGGTCAAATGTGCTTGGAAAAAAATATGATCAGAATATCAACTTGCATAATAATTATGCATGCACTGTATTTTTCCTCTTCTGCTGTTGAGGTAATGCAATGAATGTTGTGATTGGTTGTCAAGGCAGCCAATCAGAATTTAGCAGCCTCGGTCTCTGATTGGCTGGAATTATGGCACAATGTAACGCTGGGTTGTGTTGAGCTGGGTTGTGTTGAGCTGTTGGCATTTAGCGAACACTGAGAGCGGGCATCAGGTGAGCAAGCTAGTGAAACGTTGCACGCGCAAAAGAGAAGGTCTGCACACATCCAAAAACTTATTTTAAATGCAAAATTGATTGTGTGCTCGAAATACTTTCTTTGTGAGACAACTATTTTCTCCACAAAACTCAGTTGGTGCGCATGCAAAATGCACTTTTGTGCACTCAAAATATGATCTTTCGCGCGCAGAATTGTGGCAGAAATGTAAGCCCATACATAACACCAGGAAATCATCAGAGCGTGCATCGGAGAAGGGTCAAAGCGGTGTAGAATAAAGGTAAATTGTGTGAAAAATAATGCGTTTTTAAAAACGAAGCATTAACACATGTTAGACTGCACCCCAATAAACACAATCAAGCCTAGAAAAAAAAACAGTCAACCACCCCTTTAACAGAACTTTGTGAGATCGCATTAAGCTAAGATTAGCTTGTTAATAATTATAGCATAAAGGGAGCGCTCTTTGCACCATAGCAATGGATGGGACAAAAAATAGACCAAAATAGACATGCATTAAGGTTAGAGCACCCTCAGTATTTTCAGAAGCACCCTCAGTGATTTGATTCTGGAACCGGACCTGCCCCGCTGTTATTAATACAGTATGTCTGTTCCAAGCGGGCGATTATTAACTTCTAATAATTTAACTTCTCAATAATTATGTTATGTAATTTGTGTGCTTAATTCATGAGAGTGGTATATTTAATGTAAATGTTTAAATATAAAGCTTACTTTATCGCTATCATCATACAGTAAAAGAGTGTGTGCAGAGATGCGCAAATAATTACGCCATTTAGCCTGCTGTGTATAAATCCTGATATGTGTCTCACAAGGTTTATAGATCAGGCGCAAACATATTTTGTGTTACATGAATTAATTAAATTATGAAGAATGACTGGAGACGGATTGGAGATGCTTTTACTTTGCGTTATAAGCCTTCTGCATGCTATATATTTTTTTACGGCTTTATAATAAGTGTTGGGGACAGAATCGACTTTGGCAAAAAGTGGTGGGGACACCTGCAAATTACGCCTATGGTTTGAGAGGTGTTTCCACGGGATGTCCAAACAGAACGTAGGTGGGCATTATACAAATGTGCTAACTTGTGAACTTCATAGAAATGGGATTCGAGTTTTAAATGACTCGTTTAAGCGATTCAGAGTCGACTCTTTCTTTTGAGAGACAATAACTTTATTTATGATGCACTCCCAGCTTTACAACTTTGCAGATTGTTTACATTCACATACAGCTACATTACATGAAAAGTAATTTTCAAAAATCCATAATAGGGGCACTGTCATAGAAGACCATAATCTAATCAATCCACAAATGCATTACATTTTCGGAGTGTTTGTTTTCACTAAGTGCAAATATTCTGTCTTGTGGTGAAGGCTGTTTACACAAATAGAACTAGCAAAATAACAGAAGAAATCAGTGGTGTGGAGAGCAAGGAAAGTGAATTTAGCTTTTTTGATCTGCCTTTTTCTAATTTCATCATCTATATAAGGAATGGCTCTATTGCATTGTCATAATTTTGTCTTGAGAAGCGGTGGTGGCGATTGTGATACTTTAAATATCCATGATAAAACCTAAAATTATTGAAACTCAATACATAATATTAAAAGCAGTTTCATGAGCAGCAGTGAGCACAAGAAGTTACCATGCTAACCAGATACATTGCACACTGAATGTAGCTAGAAGCAAGAAACATATGAGCTTAATTTGTACTAATTATTAGGACATAATCAGACTTGAGCGTCAGGGTAAGTGCAGACAGGTGCATAGGTCTTTCAATACTAGCACATTTAATGGTCATTTGCGGCAGTGGTTGTACAGTACATAATTTTTCTAATATTCAATAATAAACGTACATATATTTTCTTAGTGCTTAGACTGTGATTTCTGCAATACAAAACATAATATAAAGAAGAATTTTTAGAGCCAGGTAACCCCTGCTGTCATTAACAGTTAAAAAGCATGTCATGGGAAAAGTATTTCAAAAGCAGCGCATCCATTATATATTTCTGTTTATACCTTAAATTCTTATCATCGTTGGAACTTCTGTATCATGACTTCATGTCATTTGCTCAGTTCATGAGAGTGGAATATTTAAATGTGTAAATGGAAAGCACCGTTTACTTCATCTCTTCAATCACACAGTAAAAGAGTGCATATGACCCAGAGTGAGCGGCACTGCACATGCAATTATGATGTTTATAATTTATAAATCCTGATACATGCACGGCAGTGTTTATAGATCAGGCCTATCTCATTATGTGTAAGGCTGAAGTTCAGAACGACTGACTGGGGATGCCTTTTCTTTGCATTGTAACTTGTAAGCCTTCAAGTTTTTGTTTTATTTTTTTTATGGCTTTCAAAAAGTGGCGGGGACAAAATCAACTTTTATAAAAAAAAGTGTTGGCCCCCAAATAACACCTATGCTCTATTGTATACTATTGCAAATATGCTTAAAACACCCCAAACCTCATATAAAAAACTGTAAATTAATTAATTGTGCTCAAAACACATGCTTTTAATTTGTGACTATGAAGTATTGTGAGTTGTAAGTATTAAAAGTAAGAAAAGTCTCACAAGAAATACAAATAATAATTGATAGGAAGAACCTGAGCAGGATTAAGAATGTTACAATTAGATATAAGTGTAGACTATAGAGGGTCCATGTTAAAACTAAAGAAACATCCAGATGAACGTTACAAACTAATTTGAAGTGATTACATAAAAAGGTGTAGTGGGCTAATTTGGACTGCAGGTGGCCTTAACTGCTACACATTTACCTATATCTTTTAGCCACTATATTATTCACACATCTACATGTAAGGAGTTAATATGTAGGGTATAGCTCACCCAAAAATAAAAAGTCACTCATTACTTACTCACTTTGTTTTTTTGTTTTGTTTGTTTTTTCAGAACATGAAATGTTTGTCTATATATAATGAATTAATTAAAAAAAAAGACGGTAAAGTATCACAAAATTGTCCCATGACATGTTGGTCATATAATCCAATTGTTCTGGGAGTGTATGAGAGGGTTTGGTGAAAAACAAACCGAAATTTAGTTTAACAAAATTATTTATTTAATGAAAGTCCTAACCTTGGCCGTCAGTCTTCTGTGCATGACTGCACCTTCATGAAACTCTATTAATGCAGCAGTTCACTCCTACTCACCCAGAAAAAGCACACAAGTTGTTAGAAATCAAGATGAATAAAAATGCAACATGAAATACAACACCGAGCAATAATAGAATGTAAATAATAAAGTTGAATATCTACATTTCTCTACAAATATCTATGAAAGTACATGGATTGTATTTTGTGTTGTTTTTATTCATCTTGATTTCTCACAACTTGTTTGCTTTTTCTCTGAGTAAACTGCTGCGCTAATAGAGGCTCATTAATCTGCAGCCGTGTGCAGAGACCAAAGGCCGAGGCCAAGCTTTTCTTTAAATAATACATTCAATTTTGGTTTATTTTTCACTAAACCCTGTCATATAACCCAGAATACTTGGAATATACCATATGTGCTGCATGGGACCATTCTGTGATACTCGTGTCTTTTTTTAAAAGCTTGATGCTGATCGCTATCCACTGCCATTACATGGACAATCGTGAGCGGGACATTTTTTTTATTCTCCTTTTGTGGTCAAAGAAAGAAAGAAGGGCATATGGCATTAGAACAAACCCAGTGTGAGTAAATGATGATTTAAAATTCTGTTTTTTTCTTTCTTCTTCTGGTGAACCAATAATTTAAGGTGTGCTTAATAGGATCACTTCCCCTATATGTAATCCATCTTATATCATGACAAATAAAATAGTGAACCCGGATATATTTGAAAACCTGGTCTTTTTTAAAATCCTTTAAAGGTAAACTCATTAAGTTGTTGCTTACAATTATCGGACTCTTATTCTTCTCTAAAGAACAATGGTTTCCGACTCTTTCAGGACACATATTGTTTGTTTACTGACTGCTGCTGCAGTGATGTTGGTTGCATGCTCATTTAATCTGAATCAGTGAATCATTCCATTTCAACATGTATAACATTCAAGTTGTATTTGTTGTTATATTGTTTGGTTTGCTTGTTTTGTCCATCTACTTAATGTTTGTGCTTTGTAAAACACGGAAAGCAGTGCTTGAAAGCACTATATACAGTACAGTATATATAGCAAACATAGTAATAGCAGTAGTCAGTTTCTTCACAGCAAGTCGTGAGATCTCAACACAGTGGTGCCGGTGAGCGGCGCTCCACACACAATACAACAGCCTTTTCTGTCTGGACTCCATCTCTTCTGAGTGATGGTGATATTCTCAAATTCACTGCTCATTTCTTTAACTGTAAAACTGTGTTTAATTAGCAAAAATTATTGCAGTTTTAACTTTACAACATTTCTGTGCTCATTAAAGAATTAGGCAAATGTATGACATTTTAAAAGATCATCTGTCTTGAACATATAGGACAAATACATACTGTTTACATTCAGATGTTTTTCCTTTGCTCTGATAGTCCATAATGCACTGTATCAGATGATGATTTTCATCCAGCATCTATGCAAGAACAAACAAGCAAAGAAGGTCCATGATGTAACTGCTACTACGATTACACAATAATAGTAAAATAACAGCAAATTGATATTAAGTGGCAAATCTATGGATAGTAAGTGCACTTTACAAAGATAAATGACCTGATACAGAAAGAACAGGCACTGCTAAACCAATCGATATTACTTTGATTTTACTTTTACTGACATCACCCTTTGTACTTCGACTGATATTATTTGCAGTTATATTAAATATAATATTACTGGCATTAACTGATTCACTATAGACAGGCCATCACTATGATAATAATGGCTCTGTAATTGATATTTTAATGGACTCCCGTCAACCAAGCGCAAATAATCACTCGTGTTTACTGTACTTCAAATCTCACAACACAACTTTCTCATGTGAACTTGAACAATTAGCTACTAATAATGTGGTATTGTGTGTGTGTGTGTGTGTGTTTAAGTAGTGGTAGTATCAAAGCATACATTTTATGTCCAATCATTAATTCTTGTCAAATAAATTGAATGGAACAACAGAATAACAACATGCTCAGATTGGATTAGGGTACATAAGCAGTAAACGTGTATTATCGGAGACGTAATAAGCTGTGTTAGGCTATGTATCCGTCAGTGTGTTGAGGAGTGAAGCACTGTCAGCCGCGGACGCGTAGCATTCACAATCAAATACAGTCAAACAAAGCAGCCTACCTTCTGTATGGTTTGTTGTGTGATCTCTCCTTTCCCCCTCGGACGCACAGCTGAAAATGTAACAGACATTTTCCAGTGTGAAATGATAATAAATGTTTTATCTGTATATATTATGCCGCGTTGAGGCGCTTATAGACTCCGGACGAGTATTGCTGACTGATGAAACATAGGGGAGTCTCAGCGTCTAAATATGACAGTTTTGCAAAAAAAATAACCATTAAGATAACTGGCCGATGTAAAGCACAAAAGAGTGTTGAATTTTGGGACAGCTAGCTAGAGATGCATTTTTTTTAGCTCATTCATAAATAAATGTATTATGTAAGGGACCACCTGCTCCTCCAGTCTCTCTTGGTATAATCTGTTCAACGCTATTGGGCCGCTGCTGTCCGTAACGCGTCATTCTCCCACGCACACGACGGACAAAGCCACACAGTGACATTATAATTGCTTTTGTCCCCCCCTGGCTGTTATATATGTTTCTTGTTATATTTCCTGATTTTATGCTGTATTGTATTTACATTTGATATGTTAATAATAATAATAATTAAAAAAAAAAGCCACACAGTGATGATCGTGAACAAAGGGAACCGGCTCACGTCTGAGGTCAGAAAATAATGTTGTTGTTTTTCCGCCACACTGCTCGGTCAAGCGCGCTGACAGGGAATGTTGTGTTGATGTGACCAACGGGAGAATGTCATTCACCCCTTACGATAAACAACCATGGCTTTACTTAAAAAATTTTTTTTAAATAAATAAAAATAATAAATAAAAAACATGGTTACTATTGTTAGACCTTGGTAATCACAAATTAACCATGGGTTTGCTGCACTAGTTTAACCATTTTACCAGTTAACAAATGGTAAAATGTTAAAGGTTTAAAATGGTTACATTTACCATTTAACCCATGGTATTAGTAAAACTGCGGTTATACAAATGTTAACCAATACGCAAAAAAAAAAAATAAAAAAAATAGATTAACCACGGTTTTATTATAGTAAAAGTGTAGTATTTTTCGTAAGGGACATACACATGAACCCAACATTCAGACAGAGTAGTGTTTTTTAAATAATGTAACATTTCTTAAGCATGTAATAATGTTTGATGTTTTTTTTTTTAATTGTTTCATGCTGATTGTAAAAAAATTGTATTATAAAAAATTGTAATGTCTAGTACAAATACATTAAATAAATTAGTTTGGTTGAATGATAAAAGCGGGACAAAGTGAATGCATGTCAACCAGCTACGCATTTCTGCTAAAATCTTTCTGTCATATCTCTAATATCTGTTGAACAACAAGTCATTTTTAAAATTATGATAAAGTATATTATGTACAGTGACAAGTTTATGTTTGTGAAGCATTTTAAAATATCAAAATTTCTAAATAGATGAAGATCAGACAACATTTTCACAGAAATGCATGTCACAATGAAAGACAAAAATAATTTGATTAATAACACACAAACAGCTGTAGTTTTCAAAATGTTATTGAAGAAACTGAGTGATGCCCTGCTCTTTAAGTAAAGGCACACAAAGTACTGACAAATCTGTTCGTCTCAAGAAAGGTTGGTTAGTGTCAAACATGCCTTGATCCTAACAGCTTGCAAATGCATTCCAGAGAATTACAAAGATGGAAAACGCAACAAACACTTTGCTGTCTGCAAATGTAGAAAATTCTGGACTGTTACTCTCCCAAGAAGCGGGCATCCTGCAAAGATCATTCTAAGAACACAACAAGCCATACTGAAAGAGGTAGAGAACTTGTGGATAACAGCAAGTCTCTCAGAAAACTCTAGACTTAAACTACAGAAGTCTTTGTTCATGTGTCCACTAGATGCCAGCATCTGCATCGCCAAATTGCGTAACACAGTTCATTGGTTGTGGTGGTTTCCCCAATACAGCAGCATTGATGGCTGAAAGGGAGTGTCTCGCTCAAGTCTCCAACCCTGTTACAGCTGAATGGCTGAATGACGTGTTCTCAGCACAAACCTGAGTGAGTGCATGCATGCCGCCATCTATATACTTGTATGTGCGTGGAGTGGCTTGACATGCAAATCCCACTTGCCAATAATTATTGGCTATTTCTTGTACTACTCACAGGTGATTGGTCTCCCAATACGTCAGTATCAGCATTTCATCTCTTTTCCTTCCTTCAGGGGACAAGGGTTGTATACGAAAACAAGACTATTTCCAGTATCAACAAGGGCATACACATTGACAGATGAAATGAAACCAAATAAATACATGATTATGATAATAACTGATTTGTCTTTAACCCTCAGGGGTCCGGGGGTGTTTTGGGGCCCCTAGAAAAGTTTTGACATGCCCTGACATTTGTGCTTTTTTTTAGTTGCTTATACACTCTAAAAAATGCTGGGTTAAATATAACCCAGTGCTGGGTAAAATAGGGACAAACCCAGCAATTGGGCTGTTTTGACCCAGCGGTTGGGTTAAATGTTTAACCCAACCTTCTGGGTAGTAACCCAACCACTGGGTCAAAACAACCCAATTGCTGGGGTTGTCCCTATTTTACCCAGCACTGGGTTGTATTTAACCCAGCATTTTTTAGAGTGTAAACATATAAATGGCTAAAGTTTAAGAACACTGTAATCAGCACAAACTGGGCTACAATAATATGTGAGCAGCATGTATGTACCTGATTGTGTTTTTGAGAAAACAACGTTTATGCGTGGTTAGTGAAAAACTAAAATTTTAAAGTTGCTGAAATAAGGCCATAAAACACATACAGAACATTTGTTCACAAGTCTTTTGAGAACTGGGTCTTGAAATCTAGAGTTTTTGCTTCAAAATGATGTCAAAATCATCCTGTTCACTCATTCACAGAAAACAATAAATTCATTTAAATTTTCTAAGGCACTTTTTGTGTAGAAAAGGCATATGCGAGTAGGCGTGAATGATCATGAATAATGCTGTGATTCACACCTGAGAAGACAAAGACCCACATAATGAGCCTTTCAGTCAGGTGTGTGACTGAGA
>NW_015558620.1:71609-75328 GCF_001515605.1 Sinocyclocheilus anshuiensis | reverse complement strand
AGAAAAGGCGTATGCGAGTAGGCGTGAATGATCATGAATAATGCTGTGATTCACACCTGAGAAGACAAAGACCCACATAATGAGCCTTTCAGTCAGGTGTGTGACTGAGAGGGAAGAGTTACAAGAAAGAATGTGAGGAAAAAAGTATATATTATTATATAAAAATTAGTATATATAAGTATATAAAAGGAAGAAGTTTATATATATTTTTTGTTTGTAGTTTATTTAGAATATATATAACTATCACATAAAATAACTTGAGATTCACTTGTGAGTGCATTTAAACAGTTTATTAGGAACAAAACAAAACAAAAAAACAACAACATAAGAGTCAAGACGTCGTAGGTTCAATATCCAAAACAGCGGCAGGAAACTTGAAGACAGGAAAACTTAAGACAGCAGAAACTGCATGAAAAAACAAATGTGGAGTACCACCACAATGATCTGACAAAGACAGAGCAACAGGTTCTTTTACACTGTTATTCTCACATCTGAAATAAAAAAGCAAGCATGCTGTTTACACAAACTACATTATTTACATTATTGTGATGTTCACTGAAAATAACAACAAAGAAACAAAATAGAAATAGAAACAAAGAACACAATTACCACATAGCACACATATTTTACCATACAGTAAATCAATCAAATTAAAGTAACATCTGTAAAATAGTGAATTCACACTTACTCTATGAGATTCTGAATGGAGATGAAAACTGAACGAGACCTGCGTCCTCTTCCTGTGTGAGATCCAGGTGAAGGTAAGAGTGGTGTATTCAGTCCTAAAAGAATTTCATAAACAATCGTTAGCATTTTTTTAACAGTAGCCTACCTTAGTATATGCATACTTCATTAGAAAACAGAATGTCAATAACAAAGAAACTACATTCTAACACTATCAACCACAAATAATATAACCATATAGACATAATAAACGTACAATTACTATACACTATACTGTGCACTTAGTATGATTTTCCAGTGAACTCAAAACTGAACGACACTCGCGTGCATTTCTTGTGCAAGATGCCGATAAGCGATTAGTCAACAGAAGAGACGGACGGCAGCGCATGAGTGTTTTGGCTGTTTACACAAACTACATTATTTACATTATTGTGATGTTCACTGAAAATAACAACAAAGAAACAAAATAGAAATAGAAACAAAGAACACAATTACCACATAGCACACATATTTTACCATACAGTAAATCAATCAAATTAAAGTAACATCTGTAAAATAGTGAATTCACACTTACTCTATGAGATTCTGAATGGAGATGAAAACTGAACGAGACCTGCGTCCTCTTCCTGTGTGAGATCCAGGTGAAGGTAAGAGTGGTGTATTCAGTCCTAAAAGAATTTCATAAACAATCGTTAGCATTTTTTTAACAGTAGCCTACCTTAGTATATGCATACTTCATTAGAAAACAGAATGTCAATAACAAAGAAACTACATTCTAACACTATCAACCACAAATAATATAACCATATAGACATAATAAACGTACAATTACTATACACTATACTGTGCACTTAGTATGATTTTCCAGTGAACTCAAAACTGAACGACACTCGCGTGCATTTCTTGTGCAAGATGCCGATAAGCGATTAGTCAACAGAAGAGACGGACGGCAGCGCGTGAGTGTTTTGCTTAATACTTGTTTGTAGATCTGTTGTTTAAATTATTACTTGCTGCTAGGAAGAAATATTTTTCTACCTATTTCTACTTTGTATTTTCACTGTAGTTTGTATTTTTGATTGCACTTACTGGTAATTATAATAATTGCCGTCGGCTAAGGAGCCTGTGTTATTTGCATTGCTCCCTTCCTGCACTAAAGTGCGAACTGTAGTTTCGATTTGAGCAACTGCCCTGCTATAGGCTATTGTCTGTGCTAATTAGAATGGAGGCCACAGCTGTTTTCACTTTAGTCTCTTAGACTGTGTATGTCTTTGATGTCTGTGCACTGTTCAGCGCAGCGTTCAGCCCTCGTGTTCAGCCTCCACGTGTAAAGGCCGACGAGTGTAAAGAACTGCGACTTCACTGAACAACGAAACCAGCAACACACTTAAGTACTATTTTTATCTTCCCTTTACACACTCTCCTTTTCTGTCCTCTTTTCTACTCCTCTATCATGTGTTTCCAAAACATTCCGGTTGTCTCGCACCAGCTAACCCCTGGTTATCCGATGATCTTCGTGAGCATCGGACCAAACTCAGGGCAGCAGAGAGAAAATGGCACAAACCAAAAGATCCGTCAGACCTGAGTATTTATCAGTCTTTACTTTCATCTTTCTCTGCTGAAGTCCATACTGTCAAATCTTCATATTTCCACAACAAGATCAACAGCACTACAGACACGCGTAATCTCTTCAAAACATTCAATTCTCTCCTGTGTCCCCCTCCACCACCTCCCACCACTTCTATAACATTAAACCTACATTAAACACTTCTCTTATAGACAGCTACAGACCTGTCTCTCTCCTTCCATTAATAGCGAAAACCCTAGAATGAGTTGTTTTCAACCAGGTATCATTGTTTCTTACACAGAACAACCAACTGCATCCTAACCAGTCAGGCTCCAGGAGTGGCCATTCAACCGAGACTGCGCTACTGTCAGTCACGGAAGCCTTGCGGATTGCAAATGCTGATTCCAAATCATCGGTTCTTATTCTGTTGGATCTATCTGCTGCTTTTGACACTGTGAATCATCAGATCCTCCAGTCCGCCCTCTCATCACTGGGCATCACAGGGATTTTACTTCGCTGGTTTGAATCCTATCTCACTGGTAGGTCTTTCGGGGTGTCCTGGGGAGGGGAGGTATCCAAAGCACATCAACTTGTCACTGGGGTTCCTCAGGGATCAGTTCTTGGACCCCTACTCTTCTCCATATTCTTTTTCTGTGGGTCTCTGGAATTGTCAGTCAGCTGTCAACAAAGCAGACTTCATTTCTGCTTTTTCTTTACAATCTACACTCAGCATCTTGGGCTTGACTGAGACCTGGATTCATCCAGAAGACTCAGCAACCCCAGCTGCTCTAACAATTTCTCTTTCTCTCACACCCCCGTCAGGTTGGACGGGGTAGGGGCACATTAAACACTTCTCTTATAGACAGCTACAGACCTGTCTCTCTCCTTCCATTAATAGCGAAAACCCTAGAATGAGTTGTTTTCAACCAGGTATCATTGTTTCTTACACAGAACAACCAACTGCATCCTAACCAGTCAGGCTCCAGGAGTGGCCATTCAACCGAGACTGCGCTACTGTCAGTCACGGAAGCCTTGCGGATTGCAAATGCTGATTCCAAATCATCGGTTCTTATTCTGTTGGATCTATCTGCTGCTTTTGACACTGTGAATCATCAGATCCTCCAGTCCGCCCTCTCATCACTGGGCATCACAGGGATTTTACTTCGCTGGTTTGAATCCTATCTCACTGGTAGGTCTTTCGGGGTGTCCTGGGGAGGGGAGGTATCCAAAGCACATCAACTGGTCACTGGGGTTCCTCAGGGATCAGTTCTTGGACCCCTACTCTTCTCCATATACACTACATCACTGGGTCCCATCATACAGGCACATGGCTTCTCCTACCATTTCTATGCTGATGACACACAGCTCTATCTCTCATTTCAACCAGATGACCCAACGGTAGCTGGACGGATCTCAGGCTGCCTGGCGGACATCTCGGCATGGATGAAAGAATATCACCTACAGCTCAACA
>NW_015558620.1:67312-71279 GCF_001515605.1 Sinocyclocheilus anshuiensis | reverse complement strand
ACTGAGCCCCTTTTCTTCCCTGCCACTCCAACTCTACAGCATAATTTCACCATCCAGTTAGGTTCATCAATAATTACCCCATCAAGTTCGGTCAGAAATCTTGGTGTAATCTTTGATAACCAGCTGACCTTCAAAGACCACATTGCAAAGACTGCTCGATCTTGCAGGTTTGCATTGCACAACATCAGAAAGATCAGGCCCTAATAATGCAAAGATCAGGCCCCACTAACGGAGCATGCTGAACAACTTCTTGTCAAGGCCCTTGTCATTTCTAGGCTGGACTACTGCAATGCTCGTCTGGCTGGACACAATCTAATCTCTTTAAGAAGAATGGCTTTATGTATCCCCCAATTTTAAGTCACTTTGGATAAAAGCGTCTGCAAAATGACTAAATGTAAATGAAAGGTAGATGCCGGTGATGCAGCCACATTCCTAAACGAAAATTGAAACAGTTGTTAGCAATTACCAGAACATACATAGCTGATAATATAATGCATCAGTGATAAGAAATGACACGCTGAGTTTCCACACATTCAGAATGTTTTCATTTTTCATTTGTATTTTGGTGTGTTTAGTGATTCTAAATGGATCCATATAGCAGTTTGCAGTCCTTTGGCACCTCCCTGTGGTCTTTGTTTGTGCAAATGGATCCGCAAGTCTCATGTCTCGTTCG
The DNA here is from genome assembly GCF_001515605.1 of Sinocyclocheilus anshuiensis. Taxonomy (NCBI): domain Eukaryota; kingdom Metazoa; phylum Chordata; class Actinopteri; order Cypriniformes; family Cyprinidae; genus Sinocyclocheilus; species Sinocyclocheilus anshuiensis. The sequence continues at coordinate 70,606 of NW_015558620.1, read as the reverse complement.
CCCCGTAACAGATATGGCATGTTGACTTGTGCTTATTTGTTAAACTTACTGTATAACAAAAAACAAAGAAAAACACACTGAATTTTCAAATCTATCTTGAAATTGTTTTGTTTAAAAATAATTACAAGGAATTGTAATACAAAGGTCTTTGTGGATATAAGGTTCGCCCCGTAACAGATATGGCATGTTGACTTGTGCTTATTTGTTAAACTTACTGTATAACAAAAAACAAACAAAAACACACTGAATTTTCAAATCTATCTTGAAATTGTTTTGTTTAAAAATAATTACATGGAATTGTAATACAAAGGTCTTTGTGGATATAAGCTCAGTGGTTGCTTTTCCTAAGCTCAGGAGACTTAGATGAGATTCTCATGTATCTCTCATTTTAGTATCATCAGCATTTTAGATGTTTCTCCTAAAATTCCTTGGGGGAAATAGAAGTAGACACAAATGAGACATGAGAAATATTTGAGAAAAAAAGAGTCAAAACTGAGAATGTGGTGAAGAAAACAGAGAATATCCCTTTATTGTCTTGCTCAAGACTCCAATATTGAAATATTTGATTGCTCAGTGGTTGCTCTTTCTAAGCTCATGAGACTCATGAGAGTTGTGATTCTCATGTATTTCTCATATTAGTCTCAACAGTGTCTCAGATGTTTCTCCTAAAAATCTGTATGGAGAAATAAAAGTAGACAACTGAGACATGAGAAAGTTCTGAAAGAAAGGAATCCAAAATGACAATGGGAGAGAAATGTGTGAGAAACATGGGAGATCTCTTTATTGTCTTGCTGTAATCTCTTGCAAGACTCCATTATAAAAATGTTTTACTGCTCAGAGGTTGATTTTTTTTTGTTTGTAATGGGGTTTTTCATCTTTAATGGTCAGGACAGTAGGAGTAGATACAGGAATCAGTTGGACAGGTGAGAATTAAACAGAAGCAGGAAGGTACTTCTAGCTGGGATTCAAACCCATGTTGTCCGAGGTGCAGTTGTGCCTTCACGTCGATGTGCTGCCCACAAGGCTATGGCTCTGAGAGAGGTTACTCTACACTCAGGATACTAAGGAGTGATTCTCTTATATATCTCAAAGAGATATCAGCTTCGTCGTAAGATGGCTTCAATTTTATTTTAGGAGAAACGTTAAACTTTTACTAATATTGTAAATACTAAAGCTATCATTTAAATAGCATTAAACATTTCAGAATATCAAGGGTTACTAGTATAAATGTTTAAAGTTATCTTCAATGTTCAGCATTGTATATACACCACATTTTCCAAACACACTAGAAATGTAACACTAGTGTACCAGCTTTTTTTGTTGTTGCTTTGTTTAGCATTAACATTTTGTCTTGTACAGCCCATTTTTGCATGTATGTAAATATGGGTTATGGTTTCCTCTGTTAAGTCATTGTGCAATAAAACACTGTCTTCATAAAACAACTTTAAATATGACAATGCATGTATTGTCTTTGATTGAAATGGTGTTGTAACCTGCTGCACCAAGTACTGCAGACACGATGGGTTCTGAATATGACCAGTGTTCAGAAGTTCAGGTTCGCCTACGGAGAATAACAACAACAACAATGAATCACTCAGACATGGTAAGATGTTCAACTCAGTGTTATTTGTCAAAAGCAACTGTTTGATTTAGCAATTGACATGCACCAATTAGAGCAGTGTTTCTCAACCCTGGTCCTGGGCGCCCCCCAACCCTTAACATTTTGTGTGTCTCCCTAATCAAACACACCTGATTCAACTCATTAGCTCATTAGAAGAAACTCCAGGACCTGAAATGGGTGTGTCAGATAAGGGAGACATACAAAATGAGCAGTGTTGGGGGGCGCCCAGGACCAGGGTTGAGAAACACTGAATTAGAGGAATGAGGGGGGAAAAAAAACAAAAAAAAATTTCCAATGGGTAACTTTCTCAACCAAAGAAAAGAAAACCTATTTCAGTGCAAGTTGTTTAGACACTAACTTCTTTTTTTCCCTTTATAGATTTCAAGGACTTCAAATGAAAACTCAGAAAACTCAATTGAGAACTACAATCACCCTTCCACCACAACTTCACATCAGTTAATGAAATTAACCTTTTGTGTGCTCTTTTTTTTTTAGGAATCACTAACTTATTTCTTTGTTTACTCTGGAGAAAAATAAAATAAAATGAGGACTGTATCCTTTGTACAGATTGAAAAAAAAAATTAAACCAGCATCAATAACTCACCTTTAAAAAGTGAAAGTATGTTCACCTTTTTGAGTGAAAGCTTGATTCCAGAAAATGTTTAAACTTAACCCTTATTTCATACACTTTCTGAATTGCAAGGAATACATTTCCCTTTCTTGTCTCAAATTTGTAAAATTAAAAAAAAAAAAAAATAGAAAAAACAAATACACTTGATCAAATTAGAGGAAAAAAACAATTAGGAAGAAAACCCAAATAAACCTGAATAAATTCACATATGAATTCAAAGCTCAATTTTCAAGATTCTTCTGATTTAGTACTTGAGGTTCATTCACAAACTTGTGAATATGGCTGCATTTAGTTAACGACAATGAAATTGTTCACTCAGTCTCTCCCATTAGATCCTTCCAAAAGAGAACCGTGAAATGCGGTGTTTGTGCTGCTAATTCACTTTCCTACCATCAAGTTCGGCAACAGCAATGTCAATATCACTCAGTAGCACTTGTTGAAAACTCCTTGAGGCTCGCCAGTCCTCACTCCCTCCGCGAACACGAGAGTATGGACGAAATCCGGGAATCCAGAGACTCCATTCAGTGAAGCATCAATCTCCATACAGCGTCAGCTCCGAGCTTGCAGCACACACTCGAACAAAGTAACAAAATGACGATCTCATTTTTCAAATGAACACATAAGCATAAATGTATCACATGTGGTCTTGCAACATACATTCACGAGTCAAAAATGAACTCAGTTGCAGCATCCTTTTTCACATTTCACTTATGTGAACCTTTCACACAGATTAACACATGAAATAACATTGTTAACTCACCAAGACCACGGATGAGATTGACCGTTTTAATCCCTTGTAGCTCCAACGATCTCAGTTTCCACTCGGTCTTTCACTCATAAACTTCATGAAATTAATTTCCAATCGAAAACGTCTTTTGCTTCTGTATGAAACACTTTTAATTATTGGATAACACACCATATGTGTTAAACGAGGCCTCCTCTCTGCAATCGCGTGATACCAAAACTACTTAACGGTCTCTTTTTACATCAACTTTACTTCTAGTCTCGATACAGTGTCTCTGGGCGAATATCACTCGGTTTT
>NW_015558620.1:63341-67098 GCF_001515605.1 Sinocyclocheilus anshuiensis | reverse complement strand
TACCGCTTAGAATTAAGGCCAAAAAGTTCTGTCTTGGTCTCATCAGACCAGAGAATCTTGTTTCTCACCATCTTGGAGTCCTTCAGGTTTTTTTTAGCAAACTCCATGCGGGCTTTCGTGTGTCTTGCACTGAGGAGAGGCTTCTGTCGGGCCACTCTGCCATAAAGCCCCGGCTGGTGGAGGGCTGCAGTGATGGTTGGCTTTCTACAACTTTCTCCCATCTCCCGACTTCATCTCTGGAGCTCAGCCACAGTGATCTTTGGGTTCTTCTTTACCTCTCTCACCAAGGCTCTTCTCCCCCGATAGCTCAGTTTGGCCGGACGGCCAGCTCTAGGAAGGGTTCTGGTCGTCCCAAACGTCTTCCATTTAAGGATTACGGAGGCCACTGTGCTCTTAGGAACCTTAAGTGCAGCAGAAATTTTTTTGTAACCTTGGCCAGATCTGTGCCTTGCCACAATTCTGTCTCTGAGCTCTTCAGGCAGTTCCTTTGACCTCATGATTCTCATTTGCTCTGACATGCACTGTGAGCTGTAAGGTCTTATATAGACAGGTGTGTGGCTTTCCTAATCAAGTCCAATCAGTATAATCAAACACAGCTGGACTCAAATGAAGGTGTAGAACCATCTCAAGGATGATCAGAAGAAATGGACAGCACCTGAGTTAAATACTGTATATGAGTGTCACAGCAAAGGGTCTGAATACTTAGGACCATGTGATATTTCAGTTTTTCTTTTTTAATAAATCTGCAAAAATGTCAACGATTCTGTGTTTTTCTGTCAATGTGGGGTGCTGTGTGTACATTAATGAGGAAAAAAAATTAACTTAAATGATTTTAGCAAATGGCTGCAATATAACAAAGAGTGAAAAATTTAAGGGGGTCTGAATACTTTCCGTACCCACTGTATTTCTACTTGATGAATCAAATTCTTACATTTTAATCGGAGAGACCTGAAACGCCTCCGTTCACTTCTGTTCCGACAAAGCAAGAGAGAGCGAGCATGCACTAACCGCATGCGAAAAGTGCTATCCAACATTCTCACTCGTAATTGGTCAATTCTTCAATATACTCCTATTGGCCATTTCAGAGCTCATGAAAATAACTACTCCCAGCTCAGTTGAGTGTTGGTAACCTGGGTTAAAGTGTGGATAAATTACATTGAAGCTAACCAGAGGGAATAAAATAAAATAAAAGAGATCTCTTTAACATTTCAAATATTTCTCTTAGACAGAAATTAGGTTACTTTAAGATTGAATGGAAACTTTTGCTTGAGTCTCCTGCTTCTCAAACTTGTCTCCTGAGACAAAAACTCTTAACACTCTCACAATGGTCTCCTTTTAAAGATTTAGAAGAGATCTCAACAACATCACACACTGTGCTCAGATATATTTCTCCTTAGCTAGAGACTCTGGATCTCTCACATTTGCCTCCTCAAAAGTTTAGAAGAGGTCTCAACAACATCACACACACATATTTTTCTCCTACACTAAAGACTCGGGAGCTCTCACATTTGTCTCTTTTAAATTTCAGAAGTGATCTCAATAACTTTGCAAAGTGTGCACCAAGTCAAACCAAGTCATCAAGTCAAATGCCTCAATATGAGCTCAAACATTTCTACCATATGTATTAATAGTCTTGATTATTAATTGACTAATTTGATTGAGTCATTGTCACAATTCACTTGGGGAGCAAGGAACGAGGAAACGAGGAGTACTTGAATAACAAGTCTTTAATAATCCACAAGAAAACTGAGAACAAGGAGGACATTCAACAAGTAGACCCGACAAACAAGAACTGAAAGGACTAGGGCTTTTAAAGGCAGGATAATTGGGGAGGAACGAGACATACCTGGAATCAAATTAACACAATCAACAGAGGAAGAAACTGGGTCACAGGGGCAAAAACACACACACAGATAAGTCCATAATCCTGACATAACACCCCCTCCCGGAAGGTGCGTCCTCGCACCGTAGCAACAACAGAGGGAGGCGTGGGTGGGAACTTGGGAGGAGGTTCCGGAGAAGGACGGATATCCGGGAGGAGGCCGTCAGACAGAGACCAGGGGGGCGACGAAGGAGGGAGGAGCCAGGGAGGAGACAGGAGGGACCCGGAGCAAGAGGAGCACAGCAGGACCCAGGCCACAGCCATGATGTTGACCCATGGTGGAGCCGACAGAGGGAGGAACCATGGAGGAGGAATGGCCACCGACTCCAGGGGGCCGACCAACGGCGGCGGAGCAGGTGGTGGAGAAGCCCAAGGCGGAGAGCCGATGAGCCAGGGTGACGGGGAGTATCCGGAGGTCCTGGGCAGAGCAGATGGTGCCGGCGACCGACGCGGAGATGTGGATCCGGGAGGCCGAACAAAGGAGGGGGTTTGGGAGAAGGTCGAGGCAGTGAAGAAGGGCAGGCAGATAACCAGGGCCGACTGACAGCGGTGAAGCAGGTGGGAGAGGAGCCCGAGGCGGAGACGGAGAGCTGATGAGCCAGGGCGATGGGGAGGATCCGGAGGGCCAAGGCGGAGCAGATGGCTCAGGTGACCTAGGTGCAGGCTGCGGTGGAGCCGGAGCGACAGAGGACTGAGGAGGAGCCGAAGGGATGGAGGAGCCTGACGGACCCGGAGGGACGAGGCACAGCCGGAGGAGTGGAATCCTGAGGCGCAGGATGGTCGACGCCAGACCAAGGCGGAGCCGGAGGGACGAGGGAGCCTGGCGGAGCTTGTGGACTTCCGGGCCACGACGGAGAGGAGGGATCTAGGAGCCATGGTGGAGCCGACAGGTCAACGGGCCGAGGCAGAGTCCAGGCCTTGGAAGCAGAGTCAAGGGAGACTCCAGCCACGGCGACGCTGGAGGATGGCCATACTCAGCTCACCCTCAGCCGCGGTGCAGGGGGCGGTGCTCCTCTCCGCACTCACACCGTCCGTGGCTTTCTCCCTCGTGGCAGGCATTGTTGCCGGCTCACACACCTTGACTGACGTCACGGCCTCAGGCTCCACGGCGATCCTCAGCTCTGTCACTCTCTCTAGCGATGGCTCGTCAGTCGCGGTGGGCTCTGGCTCTCCATCAGCAAACTGAAAGGACTAGGGCTTTTAAAGGCAGGATAATTAGGGAGGAACGAGACACACCTGGAATCAAATTAACACAATCAACATGAGGAAGAAACTGGGTCACGGGGGCAAAAACACACACAGATAAGTCCATAATCCTGACAGTAATAAGCCATTTATGTGCCTTTCAGCAAAGAAAGCTCCAGGGTTAAATTTTCTGCAGATCAGTTTTGATTAAGGCATCCGCTACATTACTATTTCCAACAACAAATTATGTGCCTAAGTACATCAACATTGTCCTATAACATTATCCTTATTTCTGCATAATTTCTCTCTCAATATAGCCATTAACTCTGAATTTATGATCCCCCCCCCCCTTTTATTTAGTGCCTTTCAAGTACTTGACTTGATGCACACTTTGTAAAGTTGTTGAGATCTCTTCTAAAGCATTACAGGAGACAAATATGAGACCCCCAGATTATTTAGCTAAAGAGAAAAAATCTAAGCACAGTGTGTGATATTGTTGAGATCTATTCTAAAGCTTTGATAACTCAAGATGGCGGCGCGTTCACACACTGCGGCTTCTCTCTCTCCCAACAGAAAGGTGTTTTCGTGTTTTTTGTCTTGTGAGTCGCAGTGTTTTTGTACGTATTCGTCGCGTCTATCTGTCTCTAAGCGCGCATACAGTCGTGAGTTTCTGCTCGATGTCGGCAGAAC
>NW_015558620.1:60137-63185 GCF_001515605.1 Sinocyclocheilus anshuiensis | reverse complement strand
CTGTGTGTATGTGCTGTACATGTGGAAGAATTGACAATAAAGCAGACTTGACTGGACTTGACTTAAAAGAGACAAATGTGAGAGATCCAGGGTCTCTAAGGAGAAATATCTGAGCACAGTGTGTGATTGTCACAAAGCAAGGCCAGACACAACAGGTAAGTGCAAAACAGGATGGTTTATTGACTGGGTAAGTGGATGACTGGAATAGGTGAGTGTCAACACAGTGAATGGTTCCAGGGTGCTTATCTGAGTTCTGATGGAGAGGATCGTATGCCGGTTACGTTGGAGATCGTGGAGCCATTTCCAAGGAGTCGTTGGAGGATCGTGGGAGGAACAGCAGGTAATTCGTTCTAGGAGAATTTGGCAGAGAGAGTCCAGAGTAGTTCGTAGGAGTGAACAGTAGACCGGACAGTGAGTGACTGTGCTGTGTGTGTATTTGTAGTGTGGCTTGATTGGTGACAGCAGGTGCGGGTGATCAGAACTCAGGTGACTGTGATCGGGTAATTTTCCTGGATGGTGACTGAAATGACTGTGATGAATCTCTGACAGTGATGTTGTTGAGATCTCTTTTAAAGCTTTAAAAGAGACCATTGTGAGAATGTTAGAGTTTTTGTCTCAGGAGACAAGTTTGAGAAGTAGGTGACTCAAGCTAAAAGCTCCATTCGATCTAAAAGTAACCTAATTTCTGTCTAGGAGGAATATTTGAGATGTTAAAGAGATCTCACTTTTGATTTTCTTTCGTATGGGAGGTTGGTTGGCATTGCAGTATTGATTCCGAGAGGAGGGGGTGCTTGGAGTAAAAAAGGTTGAGAACCACTGCCCTAGTCCGAATGTTCACTGCTATTTCACACACACACACACACACACACACATACACACACACACACTGAATAGCTAGTTTGCTATCCTTGTGGGACATTCCATAGGCGTAATGGTTTTTCTACTGTACAGACCGTATATTCTATCACCCTACACCAACCCTACACCTAAAACCTACCCCTTACAGGAAACTTTCTGCATTTTTAGATTTTCAAAAAACGTAATTCTGTGTGATTTATTAGCTTGTTTACCTGTGGGGACCTCAATTTAGGTCCCCACCGTGAAACGAGTCCCCATGAGTCTGTGTGTATTCAGGTTTAAGTCCCCACCATAATAGAAAAACAGGTACACACATGAATACTCAAATTGTTGAATTGTTGTTGTTCCAAGTTTCTAGATTCTAGGTTATGCAGTTTTTGCATTCTGGTCTTTTTAAGTAGATTATTTTAGTTAAAATAATAAGAAATGTATTTCAGTCACCATGGGTTTTGTGATGTTATTTGCCATAAATGCGAAACATTGACTGCTGTAATACTGTGAGATAAAAGGTGGCTGTTTGTAGTTGTGGTTAAATCCACGTGTGTTTTTGTCTGTCTAAATAGGCTAACACAAAGTGCTTAGATCCACCGAGATCTGCAATAACGTTGTTGTATTAAAATTGCAGTAAATCTGTAGATTAATTTACCTCACTCTAACGAGTTGAGATTGTTCAGCGCTATAAGATAATAATCTAAATAGTGCTTTTTGGTTATTCAAGTGTTGAAATGCACCGTCATTTCATGTGATGCACGTAAACTGTGTGTAACTCGCATGCTAGCTTATTGCATAGTAACAGCCGTAACCCGGAAGTCCTGTTTTTCTTCTTTTCTCCCTCTGTTCTCTAGCTGTGCTACCTATGTGTGCTTACTAATTTCCCCCGCAGAGACTACAAATTAGAAGCACACCCACCAGAGGATCACAGTCGCTGAGAATCACACTCACCTGCCCATTACACACTCAGCATCAGCCCACACTCAACACTGCACATTTACACCTCTGTTGTGCCTTGTTTGTTTGTTTGTTTTGTTTTGGGGTTTTTTCCTCTTCAATCTCGGTTCTAGATCTCCCTCACCGCGTCAAAACATGCCTTGCACAACAGACCCTGTTGGCCACTGGGAGGACCTCGAGACATGGCTAAGTGTTGCAACAGACAGCCTCCTACCTAAGGCTGCTGAAACACTAAAACATCAGACACAGGACCAGCTGGATGACAACATAACAAGCCTCATGAGACAAGACTCAAGTCAGAGCTACAGTCACAAAGAACTAGCCAAGATCACTGGCTCCTTAAGTCACACACTCATCGCCACCCTCAAGCTGAGTGACAGGTACGCCGCCCATATCCAGCAGGAGCTGACACGCGCACAGCAATGCATCGAGCAGCTAGAACTGCAGGCTCAGGAATGACGGGAAGGGCCTGATGAGGTGGAACAAGGCGCCGAGGAGGAGATCACTAGGCTAAAAGAGATCCTAGCAGCTAATACACAAAAAATGGAACAAGGCAAGGCAGACTACGCTGATCTCCCCAACAAGCTACAGTATGCAGAACAGCTCCTGGAAAAGGAAAAGGCCGACTTCAGAGACAAGAACAGCAGAATTAAAGCCATTGAAACTCATCTGGATGAGTCGAGAAATGAGATCAGCCGCCTGGCACGACAGCTGGACTACATCAAAGAGGAGTCCGACAGCGTCAAAGAGGAACTCAGACATGCCTACGAGCTGCGCCCTGAGCCAACAAGGACACGACGGGCACCAGTCTCACCCCTGCCGAGCAGGACCAGGTCCCCTGTTCCTGGACTGACACGTGATCAAAAGAAAGAGGGTGCAGTGCTGAAACATTCACCAGCTCTCTCTGAAGAACTTTATCTCATGACAAAGCTAAAAGAAACTGCTCCAGCCAGCCACAGATCATCGCATGGCTTGGACTTCAAAGACCTCGACAAGCTCGCCAGGAACATTGGCAAATTCACCCCAAGTGTGCCAGGTAGCCAGGATGTCCAAGCTTATCTGCAAGATATCGATTTTCACCTGGAAATGAGACCCAATGTCACTGACAAAGATAGACTCTATTTGCTCCGAACAACATCCAGCACTGAAGTGCGCAGCTTCCTGGACCGGCAGCCTGCTCACACAAAGACTGATTGCCACCTGTTCCGAGAAGCCCTCATTAAAGAATTCGCTGACCCTGAG
>NW_015558620.1:57966-59876 GCF_001515605.1 Sinocyclocheilus anshuiensis | reverse complement strand
AAAGTAAACTCTCTTCCTGAGAAACCTTCATCCTGGGGTAAGCCACCATCTTGGCGTCCTTGCATGTCCGCAAACAATGAGTGCTCAACAGTTGCAAGACTTGGCGAACAAAGCTTACGGCAAACAAAAGATGGCCTCGGAAAAGGGCGCCAAATCCACAGCAGTTCTTGACTCCAACACTCAAAGTCAGGGGCTGGCTATAGAGGGCACCCAACATCAAGACCATGCCAAGCTGCCACCCAAAGAGTGGAATGCACCCTCGTCCCACAGAGAACGGGACTCCCACGCTGGTACCCGACCTAAACAGAGGAACAACAGCTGGGATGGACCGCGTGGACGACAACACTCACCTGGACGTCACTGGGAAAAATCATGGGACCAATCAAGACCTCATGAGAGCCAATGGGAGAGATCATGGAACCAGCCAAGCTCATTTGGAAACTCAAGAACAAGACCAGGCCAAGCCGCCACACAAAGAGTGGAACACACCCTCGTCCAACAGATAACGAGACTCCCATGCTGGTACCCGACCTAAACAGAACAACAACCGCTGGGATGGACCGCGTGGACGACAACACTCACCTGGACGTCACTGGGAAAAATCATGGGACCAATCAAGACCTCATGAGAGCCAATGGGAGAGATCATGGAACCAGCCAAGCTCATTTGGAAACTCAAGAGGGGAAAACTCATGGGAATCCAACGGAACCTCCAAGGGAAAACGACAAACACACCCTGGAGCAACCAGTCCCAGGAATCGACGAAAGAATTCACAAAGATTCCAAGTTGACCGAGCTCAAACTGAATCCACACAAGAACAAAAGACATCGTGTTTTGACTCACAAGAACTGATGAAGATGATGATAGAGTTCTTCCAACAAAAGGAGGAGGATCGGAAGTGGGAAAAGAAAGAGAAACCAGATTCAGCCTGACTAGCAGTCAGACGAGAAGGCAGTGACCACCTGACCCAACAGACCACAGAGAATAGCACTTCCTCACCTCACTCTCAGAGAACCGTAACCTCCATAACTTCAGACGGACAAATCCTACCTGAACAACCCGTAAAACAGGTAGAAACTGACCCAACACCTGACGTGTCAGATCACAGCAGCATCCAACAAACACCTGCTGACGAAACCACTCAAGTTCCTGAAAGTGCTGTCTTGGTTGTCTGCCACTCCGAAGAACAACACCAGATCAGTCCTGACATCCTACCTGTCTCGTCCCAAACTCCAGTCCCTCAACTCCTGGGCGATCTCATTGAGAAAGGTATAGCAAGAAATTTTTACCTCTCCATCATCATCGAACGCCACAAAGTCGAAGCCTTTCTCGACACGGGAGCCGACATCACCCTAATGTCGACAGAACTCCTTGAAGAAGTCCAAGAGAGAACAAAGAGGTCTAATAGCACCCTCAAACTCCAAAGGTGCGAGCTGAACTTTCAAGCATATTCCGTCTAAAAACACAGCCGCTTCCCTCTCAGTCCCTGGTCGACAACCATGGCTACCTCCAAGATCATCTGCGCTGCGGACATACGATGGAACAACAGAAACCTGAGTCACTACTTCCTCGTTGTCCCTGACCTACCTCATGACATCTACATTGGAGCAGACATCATGGTCCGGCTCAATGCCTGTGTGGACATCGTGAATGATGTCATATGGGCTCCCCTGTCGCACCAACTGACTACTTCAGTCAACCTCAAGAACCTTCGATCTGGTAAAATGATGCCAGACGCATGCGCCATGATCAATGAGCAAGAAGCTACGATACCTGCCTACAGCAAGAGTGTCAGCGTCTGCCTCAACATGCGACCTGGCCAAACTCTCAACAGTAAGCTAGGCTTCTTCCAACCTTCCAGGACCTGCCTAAGACTAGGACTGACCTTGGAAGCCACACCTCTCATTGAA
>NW_015558620.1:55738-57568 GCF_001515605.1 Sinocyclocheilus anshuiensis | reverse complement strand
CCACTCTCTCGACAGTAAGCTAGGCTTCTTCCAACCTTCCAGGACCTGCCTAAGACTAGGACTGACCTTGGAAGCCACACCTCTCATTGAAGTGTCATCCCGTGCTGTGTATGTGTTGTTCAACAACTGTACGGCCAAAGACATCAACGTTCCCAAAGCCAGTCACCTGGGATGGCTCGTCAACCAGGCGTTCCACGATTTTGAGCTAACGGTACCTGTCATAGGCCCCATACCAGCCCAACTAATGTTAGATGAATATGATGACACAGTGACATTCCCAAGACCCAATGAAATCATTGCCATCACTTCGCACAAATCCAACAGATCCTGAGTGAGGCGGATGCCCTCCACAAGGAAGCAGAGCGCCAAGGACTCAAAGAGGTTCTGTACAAGTACAAAGACTCCTTCACAAAGGATTCCCTGGACTGTGGCCTGACCAACATCCACACGGTACGCATCCCGACAAGCCCAAATGCACCACCCACATTTGTGCGGCAGTACAAGATTCCAATAGCGTCATATGAGCCAGTGCAAGAAATTGTTGACTCCATGCTGGAAAAGGGGGTCATCCGGCCCTGTAACAGCACATACTCTGCTCCGATATGGCCAGTCATGAAATCCAACGGCAAATGGCAGCCCACTATCGACTATCGCAAGTTGAACCAGCAAGTACCCTTGTCACGATGGCCAATGACCCAGTTGGACCAAGAGATTCCCAAAATCAAAGGCTCAACGATCCTTTCCACAATGGATGTCGCCTCTGGATTTTGGACAATCCCTGTGCACCCTGATGACCAACACAAGTTGGCATTCACCTTTGCCAATCGACAATACACCTTCACACGGTGTCCCTTTGGCTATGCCAACTCACCAGCTGAATTCAACATCTTCCTGAACAAAGCATGCCCTGATGCCAGAACCAGAGGCAACCTCGTTTATGTGGATGATGTTCTTTTGAAAAGCTCAAATGTGGCAGACCACCTCAAAGAAATCGATCACGTCCTGAACCAGCTGGCAACGGCAGGAGCGAAAATCGCCCTGCACAAAGGACAATGGTGTAAAACCAAACTGAACTATGTCGGCCTGCTCGTCGGACAAGACGGCATCGAACCACAGTCCAGCCGCACCCAAGCAATCCAAAACATAAAGACACCCACTAACATTTCTGAGCTGCGAAGCTTTTTGGGAGTGTGCAGTTACTCAAGACAGTTCATTGCAAGACATCGCACGACCACTAACCTCCCTCCTGAGAAAGGACGAGCCCTTCGTTTGGTCGGAAGCCCAGGACACAGCTATGAGCAAGCTCAAACAATGCCTGTGCTCCGCCCCGTGCCTGGCCTACACAGACCTAAGAAAGGAATTCTATCTGGATGCTGGATTCTCCAATCACTACCTCTGCGCAGGACTGTACCAGCTCCACAACAAAGACAAGCGAGTAGTTGCTTACGCCAGCAAAACCCTGCTTCCCCCAGAATGCAAGTACTCATGCCCACCGCAACAATTCAAATTAGGCCCTCACTCATCGCAATATGCAGAAATAGCGTCCATCCTCATCACCCTGCAAGTTGCTGCATCCCACGACATCAAAGAACTCCTCATCTGTACCGACTCGAACTACGCCCGTCTAAGCTTCTCATGCCATCTAGCTGGATGGAAATAGAATGGATTCAAGACAGCTAACAAAAAGCCTGTCAAACATCAGGAACTCTTCCAAGCATGCGATATCTTTGTCATTGAACGTGACATGATCTTTTATTGGAAAAAGGTCCGAGGTCACTCACGTCAACCAGGACAAGACAAAGATCTCAATGACCAAACTGATGCCCTCAC
>NW_015558620.1:21115-55344 GCF_001515605.1 Sinocyclocheilus anshuiensis | reverse complement strand
CCCCACCTCCTCCCATATTGAACTCTCACCTCAATTCGCCACTGATGATCTCCTCACCCTCCAAGCTTCGGATCCGACACTGCAAACTATTGCAGCTCACCTTTCAGACCCATTAACTCATCCCATTCCCACCTCCGACCTAGCCACTTCCTATGACCTCCGCACGCTCCACTCTATCAAGCACATGCTGCATCTCAAAGACAGCGTCCTCACATATGTCCCTGAGCCCCTCACTGCGCCAAAGCTCGTAGTCCCTCAGGGCCAAAGTGGGATGATGCTGACACACGCCCACAATTCACCATGCTTTGGACACCATGGTGCCAAGGCCACCTATGAAATGTTCAAACAAGTAGCAGTGTCTCCCAGCTCCCAGTGATACAGCAGAAACGACAGCCTGCCTTTTGATGAACCACATCTTCTCAAGGGTCGGACTGCCTTTAAGGGTCAACTCTGACCGAGGAACCCACTTCACCGCCGAAGTCATGCAGGGAGTGTGGAAACTCCTGGGTATACAGGCCAAGCTCCACATAAGCCATCACCCAATCGCCTCAGGTCAAATTGAACGAGGCAACAGGACAGTGGTCAACATGTTGAAGAAGTACATATCCGCCAATCAAAAGGATTGGGATATTAAGCTTCCTCTGGTACTGATTGCCGTTAGAGTGAATGCACAAGAGAGTGAATGCCGTCCAAGAGTCTTTCAACAAGTGCACATCCGGCGTCCCGCGCATGTTCCGACGTGATAAAACTGACCAAGAACCTGAACCTGAGAACTCAACAAACCTGACTTAGATTACGCCTATACCACCTTGTCGAACCTCTGACAATTAGAGCAATCAAAACGACCCAATTCTAGATAATCCTAAACAATGCACCCCTACATCATCTCAAGTGTTCCTTACCCAATTATCCCAAATTACCTACGCCTTGCACCAGGATTCAGTTAGTGATGGAGATGTTGTTTGTGTCTTGTGTGTGCCTGTTCTCTCTCTGCCTCTTGTTCCAGTGCCTGCCAATATTTGCACCGGGACCATCACCAAGCCAAAGGAGGATGTGTAGGATCTCCGTCTCGAACAGACCCAAATAAACTATGGATTCACCATGTGAATTATTGAAATGTCTCACAATTGAGACGCTTACACGGAGGTGTTAGCATGTCAAAAACTTGTTTACTTCAGAATAAAAGAAAAGCTGCGACAGGAGGACGTGACAAGGCTTAAAATTTTAAACCATGTTCTCAGCACACTTAGTATGTACTTCTACATAGAAAACAAAGTAATTATTCTGTAACAAAGGTTACAACACGCCATCAATTCGTGGCAGTGAATGAAGAGGTATCATATCAATCACAAGTACCTTATGGAGTACCTCAAGGCTCAGTACTAGGACTGTTACTTACACATTTTACATGCTTTACATGTTACCCTTGGGAGATATAATCAGGAAACATGGTGTTAGCTTTCACTGTTATGCTGATGATACTCACCTCTATATATTTCAGTTCTAGATTTCTTCGCAGCCTGATGAAACATACCAATTTGCAACACTAACGGAATGCATAGTTAAAAAAACTAGATGACTAGTAATTTCTTACTGTTAAATTCAGAAAAAACAGAGAGGTTAAATATAGGACCAAGAACCTCCGCATGTAATAACCTAGAACACTGTCTAACCCCTGATGGCTGCGCTGTCAATTCTTCGTCATCAGTTAGAAACCTAGGTGTGCTATTTGATAGCAACCTTTCCTTTGAAAGTTCTGTTTCTAGCATTTGTAAAGCCGCATTTTTTCCATCTTAAAAATATATCTAAATTATGACCTATGCGCCAATGTCAAATGCAGAAATGTTAATTAATGTGTTTATGACCTCAAGGTTAGATTATTGTAATGCTTTATTGGGTGGTTGCTCTGCACGCTGCTACAATCTCAAAACTCTGGCCATTTGATAATACCTAGAATATCAAAATCAACTGCGGGCGGCAGATCCTTTTTCTGTTTAGCGCCTAAAATTTGGAACAATCTACCCAACACTGTTCGGGAGGCAGAAACACTCTCTGTCAGTTTAAATCTAGATTAAAAACCCATCACCAGGACAAGACCACAGGAACCAGATGAGTCCTCTGCACAATCGGACTTTGCTGCAGCCTGGAATTGAACTGCTGGGTTCGTCTTGCCAGAGGAGAACTGTACACTATTTCAACACACTATTTCCCTGTTTAATACTGTAAAGCTGATTTGACACAATCTGCAAAAACTGTGGCTATTTGATAATACCTAGAATATCAAAATCAACTGCGGGCGGCAGATCCTTTTTCTGTTTAGCGCCCAAAATTTGGAACAATCTACCCAACACTGTTCGGGAGGCAGAAACACTCTCTGTCAGTTTAAATCTAGATTAAAAACCCATCTCTTTAACCTGGCTTACACATAACACACGAACACATTTCTAATATTCAAACCCGTTAAAGGATTGTTAGGCTGCATTAATTAGTTAGGCTGACTAGACTCAGCTGTTAATGGACAAATGAATGCATGCATGACAATTCAGTCTTTTTCCATCATGTTTGGACTTGTGTTCATAACATTGCCACAGGTATTCTGGTTGTAGTTTGGTAAGTTAATAATGCATCAGTAGAAATTTAATGACACTTTTCTAGATGTGTGTTTGGACTATGCAAAGAAGTTCCACAGGAGGAAAGAAGGGTGAGCCAGACTGTGCCCCCCCGCTCTGATGGAAACAGCCAATCATAGCATGGAAATAAAGAAGCACCAAATCTTCTCCTCATTGGAAAGGGATAAAGGTACCCTTCCAAAAGATACTCCTTGTTCTGAGTCTCCGGCCTGTTACAGGAAAGGCAGTGACAGACACATTCCAGAGAGACACTAGCGGATACACCGTTCTGAAGCTCCGGCCCACAAGGGAAGAGACACTAATATCAACATATGATTACAATATTCTACATTCAGAGTCTTCATCCATCGAGACAACAACAGATGCAGCACGTCTTGAGTCTCCATCCTAGAGAGACAGAGTGGATTGACCAAGTTCTGAGTCTCTAGCCCAGCGAGGCAGAAGACACACAGACATTTGCAGCAAGGTTAAGCTCCGGCGAGCAAACCTTCATTTCAAGGTACTTTTGCTTGCGTGTTCCAAGCTAAGGACCTTAGGACCCTTTGGTGATCCAGGAGATCAGCATCCTCCAGCGCTTCGTGTTCAAGGTTGTCGAAATGGATTCCTGCTCCTTTCCCCACTGCATTGTTACCAGCACAACCAGTGAAAGAAGTCACCGCCAGCGGACTGCTCACTCGACCACAGAGAACGTAAATATCACTTATCCAAACCTCTTCCAGAGACCTTGGCATTGTTGTACAGTATATTATCAGTATATGATTTTTCTAATTTACATTAGATGTTAAATAGCTGATCAGTTAAAAACAAATAATCTTTTCTTTCCAGATAACATAGCTCTGACATTGCAACACCCAACATAATCACTTGCCTTTTATGTATCTTATGCACTTTATTCCTTTTTCATTCATGGTATTCATTTAGCAGTTGTTGATTACTCTTGTCTATCTTTTGTTGATAAAATCAGTTTTATTACACTTGTGTCTTCCTTGTGTTGATAAATACAGAAAGAGGTTCTACAAGTTAGAGATCCCACCCATCTTTCTTATGTGATGTACTCTTAAACGCACATTAAGTGACGTGATCCAAGAATCATAACGTCATTGGTGACATGAGTACCCACCCCGTATTTTGGGCCTAATTGATTTGTCCCGTACGTGACTTCCCTTGTCCCGTTTTTTGAGTGCTACGCTGATCTGACTGATACAACAGCAGCAGTGCTGATCACTTGAGAATGATCACCGATACATGTCATCATTCAGTCACAGCCCCCCTCATGCAGTATACGTTAAGTAAATCAGAAATCGTGAACATAACTGTTCGAGGAAGGCTGCGCAATCCTCTGCCGGCTCGTCGCTCCCGCCTCACAGCAAGCGGAGCTCGCGCTAACGCCAATTCCGTTCGTGTTTTCACTTCAGTAAATCAGTTTTGGTGAATACAAACTACGTGATTATTTTTCATGAGTCCAACATCTCACTGCGCAAGAGACGTGATCAGTAAGGGAAGTCGTCTTTCACTGTAATGTTGTTAAATAGAGAAAAACATTTTATATTTAAGTAACTAATAGCATAATTCTTAACCTTGGACCTTATTCTTGAAACACAAAATGAACAATAAAAAGGTGTCAAGCACCAAAAGCAGCCCATATTAAATCTATAAGCTGTCTTTAATTGAAAAATATGCATTTTCATGCATACTGTATATGCGTGTGTGTGTGTGTGTATACACGGTCACCCCCCCCCCTATATTTGTTTAGAAGTATTTGCTTATTTAAATCCAGATGGTGACTGTTATAGCTGGATATGGATAGCATTTTGTGATTCATTTAAAGCAAAAGAAAAAAAGAAAAGAAAAAGCCTTTTTTTTTTTTACCCCATAATGAAATTGGACAAGCTCAAAGTTGATTCTTTTTTTCCTCTAATCCTTTATGAATTGGAATGTGTGCAAAGGACTGTGGGTGACTGGAGGACACAAAGGATACACTTGATACACCCTTCACAATAAACAAAATCAAAGACACAAAACGAAAGCCGCCTTCCAAGGATCCGTCAAATACAGACAGCGCTTCATGACATGGCAGCCTCACTGGGATACATTATGCCAAACAAGAAACATCCATCACTTAGAAACACATCCCATTTTTTCCCTTTTATGTAATTGTTTACTTTATTTCCCTTTTGATTTCGTTAATCTTTAAAGGTGCCATAGAATGGAAAACTGTATTTACCTTGGCATAGTTGAATAATAACAGTTCTGTACATGGAAATGACATACCATGAGCCTCAAACACCATTGTTTCCTCCTTCTTATGTAAATCTTGTGCATTCAAAAGACCACTGAAAAATAGGCGAATCAGAACATAACACCGACTGTGACGTTACAGTCGGGATCACTAACAGTTACGTCCCCAACATTTGCATATACCTGCCCATCAGTGGCGGCGTTTCACAAAACTATAGGGTATGGCATGCGCTGGGGGGGGAGGGGCTACAGGAGGAAAAAGAAAGAAAGCTAAAAAAAATGTCAATAATTAAACGACACTGCATCGTCAGTGTCGGTATTGTATTGCACTTAACAGCAGTGTTGGGAAGGTTACTTTGGAAATGTAATAGGTAGTGCTCAACACTGTCAGACTTTCACAATCCTTCATCATTTGAATTAAGATGATCACATTTGAACACATCCACCACAAAATCAGTAAAAAAAACGCCTTTTACTTTGAGATTGATCTGAAGTTCAATGCAGATTTAAAATCATAAGAAATAGTTTACTGATACTATTTTTGAAACCAAATCTTTGAATAACTACAGGAAACACTGCGTCTAACAATGGTTTGGAAAAAATAGTTAATTTAAAAATAAAGGCGTCTCTTGGTATATATGATATGAGATGCGCTTCCACAGTCCACTCCATTCTCTCTCTCGCGTTGATTACTCTGATCCAAACCGAGCCGAAGCATTGCCAGTCACGACTAACCGATTCATGATTTATTAGAGATTTAATTATCGAATGGCGAATTCGGAAAATAATTGCTTTAGTACATTCGGCAGGTAATTATACAATAATAGTATTAAAATAGCGGGCCAAATCGGCTGCCAGGCCACCGGGAATTGTCCCGGTTCTCCCAATGGTCAGTCCGTGCCTGATTTCCACAGACGCGCAGAACGTGCAGGATTCATATAGTCTTTTCGCGGCTTAATATTCATAGATACTAGTCCATATCGCGTTTTGATTCAAGTGTACTGACCTACTTTTGATTTATTCGTCCAAAATGTGGCATATTCCGTCCACGTTATAGGCTATAGGAATTTCGTTTTTATGACTGGATTCTACGAACCAGTCTGTGTTTTACGGTTTTTGGCCGGCGAATGAGGAGATCTGTGTGTTGTCTGTCAATAGAACGGCCGCATCTGAGGCAAGTGCATCGCATTATACGCTTTCATCAACTTTTACAGGTTATATAACGTTAAATTATAGTTGCTATATGGGCGTTTAGTTTTTCTTGTTGTTTAAGGCCTACACTTGGCCAAAATCTCATGATATAAACGATTAAGCGCTTATGCACAGGATATTTAAAATGTAGGCCTACAAAAGTATAGGCTATTGGCTAAACGGCAAATAACCTACTTTTCCGCTCTTCAAACACACAAAAACATTAGCCTTTTACAGACATAGTGTTTGAAGAAAACGCTTTACTATTCAAACATCAGTTATTTATTTACCCTTGCATTGCAAAAATGCAGGCTGTGCGCGTCGTGCCAATCTGAATGGAGGCGGGGTGAAGTTACGAGGTTTCGCTGAGAGCTTAAGGATCCAGTAGCGTTACGAAGTTTTACTGACAAGCCCTTTGTAATACTTAGCATTGGTTAAATATTTGTAAAACCCTCCGATTTTTATTATTTAATAATAATGAATTATGATAGAGATGTGAAGTTTGGATAATTTTTCACAGCACACCTGACTGGGCTAGGGTATGCAACTGACATACTCTGCCATACGGTAACCCTGCCGCCCATGTTCTATGCCAGCCGCCAGCCGAACCTGCACAGCCAAATCATCAGAAGTTCTGCAGGTATTGTGAAGAAACAAACGAGGATAATAGCGAAAATGGCAGATCATGGAAATAATAAACAAACGCGAGCCACTAAAGGGACATGGTTAGCTGCTTGCTAGCGGTAGCCTGTTACATCACAGTACATAAGATTTCACTTACCACATAAACAGAGTAAGGAGAGATGACGGAGGATGATGGCGAATGATTTACAGATCCTGAGCACCACTGACAAGCATCTGGGGCCTCATTTATAACCGTTGCGTACACACAAAATCTGCCCTCAAATAGGCGTAGTCACTTCCTACGCAAAAGGTGGGATTTATAAAAACAAACTTGATGGGATAATTTGCGCAACTGAACGCAAACTCTGACCCATGCGTACTGACTTTTTTTCCTGGAGAAAAGTAATGAAGTAAACAATGATTTTAAACTCTGTTTTCATGTCGATATACACATTAAATATTCAACTTCCATTAATGGAGAAATTACATAACTGAAATTACATCAGATCCTGAGCACCACTGACAAGCATCTGGGGCCTCATTTATAACCGTTGCGTACACACAAAATCTGCCCTCAAATAGGCGTAGTCACTTCCTACGCAAAAGGTGGGATTTATAAAAACAAACTTGATGGGATAATTTGCGCAACTGAACGCAAACTCTGACCCATGCGTACTGACTTTTTTTCCTGGAGAAAAGTAATGAAGTAAACAATGATTTTAAACTCTGTTTTCATGTCGATATACACATTTACATTAAATATTCCACTCTCATTAATGGAGAAATTACATAACTGAAATTACATAAAGTCATTACACATAAGTTAAACCAAAATTATATGAATTTAGACATAGCTTATTTATAGTGGATGCGCTTGATCACTTTTCCTGTGGCATGCTATGTTTTAATGACAGCGAGGAGTGCTATGCGCACAACAATCCCTCTTTAAATTAAACTGCAGATCATTATGAGAAAATATTTTTAGTGAGAACAATTATCATGATGCACACTTACTTCGATATTATGGCAAACTGCTGGATTTGGTGGTCAAACGGTCCATTGTCCGATTTGAATAGGTCCAGTGATAGCTTACTGTACAACCACAGCTGCACGTGTTGATGTCGTGTGAAGGCATCTCCACAACATTATGAAAAATGCCACTGTATTTGAAGGATACAACTTGAAGAAAAAGGTAAAATTTGCACATTTCTTTTTTAAAATACTTAGTCAATGACGCGAGTAAGACAATTGTATTTACACGGCAATAAATATGCCTATCTGTTTCCACTAAAATAGCTAAAAGATGCTTCACCTTATCAGCAAAACTGCATAAATTTAATTTGATTTAGATTGTTTAAAACTATTTAAAGACTATTTGGTCAGTGGAAAAGAATGAGCTCAACTCTATTGTAAAATATTTATCTGAGAACAGTTTTAAACGGTTTAGTTATGGATATTTTGATATACTTAGTCTAATACATAAGGATACTGGATGATTTTTAGCAATACAAATTGTGTATGGCACAAATGGCATTTATAGTCCATATCTCATATTTCCTTAAAGGGGTCATAAGATGCCCATTTTCAACAAATTGATATGATTCTTTAGGGTCTTAATGAAAAGTCTGTAACATAGTTTGGTTAAAATTTCTCAATGGTAGTGTAAAAAACACTTTTACCGTCAAAAACAGCTCTTTTCAGATCAAGCCGTTTTTGTAGCATTTTCCTTTAAATGTTAATGAGCTCTGCTGACACCGCCCCCTCTTCCTGAGCTGCTCTCAGAGAGACTTTAGCCGCATTCATCGTGAAACTAGCTAATTAGCACATTATTAGGAAAGGCGATTTGCAAAGATTCATTACAAAACATTATACTCATGACATCACACAGACAGGCATCTGAGATCAGCTCGATTTGAGAAAGGGGAAAACATTTAAAGAGATTTAAAAAAAAAAAAGGTTATGCATAGTAAAACTAGGCGTTGTAAGCTCCATATATGGTGATTTCGGGGAGGAGTCGGGGTGGAGATGCATGTACGCACAATCTTACCCTGACTGGGATTTATAAAGGGATTTTTGCGCAGGTTCTGGCGTGCACAAATCTAGCTTTTGTGCATACGTACACTTTTAGGAAGAAATCTAGAGTGTTTTAAGAGACCCCTAATCTTGTAAAATGTGCAGTAAGTACTGCCACTGTAGTTTACACAGATCACATGCGAGCGCAAATCTCCAAAGTGAAAGTAAAACGCAATCGTGCATTCGAAAGCGGTTTCAATGCCCCGCATATTAATAACTAGAGTCGGGGTGGAGATGCATGTACGCACAATCTTACCCTGACTGGGATTTATAAAGGGATTTTTGCGCAGGTTCTGGCGTGCACAAATCTAGCTTTTGTGCATACGTACACTTTTAGGAAGAAATCTAGAGTGTTTTAAGCGACCCCTAATCTTGTAAAATGTGCAGTAAGTACTGCCACTGTAGTTTACACAGATCACATGCGATCGCAAATCTCCAAAGTGAAAGTAAAACGCGATCGTGCATTCGAAAGCGGTTTCAATGCCCCGCATATTAATAACTACGAGAGAAAGTACTGAAATATATACTGTATTTCCCCTGTGTTTCCTTCCTGCTGTGTGAGCTACTGAAATGAGCAGCACTGTGAAACAGCCAATCAGAGCAGAGCTCAACGTTATTATTCATGACTCTTCCAAATAAGGTAAAAACAGACCATTTCATTCTAGGGACAAATCCTAGGGTTGTAATAAAAAAAAAAAAAAAAAAAAATCTTACAGTATGAGGTGGCAAGGTGGGCTTTTTACCTCCAAGTTAATGTTCAAAACAATCTTTTTTTTACAGCACCGGAGAACCCAAAGTCTAAAAAACTTACAGCATCACACAGATAGTAACTGTACGTATAAATTAACTTGAAATATGGTTCCACTACAAATGCAGCAATTATCTTTAAGGTGGGCACCCAAATTTTTTTCCTCCACCCTACTCATTTACCATTTCAATCTAACCATGTCATGGAAAAGTCAGCCAGCTATTTATTGTCAATTACTGTGCCTCCAGCCCCAACAGCAGGGGCACTTTTAGTCTTAAGACGTTAACTGAAGGACTGAAGCAGCGTAGATTACTTGTAGATTATTTTGATGTTTTTAATCAGCTGTTTGGGCTCTCATTCTAACACCAAACTCATGGGAATGTTGGATGACCTTAGGTTGAGCACATTCAGCAAATTTTCATGTTTTGGGTGAACGATTCCCTTCACTGATCTTAAAAGCTCACATTTTATTATTAAGGTATAAGGAATTAAATCTCGGCAAGTAATTCACAAAGTGCACATACAGACTCAAGATTTTCATTTCCTATGTTTATTAACAAATCACAATCAAGAACAACATCCCCTTACAATTTAACACGCATGGAAAAAAATTAAAAAAAAAAAAAATTAAAAAAAAAAGTAATAATGTATTGGGGACCACATACCATAGGCTGAAGTTAATCTACTCCATCTAAATGGATATTCCTGTATAGCCATTAAATTGGCCGTACATACAAATAAAAGTGCTACCCTAGTTCAAATGCAGAAATCACTGATGGATTATGGTGCATTCACATATTAAAGCTGAGAGATTCTTCACATTAAACAAAAAGGAAAAGGCAGTTTAAACATCAAATGAAAAGTAACAATCAATGTAGCCATTTTTCACAGGAGGGCGAGATGGCGAGAACGGTCTAGTGATATTTACCACTGAAGATCTCCGACACTGGAAACCAAATCACCCACATCCCAGAGGAAGGCAGTGTATCTGGAGGAAAGAGGCAAGTTTAAGCCAACGTTGTAGCCATTCACTCAGAGCCAGCAAGCATTTGCAATGGCAAGTGGGATTTCGATGCATCAGAAGTTATTAGATCGTGAAGAGAGATCCATGATGACAGACTGATAAAAGACTGCCAACACTTTGATATTAGCACACCGGTGAATCAGTCACGTTCCTCATCTTGAGAACTGAACACATCAGGGGTGCGTTTCCCAAAAGCATCGCTAGCCAACTATGTCCACAAGTTCTGTTGTTACCAGCATAGTTCAACAATTCGGTGTTTCCCAAAACCACAGTTCAAACAAACATTCTCAATCAGCGTCGCAAACTTACGTAGTGGGAAACACAGCTCTCGACCTGTGGTTAGAAGCATAGT
The DNA here is from genome assembly GCF_001515605.1 of Sinocyclocheilus anshuiensis. Classification (NCBI taxonomy): domain Eukaryota; kingdom Metazoa; phylum Chordata; class Actinopteri; order Cypriniformes; family Cyprinidae; genus Sinocyclocheilus; species Sinocyclocheilus anshuiensis. The sequence goes on along the minus strand of NW_015558620.1, from coordinate 44,464 downwards.
TTCTTGTTAGGAACACATATGGGCTTAAATAAATATGCTCTTGGGCACAACAAGCGAGCTAACATGCAGTAGTACGTTTACATTCCATTCTATCTAAATATCAATGCATATTAACCTATACATTTTAGCGCGTCCTCAATAAGCGCTGTTTTTGAAGAGTGTGCATGTGCATAAACACCTAAGGGAACCCCTAAGTATGACATAAGAGTCAAACGTCAAATAAAGCAAAACGACACCAAAAAAAAAACAAAACAAAAAAAACTATACATTAGTCAACAGGTGCCATGATCAATACAGCAGCATCTTCGAGAACTCTAATCAGTTCATTAGCAGAAGTTATTACTCCACCACATGCGCGTGACGTCATTAACAACGGCCCTATAATTTTGAACTAATGTGGTTCAAACGACGTAGATGTGACTGATCGGGAAACAGTCGTGACTAGCTAGTTCGTTTCCACAACAATGCATCGTACTATGGTGGTTAATCAGCAGTTTACATCGTTGTACGGGAAACGCAGCCCTGAACGGTTCTCCTTACAGACAGTCTAGAGGGCTCTCAGAGATCCTGTACTTTACAGAGCTGTAATACTCAAATCACAGGGAGTTCATCAACAGAGTAATCGACTCACACCAGGCCTCACAGCCGTCCACTCCCTACCCTCTGTGGGACAGGATGCTGCGCAGCCCCTCGGCCCCGTCTCCCTCTGTAATTACCCCGAAACCCACGGCCTCGCAGAAACCGCCCGGGGACCCCAAAGGTCTCCACGTTCAGCTTCCTCTCCTCAGCCCATGTGGTACGCCTGGAGACAGAGACAGAGACAGAGAGAGAGAGAGAGATTACTCTGAGGAAACGCTCCCCTGCCGGAAACACAAACGCTCATACCTCGACTTGAGTTCTGAGGAGACGTTATCGAAGAAGCACTTGGCTTTATTGTAAAAGCACTTGGGCCCGAGTGGATCCTCTTCAACAGTGCTCTCGCTCTCAGGGACAGGCTTTTCCTGCTCTTTATCACTCCTTTCCTCTGGGCTCTCCTTTGGTTCTGACAGGAGAAACACAAGAGCAGAAAGAAAACAACTCTAATCAGATCCAGAAGGTCAAAGGAGTAGAAAACCACAGGCGTTCATGTAGAAACACATACCTTGAACACTGAGCTGGTCTTCAATCTCTTTCTCCAGGTCGTATTTATTAAACTGAGCATTTGCCATTTCGAAGTCAAAGTCCGACTCAAACTGCAGGGTGCTGGGCTTGGTGTTGCCTACGAGGATCTGACCTCGGCCGCGGTTCCTGGACCGTCGAGCTCCTGCAAGACACCTCAGATGTGGATTGGAAGCGGTGTTTGTTTCCACAGGAGAATAAACCCTGCAGTCTTTACCTTGTTTTCTCCTGCTGCCTGGAGGCTTGTTCTCATCATTGGCTGGACTCGGTCCCTTCAAGGCTCCTTGCTGTGCAGCTGAAACAGATGGGTTCCACGGGGAGAACAGGAAGTGGAGAGGGAGAGAGATTTTTTTTTATTTTTATTTTTTTAATTCTACCAAGCAAGCGGTTAAGTGAATTACAAGTTTCCTTAAAGTAAACGGTAACCAAAAGGAGGTCATTTTAGGGTATTCAAGTAGCCATAGCAATACCCATGCTTGTGGTCTTGGCCATCTGAGTGCCTTGAACAAACACCAAACCCACCACATCTTCAGTACTGCTACAGACATGCACTGTATTAGTGCAGAGACAAAAGGACGCTGCAGACCACTTTTAATCCCTAATGCCGAGTTCACACTGCACGATTTTCAAACTCGTCGGATCGCCGTTGTTTTCACACTGCGTGACTATCTGGGGTAGCATTCAGTTGCTGCTGTGTTCACATTGCACGATGGATCGGCGACAGGGGGTTTCACACTGCATGACTTCACAATAGGAAGAATCGCCGACAGCTCTGTCTGGTCCGCAAACTACGTTTCACAACAAAACACACACGAGAAGTGAGTGATAACGCATTTGTCGGCGATTTCGCAAAACCTGTCGGCGAGTGAAAAATCGGGCTAAAATCGTGCAGTGTGAACTCGGCATAACAAAACAGACAGAAGTCCCACAACTAATATTGTGTTGTCAGTTACATGGGAAATACTGAATTTAGCTTTTGTGCATGTACAACACACTTGGGCCAAATACTGGGAATGTCATGCCATCTTTGCCCGTGACCACTGGAGCTGGGACAGGCCTCACTAACACAGCTGACATTACACACAATATTACAGTTAGAGCAATGAGTTCTGCACCTCACAAATCTTCTAACATACTTCTTTATCAGATGTAGAAGCACAATGGCTAAAAATATAATTATATTTTTTATACGCTACATCTGTATTGTCACAATGATTGGAGTTTGTGCAATCTTTTAAGCATCAAAGTAATAAGTTTGTTAATGAAGTATAGCACAGAGAGAGAGAGAAAAAAAAAATGACATGCTGCAATATGCAAAAAGAAACAAGCTACTATTAACTAGAAGTACAAAATTAGCACTCCAGCCCTCTTAGCATCAGTTCACAGGGAGACTCGTGTACTGTGATCTGAGTGTTCACTGGATCGCTTCATACGGCGACCGAACGCCAGACCAGCAAAACCAACAGTAAGCCATGTTTGAGTTGAACGCCACGCCAGCTTCTGTGTCCATTTTCATTATTTCATAACTTATTTCTGCTAAAAACTCTAAAACGGCATCTGGCTTAACTCTTAAAATCTCTTCTCCCCCCACCAAAAAAAAGAAAAAAAAAAAAAAAAAAAAAAAAAAAAAAAAAAAAAAAAGAATTCTCAGGGTTAAAACCAGCACAACCTACTAAAACATGATAAAGGGGTTTGGCAGAGAACATGTCAAAGGGTCTTCTAGCACTAAAACTGCCCTGTTTGGGTTCTCGCCAGGTTAACTCTGCTTTGAATCGGAGTCGCTCACCTCTCTGGGCCGGGGCTCTGGCCCTCTGCGCTCGGCCCGGCTCTCCTCCCTGCTGCTGCTGCGCTCCAGACAAACCCTTCTTCTGCGCCGCTATCTCTGCAGGCACCGTCTGAACAGCCTGCTCAACCATCGGGCCTCTCCTCACAGGAACACCAGGCAAACCAGAGCCTCAGAAACAGACAGCGAACAGTCACTCAGTGCACCGCTCACAGCTCAGCTGGTCTCAGGCTGCTCTTCTTACCGAGGCCCAGGGCAGCAGCGTACTGCTGGCTGAGGAGCGAGCTGGCGGCCAGCTGGCTGTAGGAGGGCAGCACGCTCCGGTAAGGACTGTAGCCGCCCTGAGACGCAGGGTAATGGACCGACCCCACAGACGACTGACGGAGACAAGCACACATCAGCCCTGCCTGCAGAAACCTGCTGGGGAGACTCCCTCGCAGCCAAACTAACCTGAACTATAGCAGGGTCCTGAGGAAGACTGTGGTGAATCTTCAGAGGCTCGCAGACCGTGATGTCTTTGATGTCACTTCCTCTGAAGATGATGTACTCGAAGACCTCATCCCTCGGCGGCACGGGCCGGTCTGTCGGTCGCCCCTCCGTCCCAAAGGACCTCACTGACAAAAACAAAAGCTGCAGTGAGACTCCATGACTGTCACGGCCAGATAAACCAATGTGATGGACCTTACGAGACAGAGCTCGAACCCAACCGAACTTCACCCTCTCCTTTCCACTTACACCAGCGATGGGACTGCAGCATTAACATTTATATTTAGACTTACAAATGAGGACAGTAGAAGCAATCAAACCAACAAAACAGCAACAATATGCAAGTGCTGTGACAAGTCTCGGTTAGCCTAACAGTACAAGTAGCAAGGCTATTTATTTATTAATTCATTCATATACAACAAGAAAACAAGCAGTTCGAAAACGAATTGAGAGTACAAGAGGGTCAAGTGTTCGTTTTCCTTTAAATAAATAATATATATATATATAATATAATATAATATAATAATGCTAGAGTTAGAAGGTCAAATACAGATTAGCACACTCAAACCTATAGACAATTACGATTAAGTGAAAAGAAAGGTACTATGTTTGACCATGACTTCGTTATTAATTTGCTCGACTGTTTCAATAAACCGATTAAAAACTGCAGCGGGTCAGCAGCATAGGCTGTATAAAAACAGGTCAGCAGGGGTTTTATTTTAACACGTGATACATAAACATTCCTTGCACGTTTAAACAACTATTTTATTTCATATTATTGAAGAGAACTGGCTCAGAAAGACTTGGTTTTTTGATTAGCAGATTTGAAAGCGGATCTCACGTGCGGTGCACCACGTGGAAACTAGGATGAACTCGGCCTGTGTATTGTTGTCTCGAGCGCTGCGGACAGTAGTGATGGGAAGTTCGGATCATTTTACCGACTCGGACCTTTGAGTCTCGTTCAGCAAAATGAACGAATCTTTTTTCGAGTCATTTCGTTCATTTTAACAAAATATAATTAAAATGTTACGTGTTACTTCCCTAATATGTCTACTACTTACGCAAACGTTGATCACACTACAAACAATACAAAACTGCTATAAGAAACAGAAAATATTAATTAATTGTTTACCTGAGTCTTCAGTCTATGATTAGCTCACCACCTCTTATCCGACAAGTCTTCGGGTTTGGGCTTATGGGGCTGTCACGTGATGAACGAACGACTCGAAAAACCCGAAGACTCGAACCAGGTGAACTACTTGACTAATTCCAGTACAGAACCTATAGGATGTTGCGCATGCGCAACTGAACGAATCACTCCCCGATACGACTCGTTCTTCCGGAGTCACATTAAAGATTCGTTCAAGAACGACCCAACACTAGCGGACGGGACACTCACCTTTCGCCAGGGCCACAGTGGAATTCTCGGTGTCTATGGTGTATAATATTCCCTCATAGCGAATCTGAGCTTTAGAGATCAGACTGATCTTACTGCCGATGTAAGGAGTCCCGCTGCTCATTATCTCAACACGAACCGCTTCAGCTGATTAAAGAGACTTCAAATACAGGCCAAATCTGTTCAAACGAACATCTGCGACGCTGCTGCCATGATTACTCTCCTGAAGCATAGGCTGTGTAAGAAAAGCGCTCATTAGTGTGATTTATAGAGGTGACACACCCCGCTGCACCTGTCCCGCATCTTCACTAAACTTCCATCATACATTTCGTAAACTTTCATAATCGTGGAAAATACAGCATTTGCCATTTATAAAATGTATATTTAATACATTCATTCAACTAATTTATTTATTAGTTTTTTATATTAAACTATATTTTAAAATAAACGTATACTTTACTGAAGTAGCCTACATTTCATATACAAGGGTCTGCAAATATCTAAACCTTTTAAACTTGAGTAATTTAAATCATTTTAAGACTTATTAGGTTCCCCTTGGAAGTTTGAGGTCATATTAAACCAACTCTTCAGTTTTTGAACAAAAAAATAAATAAATGGTTTGCAATGGCCTTACCCTACATGATCCTCTGCCAAACATATTTAAAATAGTATTTTAAAGGACTTTGCGTACTGTTGTAGATTTCAGATTGTCATTGTGGTGGACATTTTTGGTAGAGAATGAAAATGGTTTAATAAAGAAAGAGTGGTAATGAAAGTGATTATTTTTTTGTAGTTTATTCATATTTTATGATCTAAAAATACTATGCTTATGTTGTAACCTTAAATGTTTTATGGTTATGTCCTGTGTATGTATATGTTTTTTTTTGTTCCAAAGTGTTTTTATTGAATATTTTGTCAAACATGAGACATATAATACAGTTAGACATCTTTTTCATTTTTTAGATAACATCCCTACCCACAACAATTCCTCCTGTTGCACGATTATACATTGTAGCTTTCTGATATGAATAAAAAATTACTACTCCTCTGAGATAACTGAGGGGTCCATCTTCTTTATCTGATCTAAAACAGGTTGCCAAGTAATATAAAAAATGTTGGTACGGCCTCTTATAGTGTGCCGTATTTTTTCTAAGGCCATCTAATGTAGTAGGTCCTTAAGCCGTTGCTTAAAGGTTGGAGGGGATTTTTCTTTCCATTTGAGCAGTATTAACCTCTGCGCTAAAAGCATAGCAAAAGCGAACAGATTTTTCTTACTTTGATTAAAACATTAGGATCATGGTATGATACCAAATATTGAAATTATGGCCTCAGGCTCTATACATGTCTTTAATATATCAGAGAGAAATTTAAATATCAACTGCCAGAAGTCTTTTTATTTTGGACAAAGCCAAAACATGTGAGATAGCATAGCTGGCTCAATTTCACACCTATAACAGTTAGGGTGTAAATTTGGTTTGAATTTGGCTAATTTCACTTTGGACCAATGCAGTCTGTGAACAATTTTAAATTGAATTACTCTATGTTTTAGACAAATTGAAGATGAATAAATATTATTTAAGACAGACTGCCACATGTCTTCTGAGAGTTCTATATCTAATTCCACCTCCCATTTTTTTTTTAATTGTTCTAGGGCTTCCAGGTTATGAGCATTGATTACAGAATACATTTTACCAATGGCTCCTTTGGAATATGGACTCAGGTCCATAATAGACTCAAGAAGGGAACAGGGAAGCAACGAAGGATAGTGGCTCAATGAGGAAGAGACAAAGCTACGAAGCTGAAGAAATCTAAAAATGTGGGAGTCAGGAATTTTGGAACTTAATTTTCACTTGACTGAATGATGCAAAGTCTCCATCGATACACATCTTTTAGTGTCCTAAGACATTCACAGACTAAATATTAAAGGTTTCATCCATAATAGAAGGGGTAAACCTGATTTCTTGCTATGGGAGTGTAGACTGATAATTCCTTGAGTGGAAAACTTCTTCTAAATTGTGCCCATATTTTGAATGAGTGTTTAACAACTGGATTTGAAGAAAATTTAAATATTCATTATTTTCTGTTCCGTTGTGGGTGATTCGGAGTTTAGCCGGGTGGAGAATGCCGTAGCAGACACCCTCTCTTCCTCGTAGTAGTTTTCTGACTTCGTTAAACGCCGATCTTGCGCAGGCCACGCTTGGTGGATAATCGGGGAAGATGAGTATTGTTGAACCCTTGTAATGAAGTCGCCAGATTTCACGAACACGGCGGAGAATTTCGACACAGTCTTGATAGTAATGCAATTTTGCTATGATTGCTCTTGGTTTACCATCTGCCCGTTTGTCGATTAGCACATCTTTATTCATTTTTAAGGTATCCTTTAAGGTATCCTTAAGCATTTTTAAGGTATCCTTAAGACCTTCGCATTCACCCTTCCATGTCCAAGCACTTCACCTGCAGGCTTTCCACATTTTTCTCCAATTTGTGCACAGTATTTTATAGTACTGTGATATCGTCCGAGCAGCCAGATAGCCCTCGTTCCATGTCTGATATTGTTGTTTGAATTTTTTGAGCGAAGTCTGAGCGAAGTCGAAGCGTTGCTTGCTATCTCTGATTTAACTGCTTGTAGCTCTGATTTAACCGTGTCAAATTCATTTGACAGGACATTCTTCAGCTCTGTTTGAAAGAGCGTGGTTATTTCCATTTTGATGGATGAAATTAACTCAGCTTTCAAATCCATAAAGTCAGTATGTTCGGCTGACTCGGACATCATGCTAGGTGCGTTAGCATCCATTTTACTAGCAGCGGTTTTTCCCGTGTACTTGTATTTGCGTAGATTGCTCGCCATTTGGAATTGTAAAGGAACAAGTCATCTCATGTGAAGTAATAAAGTCTTGAGTAGTTGCAATGTATCATATTTTCGGTCAAGGCGCCTTAAGAAGTGGAATAAAAAAATGTTGTGCAGAGCTCACCAAACTTGTGACCTACTCCATTGCCTGCTCACTAGCACCCCCTGTGTATGTAAATTTTTTAAGGAAAGTGAAAATGCTATGTTCAAACAATAGGAAAAAAAGCCTCAGGTTGGGAAGCTGCTCTGCTGTGTCTGAAATGACTCTGGCCACTAATAAACATTAGGAGGCCTATTGCAATGTGTAACTTGGGACTGGTGTCTTGATGCTGCACAGCTAAAGCCTTCTACACACTGCACAGTTTTAGCAATCCTATAAGATCATTGCACGTCACACTGTGTGACATGGATCTAATAAACTTGGCTACGACATATGTGTAGCCTGTACGATGATGACACCTATTGACTCGTTCGCTACGACACGCGTTACTATAGAAGAATAAAACATCATCAGCATGCGCTAGTGGTAAACAAAAAGAGCATGATGAGTCACAATTTAGCAGCTGTATTTTTATGTGTGCTGAAAAAAATTGGAAGCAGTAAAAAAGGAAGGGATAAGAGCTTGAGGTAAGGAGTTTTATGTTTTAGCACCATGTCGTGTTGATTTAATGTCGCATTTTTATTGGCTGGTCAGTGCTCTCACTGTACGACACAGTATCACTGATTAGGAGCCACGATCACAGACATCGCCATGATTGTTCAGGGCGACGGCCGAGGTGGAATTACAGGATTTGAGGCCGGAGCCAAGGGATCCCCACGCCCAGGAGGAGCTGTCTCGCAGCAGCCCCGAGGTGTTGCCCTGCCACTAAGAGGAGGCTGAGGAGCAGGGGCTGATGGGAGACATTTAATGCTTTTCCACTGGGACTGGTGCCGGAGCCAAAGCCCAGTTGGGAACCGGGCCGTGCTTTTCCATTTGAAAAAATCCTGGGCCAGTGCCCCGATCCTGGTTCCGAACCAGCCCCGAAACCTTGCTGGTCTCGAACGAGGGAACCTATGACATCAGCAGGTGAAGCTTCCACTACAGACCGCAGTTTGAAAGGAGCCATTAGGCTTGTTTGAGATGCATCTGCACTGCGCAGACGATCGGCATATGAAATTAAAGTAGAGCGAGAGCAATTGGAGAGCAGACGACTCTTAATGCTTTTGAATTGCACTCGCGGTACTTTGATGTCATACACCGATCGATCTACGCAGCGCCGATGCATCTCAAACAAGCCTAATGGCTCCTTTCAAACTGCGGTCCGTAGTGGAAACTCTGCCTACTTCTGTTATAGGTTCCCATCTCGAACAAACCTATTTTTAAAAGCCATCAGAGTTCAGGTAAATTAACAACATTACCACAACAGTTAAATATGTCAGTTCAGAGATGGTCAGCAGAAGAGATCAACGCTCTCCTTCCACAAGAGATATCAAGTGATTACGGTCATAGGTTGGTGATGTAGAGGGTTCTGCTCCCTGCCAGTGGAAGCACAAGCCAGTTCTGAATGAGTGCCAGTCTTGGCTGAGCACAGGCTCCAGCTCTGGCACCAGCCCCAGTGGAAAAGCAGTAATTGAGGACTGGGCAGCAGGAGTGCCTGAGGGCTAGAGAAGAGACTGAGGAGGAATAGAGGAACTGGCACCAAACAATATGGCTTGGGTGCACACACAGTTTGAGATTTGGAGAGGGAGGCTGGGCGGGACCAGTGAGACGGAAGAAGAGTCATCTGATTCAGGAGGTCTGATGGTTTCAGGCTGGGCACAGGCTTGCGAGTGAGGCTGGAGTCCTCGACAAGTCAGACGATAAACGGCAATCCACATGAGACCTGCACCCACTCCACAAATTTGGCGAAGCTCCCTCGAGGGCCCTCCCAGGCAACTGGACCTTGGTGGCATTTTTAAGTCCAGCGATCAAAAATGAGCAGAGGCAGTTATCCGGGAAGGGTAACTGATGGGCTAGGTCGAGAAATTCATCCACATTTCCCTGCTCAAGACCTGTCAGTGGCTGTTATGGGGTGCTGTAGAGGATCAACGATTTGCACAGAAGCTAAGAGTGGTTGCTTCAGAAGAAAGCAGAGGAATAATGGCTACATTCGTGAGAATAGCATTAGCTATGTGAGTTCTGAAAGAATGGACTGATGGCAGAGAACTGCGTGGTGATCTTCGTGACCTTAATGAGAGGCACTGGTGACTGAGGAACCTCAACCTGGACTGGGGTCAGGAGAACAGGCAACTGCAGAATGATCTCCTCAACTCTGAGATCAGTGGGTGGACAGACAGGGCAGCCTCAGTTGTTTGTGGGTGGGCAGACAGGACTGACAGAGATGGCTCCGTATAGCTGGACCATGGACAAACAAGTATACCTAACCTAACACATCTGTAGTTGGACCTCAGCACAACTTTTAGATGAACTAAATTGCATTAAATACAAAATTAGCTACAATTTAGCAGACTTTGGTATGCAGAGTTATAGTACAACAACAGTACATTTAACCCAAGAATAAAGTGAGCATGAGTTTATTATTTTTTTCACTAGGGTCAATTGTCCCTACACCCTTGTTTTTCATCTTAGGGGTATATTTTATAGAGTGTCAACAGCGAGCTGCCTGATCTATCAGTCTTTGGCTGCACTAGTGCCCATTCATTTACCACAAGGATGTCTGCTGAGGATGCACTGGTGGATTCTGCTTTCAGTTCAGGATGGGAATGTGTTGTCAACAGCAAAAACAGCTTTCAACTTTACTCCCGATCAAGATGCTCCTCCACCGCCACATCTGCCAAATGATGGTTACAGGTTTGTTTGCTTGTACACACCCACCAAGGACTGCTACACATGAGGTCACTGGCAATAACTCACAAGATTGAGAAAGCCTTGAGTAACATTGTCATGCTTCAGAGAGTTTGTCATGTGCCAGGGCATGGCTCTTCTGAACACCACCTGGCTGAAAGGATCTACAGAGGAAATCACCAGACAGCAGATATGAAGAGAGACCTGGAAATGGAATCTGAAGCCGTTCATGAATATCGTCTGTTGCTAGAAATAAACTTCACTCATCTCGATTCTGAATTCACCCAAATGCACCTTAGCTTGGGGTATCTCCTGATGGTCGCATTTATGACTCTACCAAGCACCTAGGTTTCGGTCCTTTGGAGGTGAAGTGCCCAAATATAAAAAGCTACATTGACTGCCCTCAGAATTGCACACCGGCATGAACAGTGCCCTCCACTAATATTGGCACCCTTGGTAAATATGAGCAAAGACATTTTTTATCTTTTTGATCTTTCCATTCAAAAAATTCACAAAATTCTAACATCTCATTAATGAAAAACAATTGATTGTGGTGGGCCATTGGCACCACTATAAATTATTATGAGTAAAATATGTCAGGAAATTGTGTAAAATGGTGTAAAATATCAGGAAAATATAGGAGCATGAAATTGTATATCGCTTTATACAAGACTTCAGCTGCTCATCAGTCTGTGGTCATCATTGCCTGATTATCCTCATTGCCAGATGAGTCCTCTGCACAATCTGACTTTGCTGCAGCATGGAACAAACTGCTGGTTCGTCTGGCCAGAGAAGAACTGGCCCCCCGACTGAGCCTGATTTCTCCCAAGGTTTTTTCTCCTCTGGCCAGACGAAACCAGCTGTTTAATTCTAGGTTGCAACAAAGTCAGATTGTGCAAAGGACTCATCTGGTTCCTGTGGTCTTTTCCCGATGGCCATCTAGGTAACGAGGTCTTTGGAGGGGATCTGTCTATGGGGCTCATCTAGTTGTCCTGATCTCCACTGACATTCAGGGCTGTAGAGGTCCTCTATAGGTGCTGATCCACCATCTGGGCTGGATACGGACTGGATCCGGGTGACTGCAGTGACCATCTGATCTGGATACAGACTGGATCTGGTGGCTACGGTGACCTCGGAATAAGAGAGAAACAGACTAATATTAGCGTAGATGCCATTCTTCTAACGATGTAGCAAGTACATCGGGTGTTATGGGAAGTGTTCCCATTTCTGGTTGACCTAAGTAATGCAGCCTAACAATCCTTTAACGGATTTGTATAATATTAATGTGTTAGTGTGTTATGTGTAAGCCAGGTTAAAGAGATGGGTCTTTAATCTAGATTTAAACTGACAGAGGGTGTCTGCCTCCCGAACAGTGTTAGGTAGATTGTTCCAGATCAGTGGTGTCCAACCCTGTTCCTGAAGATCTACCTACTTGCTGGCTGCATTCGAAATCGCATACTCAATGAGTAGGTACTTAATTTCAATAAGTACTTACTTAACGAGCGCTAAAAGAGTAGGTACTCTAAAGCCAAATCTCGTTAAGTATGAATGCGATCCAGGCATCATCCGCCTTGTTGACATTATCATGTGATCTACGACGTTACAAGCGCAATAATGCATATATTTCATACAGTTTGTATTTGGGGGATTTAAAGGGTTAGTTCATTCAAACATATAAATTCAATCATTATTTACTCGCCTCCAAACTGTTCAATCCTTGTTTTTTTTTCTTTCTTTTTTTTCTTGATTTTAGTTAAGTGCAGACATTTCAGATTCTGCAAAGATGCACAAACACAATACAACACAAAAGTAGTCATTTTAACAGCATAATGTCATCTGATCTCTGTATTAGAAGTAACAGAATGATCTTATTTATATTTTTGTTTCAGGTTTTCCCTTTGTTTCACAAATGCCGCCATCACCTTTCCTTGCAGGTCCTGCTCCACCACAAAAGCTCTGCAGCAAATGCACAGAAATCAAGAATCAGAAAAGTGCTGTGATAACTCTGTTTGAAATTACAAGAATTAATATAAACTATAAATATAAAATATTTTTATTCATTTCTGTAGTGTACTCACTGAGAGCCTTTGATGGCAGCATTCCTTCATCAGTCTCTCTGCAGCGGATAAACACACGTGTGTCTCATCTGTCCCTGTAACATCCAGACAAGAGTCAGTCACCTCTGGGATTTATCTGCTCAATACTGCATTTACACGTTGTGTTAACTCACTTTTTATCTAAAACAAGTGCTCCACAATTCATCAACAGTACTAATGGACAAATAAAATAGATAACGTATGTTTAGTTACTTTATGTAGATTTGTTTATTAACATTACTTCCATTCATCTAAAGCAGTGTTGACAGTGAATTCTACATAATAGCACACATACATCACTCAGATGTCTGTTCATGTTGTGATGTGCTCATCTGTAATTATTTTAGAACATGTTCCTGTCAGATATTAAATAGACATTTAGTAATCATCTTTAAGATGTATATGGTTTATGTAAATTCACTTTGGTGACGTACGTGTGCTTACTGGAGCTCCCCTGTTCTATTATACGTAATAAAGCATGTTTTTACAGCAAAATCACAAATATATTATACTGTCTATCATCTTACACCCTCAACAAATGAACAGTTTACTCTACAGTAGTTCAACAAATGTGATTTTAACACAGGGAACCTTGTTTCTGATTTCTAATACTCACATTTGTAAACACCCTCGTCGCTGTTCTCCACCCTGTTCGATGATGACGTATCCTCTCGCGTGGGCTTCTGGGAGAAAAGTGTCCATCGATGAACACTTCAGAATCTGGACTGAAGCAGTAGGACATCCGGGGATTTCTCGCCTACTCTTTTATGAATACTGCAGTTTCGAACGTACATAACATAGTAGGTAAGTAGGCATATTCGAACGCAACTTAAGTATACGCACATCCGAATCTCGCGAGAATTAGTGCACTCGCCTACTAATTCTCGCCTACTCTTTTATGAATACTTTTGATTCAAACATACTTATTCGCTCACCCACTGCTTTTTGCCTACTATGTAGTAGGGAAGTATGGGATTTCGAATGCAGCCACTTGCTGAGTTCAGTTCCAATCCTACTTCAGCACACCTGCCTGTAATTATCAAGTGCTCCTGAAGATCTTAATTAGCTGGTTAAGCCATGTTTGATCAGGGTTGGAGCTGAACTTTGTAGGAAGATAGATCTCCAAGAACAAGTTTGGGCACCAGGGTCATTCTTACTATTCTGTGCCATTTCAGCTTGGTAACTTTCCATAAATTTTTTTTTTAATTTCCATGATGTAATCATTTTACCTGAAGAAGGGCTTGTTACACTATAAGAAAAATATGTTGGTCCAAAATGTTTACATTTCCGTGATGTAATCATTTTATCTGAAGAAGGGCTTGTTACACTATAAGAAAAATATATTGGTCCAGCTCAGGATATTATTCTTTAATATTTTTTCACGAAATTCTTAACACGTGCAAGGGCTAAATGTCCACCCTGTTACAAGACATTCTCATCTCAATTAACAAGTGTTTTGAATGCACAGTTATTGTAATATTTACATTTTCTAAGAGCTAAAATGTCCCTCTCTTTACTTTGCAATTCCATTTAACACTTGCAATTACAAGTGTTCATAATCAATTATCTTGAAAAAAAGTTGTCGTGTTTTTAAGACAGCATAATTTCAACACATTTCTTTTAGAATAAAAATAAATGTAAATGGAATTTTGGAACCATTTTAACTTATTTCATTTTACCATTTCATTCCCTACAAGTAACCACAAATATATGCATAGCATTTGTTGAACTTATTTTAGTAATATCAAAAAAACACTGAGGTAACAGGGTGGACAGAGGGGGAAACAAAGTGGACAGGACATAACAGGGTGGACATCACACCACTAAACAACAGTATATTTCAACATGTTGCCTAATACAAGAAGCATATTGTCACAATTTACAATCACTACAACAGATAAATTGTTCTGTATATAAAATGTATAGGATATAAGGTCTATTATCACATTAAAGTAAGTTGTTCTTATACTTATTATTATAAGATCTCATTTGTTATGCTGTCCATTTATTAGGCTACAAAATAGGTTTATCATTGAATTTTACTGTTGAAAGTTTATAGTTTTAGAGAACATATTATTTTGCTCTCTCTCACACACACATCACACACACGCACAAACTCACTCACACACACACACTAAAATTCCTATCGTTATGGGTTAATGCCATAGGCGTAATGGTTTTTCTGCTGTACAAATTGTATTTTCTATATCCTTACCCTAACACTACACCTAAACCTACCCCTAACACAAAACTACAGTTGTTTTAGATTTTCAAAACACAAAACTACAGTTATTTAACTATTTCTTTTAAATGCATAATAAATTAATTATAAGTACCAATGCTTTAAACACTTATGTAATTTTTTACATCAAATATTACAATATGTCCACCCTGTTACAGTGCAAAGCAGTAACAGGGTGGACAGTAACAGGAGGGACATTTTATGCTAAAGTCAGCTATTGCTACTCATCTAATAAACAACAAGCTAGTGTGTAGTGATCACAGAGGAAGATTTTTAAGCTGCTTATTAACCATATTTTCAAAATTTACGAAAAATTATCAGTTTCCATTAAAAATAAGCATTACAGAGTGGACATGTTATGCTATACCACATCAGCGAATCATTATAAAACACTGAAAAAAGGGTGAATTAATGATTGTTAATTACTCTGCTTCTTGTAGATAGTTTACCACCAAAAAGTGTTATACTTCCTGAGAATCATGTTATTAGAGAAACATTCAAGGGCCGTGTTCAGACTCAGAGGGACTTTTCATCAGAGTAACAGGGACATTCAATTCAGGGACACAACATCTTTTAAAAACTTTAAGCATTAAAAATGTATAAAAATATATTTTGTTGAGGAATATTATAAATAAGAATATACAACAATATTGAAAAAAATTGGAATTTGTTTGATTTGTATTACTTATATTTGTGGCTGAAGTTATTCAAGCTTACTTGGGGACATGGCATTTTAGCCTACTTGCACTAAAATAAGAGTAATTATTTTTAATTAATTAATTTTTAAGCACATATTTATTGTGTTTGATTGTAGAGGGGCAGTAACTTTGTAAGATTAGCATTCAGAAACAAGTATTAACCCATTTTTACGCAAAATATACCACAATATGTCATGGGGACTCAAATGGCACCGAATACTAGGAATGACCCACCACTGTTCCAGAGTTTGGGAGCTAAATAGAAAAAGGATCTGCGACCCGCAGTTGATTTTGATATTCTAGGTATTATCAAATGGCCAGAGTCTTGAGATTGTAGCGGATGTGAAGGACTATAATGCAATAAGAGCTCTCTCAAATACTGAGGTGCTAAACCATTCAGGGTTAATTAGCAAGATTTTAAAATGTATACAATGTTTAATAGGGAGCCAGTGCAGTGTTGACAGAACCGGGCTAATATTTCGACAGCCACATTTCTAGCATTTGTAAAACCGCATTTTTCCATCTCAAAAATATATCTAATTTACGACTTATGCAGAATAATGGAAAATGCAGAAACGTTAATTCAGGCGTTCATGACCTCAAGGTTAGATTATTGTAATGCTATTTTGGGTGGTTGCTCTGCATGCTTAATAAACAAACTCCAACTGGTTCAAAATGCAGCAGCTAGAGTTCTTACTAGGAAGGAAAGATTGCTATCAAATAGCACACCTAGGTTCCTAACTGATGGCGAAAAATTGACAGAGCAGTCATCAAGTATTAGACAGTGTTCTAGGTTATTACATGCAGAGGTTTTTGATCCTATAATTAACACCTCTGTTTTTTCAGAATTTAACAGTAAGAAATTACTAGTTTTTTTACTAGTCCATACATACTAGTCACTAGTTTTTTTATATCAACTATATATGAAGAGTTTGGTTCCAAAACGCGATAAATGCCATTTAAAAAAATTTTGAGTTTCCGCCAAAATCAGTATTGTATATGGTCGGTATTAAAAAGTCAATTTTTAATTTTACACAAATGCGATATCCGCCTGCAGCCTGCGATATTAGGGCTGCTCGATAAATCGCATGTGATTGTCATCATGCGCATCTCTTCAGTAAAGCCGGTTCTGTGATTAATAGTAAATCTCCATCACGTGCTTTCAGATGGAGCGGCATTTAATACACAGAGCCATAGATCACTGTAATATCGCGTTCATAATCGGAGATGAGTCGCATTCGATTATGAACACGATATTGCGTAGCTTGTCAGTGTAAGTGTTTTTATTTATGCCATTAATGTTTTTGTTAATACAGCGTATAGTACTAGTCAACTAAATGAATGTAACATGGCAAAGATGAATGCACTTTTAGAAGTTGAATGTAAGGGAAATGTCATTTTGGAATTTCTGTGGTTTAATGTGATATTGTTGTTCATGTATGTTCATGATTAAATTGTCTTTTATTGTTGTAATTAATTTATAGCATTAACAAGAAGACCCATTGAATTCATTTTGGGAGCAATGACTGATTGAATGTATTTTTAGTCCAGTGCCTGTATATAAGATTAGTATTGACCAAGTTCAGAGGCTGTCATATGTGGATCAACTTACTATGTTGTGTATTTTCAACAGTTTCAATATGAAAAATAACTTTTATATTGATTCAATCGATTTATTGCATTTTGGGAAAAAAAAAAAACCGTGTCATGGATTTATTGCATTTTGGGAAAAAAAATAATACAATTTTATAATAAAATCTTTGAAAATCAAAATCTGGATTTGAATTTTTAATGTTATTATAACCTAAAGATGCTATGTGAAAGTTTGAAACAGAAAATAGTGGTTTTCATCTTGCCACTTTCTTGGTAAAGAAAACACATTTTTACTCAAATTAATCAAAATCGATTTATAGCGTTTTGGAACCAAACTCTTCATATCATTCCGTTAATTTTGCAAATTGCTATGTTTCATCGGGCTGCAAAGAAGTATAGAGCTGAGTATCATCAGCATAACAGTGAAAGCTAACACCATGTTTCCTAATAATGTCTCCCAAGGGTAACATGTAAAGCGTGAAAAGTATCGTTCCTAGTACTGAGCCTTGAGGTACTCCATACTGCACTTGTTATTGGTATGATACCTCTTCATTCAGTGCTATGAATTGATGGCGGTCAGATAAGTACGATTTGAACCATACCAATGCACTTCCTCTAATGCCAACATAATTTTCTAGTCTATTCAAAAGAATGTTGTGGTCGATGGTGTCAAATGCGGAGCTAAGATCCAGTACCACTAATAGAGAGATTCAACCACGATCGGATGAGAAGAGCAGGTAATTTGTAACTCTAATATTTTTCTAAGAAGAACATATTTCTCTAAGAAGGATCTAGTATCTTTGACAGAAAAGGGAGATTTGAGATAGATCTGTAATTAATTAATTCGTTGGGGTCAAGTTGTGGTTTCTTAATGACTTAATGCTTAATAACAGTCAGTTTGAAGGTTTTTGGGACATATCCTAATGACAATGACAAGTTAATAATATTCAGAAGAGGATCAGAAGCACCTCTTTTACTAGCTTAGATGGAATACGGTCTAACATACATGTTGATGGTTTAGATGATTTAACAGGTTTATACAATTCTTCCTTTCCTATAGAAGAAAATGAGTGGAATTGGTCATCAGGGGGACTATATTGCTGATGCGATACTGTGGCTGATGGCTGCACAGTTACAATGTTATCTCTAATAGTATCAATCTTGGAAGTAAAGTCATTCATAAAATCATTACTACTGTGCTGTTGGGAAATGTCTGAACCTGCAGATGTTATATTTTTTGTTAATTTAGCCACTGTATTGAATAAATACTTGGGATTGTAAATTTTCCCAGTGGACTCATCTGACCACAGCGCACATTTCCACTGTCTCTTTGACTATCTAAGATGAACTCTGGCCCAGAGAACCCACTGCATAGAATTAATGTAAACAGTAGCTTTCTGATGAGCCAAACCTGATACCCTCACCTATTACTAATTTACCCTGCATCTGACTCTTTCAAAACAGTTTAATTTGGATATTCTATAAGCAGTTTCACCTCTGTCCCAGCTTTTTTCCCCTGTGTCATTCCATTTTATTACACATAACTTAATTTATGAATTTATTTGTTTTGTTTTTCTTTGTATGTATGGATTACGTGGCTTATTACTGACATCTGGTGACAGCACCTTTAGAAATATATTTACTGAGAAAAATGGTGGCGTTCGATACTTATTTTACCCCTTGTATTTGTTAGTAAATGATTAAACACGTATCTGAAACATCACTTGTTGTTCTTGTTGTGATTTTTATTCATGTAGGAATATTTAATAACTATTAAAAAACATTGTGTCTATTTTGTATTTTTTAAGTCATCATAATAATTGGATCATAATATGAAAGTGTACTTTAATTTTTATTCTTAGTGTTTTTTTTTCATTGTTTTCGTATGCTGACAATCCAGACCTTATGATTTAGTGAGTTATGATGACTTTAAGAGCTTTAAGACCACTTCCCACAATATACAATAAAGTAGTGTCAATTTCAGTGTCAGTGTCATTCTTAGCTTTATTCCATGAGCAAGCAGAGTATGAACAGTGCCTTCAAGTGATGACATTTGAAAACAGCAAAATCCTAAGTCAACATAAATGAAAATGGGAAAAAAAGATGCAAGAAAATAAATAGATAAACAACTAAACTGACAGAGCGGTTGTTAAAAAATGTATAAATATGTGATATTATAAATATTTACTAGTGTTAATTGTTTTTGTTTTTTTTAATTCAGTGAAATGAGCCATTGTGCTTATCATAAGGAAGCAAAAAATATATATATATTTTAGGGACATGAAAAAGTCTTGCATAGTAGGAAAAGTCTCAAAATAACTTTTATGTTCCAGAGAAGAAAGAAAATCATATAGGTTTGGAACGATATGAAGATAAGTAAATGATTACTCAGTGATTACTTGGTGAACTATCCCTTTAAGTAAAATACAAATACATTCCTTTAAGTAAAATAAAATACAAGACTATAAGCATCAATATATTACTTTTTGTTACTTATTATATTACAGGATGAAAAATAAATGTATTCATCTTTCATTTTTATTACTGTATAATACTGTATAAAATTACAGCTCTGTTGACGATGTATTATTTAGATCACAAGTCTAACGCAGCGACGTACTTATCAACGGTGTTGGTGTCACACGACTGTGGAGGACCTCACACATAAAAGTACACGACTGGCTCCTTCGGCAGGTAATCCGTGGCACGATCCACTCCCCGTACCAGTCCTGATGGGTCTAGACCTGGGGTAAACGTGTATGTGTGTATGATTGTATGCAGGGTGTGAATTACACAGTACATTTTTTGCTCACAAAAAGTATTCTCGCAGCTTTGTATAATTGCGGATGAACCACTGATGTCACATGGATTATTTTACAGATCTCCTTGCTAAATTTCTTGACTTGGGAACATTTCAGTTGTGTTGCTGTCTATGGGAGGGTCAGACAGCTCTCAGATTCCATCAAAAATATCTTAATTTGTGTTCCGAAGATGAACGAATGTCTTACGGGTTTGAAACGACATGAGGGTGAGTAATTAATGACAGAATTTTTTGGGTGAACTAACCCTATCAAATTAAACTGAGCAGTAGGTGGCAGCATGTGCTCAAGACATCAGCCTGCCATTAAAATAGAGGAAGAAGAAGAAGTCATGTCTTTATAGCATTCAAAGAGCTGTTGGTAAGTACAGGGTAACAGTAAGAAATAGATATGAGGAAACTATAATCTCAAGGCTTAGATTTGGTCATACTGCTCTTAATAGCAGTTTGAAAAAAATGGGGAGACATGAAACTGGAAAATGTGACTATTGTAATATGGAGGAAAATGTAAAGCATGTTATAATGAAGTGTCCAAGATACGGAAAGGAAAGAAAGATACTTATTGATGTCCTCCAAGAAAATAAAGAAAAACTTAATTTGATGAACATTTTGGGGAATAAATCAGGGGATAAAAACTTTCAATTTTTAATGCGTTATTTAAAGGACACGGGATTATAATAGAATTTAGTGAAGAGTACGGTCCTGATCCACACTCCTAATCAGTAGGTGGCGGTAATGCACCTAAAAGTTGTATGACATCCGCCATTAAACACCAAGAAGAAGTCATGTCACGTTACAGTTTGTTTACTGGTATTTAGAGTAGTATCACATTTGATAGGCATCCTGGGGCATTAGATGCTAACTTTGAAATATGGGAACTTAAAAGGGTACTACATAGGATAAAACGAACAGCACCTGGCCAAGATGGAATTTGTTATATTATGCTTAAATACGCAAATGATAGAATTCTTAAAGCAGTATTGGACTTGTATAATAAAATATGGGCAGAAGGAAGACTGCCTAGGTCATGGAAACATGCTATAATAATTCCAGTAGCTAAACCAGGGAGAGATGCATGGATAGCAGGGAATTACAGGCCAATAGCGCTTACATCAAATTTATGTAAGCTGATGGAAACAATAATTGTAAACAGGCTTAATTATGTACTTGAGAGTAAGGGAGCTCAAAAGAGAGTGGGGAAATTAGGCTATATCAGCAAGTCTTTTTCCATTTAAAAAGAACCACACAAAAAGATATGGATGTTCCTCAGTATAGGAATTTTTCAATCCTGAATTTGAATTATAAAACAAAATAGAATGGATTTTTTTTGTTCATAATTTTGAATTGAGTTTGTTTTGGCTACTACATGGAGAACTGAAAGAAAAGCGTCATAGAGGAAGGAATATATATTTTAATATGAATAAAATTCAAGAAGCTGTAGAAGTAGTTGAAAAATGGTCGTTAGAATGGGGATTTAAATTCTCAATATCTAAAACATGCTACCAGATATTTACAAGGAAGAAAATTAAAGAGAATAAACTGCTTACATTATATGGGTCTTCTTTAGAGAAAGTGTCAAAATGTAAGTATCTAGGATTATGGTTTGATGACAAATTATCATGGAAGGACCATATAGATGTTATATTAAAGAAATGTGGAAAAATGTTAAATTTAATGACAGCAGAAGCAGGACAAGATTGGGGTGCTGACAAACAGTCATTAAAGGGCATTTATGTTGGTCTTATGCGATCAACCCTAGACTATGGATGCATTGTTTATGAGTCAGCATCATCAACGTTGTTAAAGAAATTAGATGTCATGCAAGCTAAGGCATTAAGACTCATTTTAGGAGCAGTTAAAACCACACCCATTGCAGCATTACAAGTAGAAACGTCAGAAATGCTGTTATTTATAAGAAGACAGAAACGCAATATAGCAATGGCATCTGGGTGAATCTACAGGGACAAAGAGATAATCATCCTGTAAGGGAAGTTCTGAATGATTGCTGGGGAATTTTAAATGCAACAGGTAAAGGCTTTGCACGGAAAATAAAGGAGT
The DNA here is from genome assembly GCF_001515605.1 of Sinocyclocheilus anshuiensis. Classification (NCBI taxonomy): domain Eukaryota; kingdom Metazoa; phylum Chordata; class Actinopteri; order Cypriniformes; family Cyprinidae; genus Sinocyclocheilus; species Sinocyclocheilus anshuiensis. Next base: position 22,464 of record NW_015558620.1, on the reverse strand, counting down.
GGGTAAATGAAGTTGGTCTAGAGTCAATATCATTTGCCCCAATAGTGGTAATATCCCCAATTCCACCCTGGATAATAGATCAACCGGAAATAGACATAAAATTACATAAGAACAGAAGGGAAATGAATGAAGCGGTTAGTTTAATTACATATGTATATGAGTATATAAAAAATTCATACTACTCATTTCTTCAAATATATAGAGACGGGTCCAAGAGTAAAGACACTGGAAGGACAGAGTTTGAGGAAGAGGAAGGCTGGAAGGATAACAGATGGTGCATCAGTATATACAGCTGAGATGAGAGCTATTTTAATGGCACTAGAGTGGGTGTATGAAGTTAGACCTGATAAAGTAATAATATGTTCTGATTCAATGGCAGTCCTTATGAGTTTACAATCATTGGAAACAAATAGAACTGACATTTGAACTGAAATCATGATTAGGTTATAGTTTAAGACGGATGAGAATAATAATCTGAGTTATGTAGGGACCAGCACACGTGGGAATTCAAGGTAATGAGGAAGCAGACAACATAGCCAAAGAATCAATAAAGATGAAAGAACCAAATATAAACATTGCACTCAGTAGATCAGAAGGAAAAGAGTTTATTTTAGAAGCATGCAGTAGGAAATGGCAGACGCTCATGTCATACAGGTCGACACTATTACAAGATTCAAAAAACCATAAAGAAAAGCAAAATAATTCACAACTTAAGTAGAAAAGAACAAGTTATTTTCACACATTTACGAACAGGACATTCAAATCTAAATCATACTTTACACATTATAGGGAAACATAACACGGGTCTATGTGATGTCTGTTTAATAGAGGAAACTGTAGAGCATGTAATTAAGATATGTAAGATATATGGAATAGAAAGGAGGATTCTTAAGGAAGAATTACAAGCTTATTAAATGATGGTCCAAATTCAGGAAAACAAATACATGCAGTCATGAGATTTATTAAGAATAGTGGGTTATATAATAGGATATAGGAGGGTTTGTTCATTCTTTTCACACTCCATCACAGTAGGTGGCGGTATGCACCTTTGAAGTTGGTTCGCAACTCGCCATTAAATCAAAAGAAGAAGAAGATAGGCATGCTGTTGGAGAAGCACATGAAGCTGCTGCGGCTGTACGGCGGGCTGCTGATCCAGCGAGCGCACAAACACACCGCGGCGCGGCTCTCCGAGAAGAAGCTGGTGCGTATCCGCGTCTCAGCCGCGCGTCAGCGGCCTCTCTCTCCGCGCAGAGCCGCTGTTTGACTCGGCCTCTCTCTCCGCACAGAGCCGCTGTTTCGTGGATCAGCGCAGGGTGAAGGTAGCGGCGGGATCGGGGGGGGACGGAGCC
>NW_015558620.1:16852-21031 GCF_001515605.1 Sinocyclocheilus anshuiensis | reverse complement strand
AGAGTGGGGCGGTCCGGACGGGGGAAACGGAGGAGCCGGAGGAGACATCATCATCAAAGGTCACGATTAAACCATGGATTACACACTCATTATTATTATTATTATTATTATTATTATTATTATTATTATTATTATTATTATTATTATTATTATTATTATTATTATTATTATTATTATTATAACCATGGATTACACTCTCATTATTATTATTATTATTATTATTATTATTATTATTATTATTATTATTGCCAGCTGAACCTTCTTTGTCATAACATTAATTTGAAGTACCCTATGAGATTTTAAGTTTGTAGTTGAATTATTTAACAGCACATATGTTCATGGTTCTCTAATATACACCCACTACTGTAAAAATACAGGTGTGCTGTAAAATAATAAATATTTAAATGTACAGTGGAAAACTTTGCTTTGGCTTTAAAGGGGACTATGTGATAGTGTCTCATTCTCTGTCACCTTATTATCTTACATCTGCACAGTAAAAAATAAAATCATCATAATTATATTTTACTCGAATGTAGTGTAATTACAGTACGTATATCTTAATTTCTTCACTTGTAAGCATTAAACCCTCAAGCTTTTGGTGTAAACCTGCAGGGTGAGGGTTGCAAACATTACACAACGCATCCTCAGAGACGCAGAACTGTTCTGCTGTTAATATTAAAGGGGTCATATGATGTTGCTAAAAAGAACACTATGTTGTGTATTTGGTGTAATGAAATGTGTTTATGCGGTTTAAGGTTCAAAAAACACATTATTTTCCACATACTGTACATTATTGTTTCTCCTCTATGCCCCGCCTTTCTGAAACGCGTCGATTTTTACAAAACTCATCGGTCTGAAAAGCGAGGTGTGCTGTGATTGGCCAGCTATCCAGTGCGTTGTGATTGGCCGAATACGTCAAGCGTGTGACGGAAAGGCGTTATGCAAATCTTCCCACATAGTGAGGTAGACATGTGGGGGCGTGTTAGAACGAGCCGTTTTATGTAGGTGTGGCTGACTCTTAACTTTTATAAAGAATATCTCTTTGGATTTGAGACTTTCGTCTTTGCAACTTTACAGATCTTCTTTATGCACCAAGAGCTTGTAACACTCCAAAGAGAAAGGAACAATTGAAATCGCATCATATGACCCCTTTAACCAAATCGAGCAAAAATAGTCAGCACTGACAGTATGTGTCTACAATGTAAACTATCTGTTTACCGCAGTATGTTTCTTCTGTGTGCAGTTGTGTTCATTTGTTTTGGTTTCTCAGCGAGATTCTCTCAGACACAGACAGGCTCGCAAGCATCAACCATTATCAATCGCCGTTTACACCAAATCATGGTCAGGGTTTCTTTAGTAGTACCCGAAGGTAAATTTGTTTTGCAGACACCAGATTCAGTAATTCATACTTAATTCATAGAAAGTTATATACACCTAAGATGCCTTGAGGGCGAGTAAAACATGGGCTAATTTTAATTTTTGGGTGAACTAACCCTTTAAAACGGTCCATAAAACATCAAACATACTATAAACATTATAGAAAAATATCCAAAAACATAAAAAAAGAACAGAAGTCATGACAATGTGCCGTCACACACACTCACCCACCCCTAAAAGGATAAAATTCCATGCATAGCAAAGAATATCATCTGCTGCTATTTTTATTCATTAATTCTATCGCTGCAGGTGCGAAAGTATTCCTGTGTCGCCTAGTTCTCCACCTAGGGGCCTCAAACCGCCTGCCAGAGCGGAGGAGCTGAAACTCAGTGTGTAAAGGAACAATCTCTAATAATAAAACTCTCCTTATGCTGCAACTGGACCTGCTGAGTTAGGTTGTGATTCACCTATCGTCTTACTAGCCCACGTGACAATTTGGTTCAAAGAATTTTTGTTCTTCAAAGACAAACTACTAGGGCTGCACGATTATGACAAAAATCATAACTGTCGATTATTCCCTTGAAATTGTAATTACGATTATCACAATTTACATTGAATGATGTTTACACCATTGTTTGATGCAGCTGCATGCTGTATTTTTATATAAAAATAAACAAGCTGAAAACACTAACTGAAAAACCTTTAGTGCTTTTCTATAGTATTAAGCCTCAAATGTCAAATATACATCGGATTGGTTTCTTCTTTAAATTATAAAAAAGTCAAACTATGAATGGTATTATGTTATACTAAAACTAAAATTAAAACAATGGAAAAACCCTTAAGATAACATGTAGAAAGAAAAAAACATCTTAAGCACGCAGAATAACATAAGTGGACTTTGAACGATTAATTGCCGCTTTGGACGATTACTTAATTGTGGCATCCATAATTGTAATTGCGATTAGAAATTCGATGAATTGTGCAGCCCTAGAAACTACCAAACCATGACACAAGGGAATATGACAAGACTGATGCATTAAAAGCCCGATAAAAGAGTGTCCTCATGGATTTATCAGTGTGAAATCTGGACAGCTTTCTGTGGCAAAACAGATGCTGTTGTCCCTTTTTACATACAGGCTCCCAGTTCTTTTCTAAAGTCAGTTCAGAATCTATGACTGTCCCAAGATATTTGTAGTATAATGTAATAAAGTCATTCTCGTCAAAATTTCAGTGCTTCCCTAGTTAGATGTTTTCATCAGGTTAATAGTGCAGTCGGGCAAGTAAAAGTCTTTTGCCCCTTCAAAAACATAGGACACAACATTGCTTACATAATTTTGTCTATGTAACCTTCAAGATGTGACGTGCCTAAAAAGTTGGATGCGTCTGAGCTCAATCTCAAGTGTCATAGCAGGGTTTTCACACTTTTCCATTTGAATTAATCTGAATGCATCCAGCACCTTTCCGTCGCTCTTCTCTGCAGTGGACCAGCAGGTGAAATCACTGTCCTCTGTGTCAACGGTGTATCATGGGAAAGATGGAGAGGCAGGAAGCAGTCAGAACCGCTTTGGACGCAATGCCAGCCCCACCTACATCGCAGTGAGTCTCCCTCACAAACACATGCAGGGTTTAACAGCTACAGAAGTCACGTGCACTGAGTAACGCTCTGAACGCAGGTTCCTGTCGGCACGCTTGTGAAAGAGGAGGGCAGCACGCTGGCAGACCTGGCCCAGCACGGCCAGCTGTATACGGTGGCGTACGGAGGTGCGGGGGGGAAGGGGAACCGCTTTTTCCTGTCCAATGAGAACAGAGCGCCCCTGTGCGCCACGCCCGGAGAGAAGGGCCAGGAGCGCGTGGTTCAGCTGGAGCTGCGCACCATGGCCCACGCCGCGCTGGTCAGTGCTAAACCAGTCTCCAAAATCATCCTCTCACCTTCATGTCCTTCCAGACCTGCATGCACTTGTCCTTTCTGTGGAAGATATTATGAAGAGTGCTGGTAATCAATCAGTTGTTGGCCACCATTGACTTACAGAGTATTTTCTCCCTACCAGGGCCTAAAACTAACTTTTTGCCACACCTGCCAATGGCCGGTGACGTGATAAAATTTACCAGCCAAAATATTTTTTTACCGGCCATGAAACTGGCAAAAACAGGCAGTCATTACTACTACAATGACTAAACATATTTACAATCTTTTTAATTTGTCCTTTACTTACAAGAAAAAAACAAACTAATTTATTGATTTATATATATATTAATTTCGGAAGATTATATATATATATATATATATTTATTTTTATTTTTTTGTCCCTAAAAAAACGTCGAGCTTCTTGTTCGGCAAACGGAGCAGGCCATCGTGTTACACCTGTTTCACACATACTCAGTTTGCAGTGCGTATTTTTTTCCGCATCCATGTTAACAGATTAGAGCAGGGCTATATAATTAGCTTCATTTGAGGGCCGAATTATCAAACTGAAAATTTGAAGGGGGCCAAGGGGGTGGGGGCCGTCCCGATCTCTTTCTGGGGGGACCTATACAATTAGAAATTAAATTGAAATGGGAAACATTAGTGCTGTCTGTCAATCGATTAAGAAAAATAATTAATCACACATTTTCCTGTAATTAATCATGATTAAACACATATTTATAGTCACAATTTCACACTGAACCTCCAAATGAATGTAGAAACAACATAAAGATAGTATATTTTTAAATATGTTTAAATGGCATCTTTTTACTAAGTAGTATATTATTAATGAAGTATTGATACCAGTACTGCTACTGGTGTCTCTATTAAATACATTT
>NW_015558620.1:4452-16135 GCF_001515605.1 Sinocyclocheilus anshuiensis | reverse complement strand
TTTGCCCCACCTGCCAATGGCCGGTGACGTGATAAAATTTACCAGCCAAAATATTTTTTTACCGGCCATGAAACTGGCAAAAACAGGCAGTCATTACTACTACAATGACTAAACATATTTACAATCTTTTTAATTTGTCCTTTACTTACAAGAAAAAAACAAACTAATTTATTGATTTATATATATATTAATTTCGGAAGATTATATATATATATATATATTTATTTTTATTTTTTTGTCCCTAAAAAAACGTCGAGCTTCTTGTTCGGCAAACGGAGCAGGCCATCGTGTTACACCTGTTTCACACATACTCAGTTTGCAGTGTGTATGTGGTGCGTATTTTTTTCCGCATCCATGTTAACAGATTAGAGCAGGGCTATATAATTCGCTTCATTTGAGGGCCGGATTATCAAACAGAAAATTTGAAGGGGGCCAAGGGGGTGGGGGCCGTCCCGATCTCTTTCTGGGGGGACCTATACAATTAGAAATGAAATTGAAATGGGAAACATTAGTGCTGTCTGTCAATCGATTAAGAAAAATAATTAATCACACATTTTCCTGTAATTAATCATGATTAAACACATATTTATAGTCACAATTTCACACTGAACCTCCAAATGAATGTAGAAACAACATAAAGATAGTATATTTTTAAATATGTTTAAATGGCATCTTTTTACTAAGTAGTATATTATTAATGAAATATTGATACCAATACTGCTACTGGTGTCTCTACATTTTCCCTCAATTTTACCTATTAATTATAGCCATTCAACATTACAGTATAATTGAAAGCCATTAATTTTAATATTTAATAGGCTCTGAAATATTAAGTGATTTTAAAACAATCTTCACATAAACTATAAGTTGTATATGCATAAACTATACAGATTAATCTTTATTCAAGCTACAAAAGTTAATCAGCGACTAGAGCAGTCCAGTGATTTCTCTTTTTCTTTTGCTCTTTGATTTACATCAATGACAGACTTCAGCGGGTTTGACTTTAAAATCAGCGCTGTCTCTTTAAAACCTGATGCACATGACATGGATCTGACGCATATCTTCTCCAAACTCTTTTTACGGTCATTTAAGACTTTATAACTCATTTAAGACTACGTTTACAAGGTTACTCGCCAAAACCACGTATTTTGACATAATTGTATGTTTTCGTGCGTTGAAGCGCTACGGTGCGCTGTCTGAAGCGGCTCAGCGTCTGTGTACAGCCGAACGCGCAGCCTTTCAAGCTATACTTCACTGCACCGTTTCTGCGGCGCAACCCCAGGTATGTGTCGCCACATTCTCGCGTTATGACGAATAAAGAAGGGAACAGTTAATCTTCCGAAATGAAGCAGCAACATCTTCTCAGGTAAAAGTTATTAGAACCATGTCTGGGGTAAGCTGGCCATCACACTGCTCTGACTTTATCAGCCCGTTTGTTTCCTATTATTTGATTCGCTCTTGTCGCTTTTGACAGAACAGCTAACCACGATGATCTTGTCTTCAGAAAAGATAATTTTATTAGCTTACGTCAGAAACAGCGAATCTCTTTAAAAACGGGCTGTTGTTTCCACTACATTGCATTGTTATATTTCGTAAAAGTTTTACCCGCCAACTGGCGACTGACACTGTTACATATACTCGCCAATGCTGATTTTTACCCGCACTTGGCGAGTGTTAATTTTAGGCCCTGCTCCCTACTATGGAAGTCAGTGGTGGCCAACAACTGTTTGATTACCAGCATTCTTCATAATATCTTTCTTCGAGGTCATCATAAGAAAGAAACTTACACAGGTTTGGAACGACACAAGGGTGAGTAAATGATGACACCAGTTTTCATTTTGGGGTGAACTTTTCCTTTAACTGTGGAAGACCAATGGTTAATTTTAATAAACCTCAAACAGTCAGAATATAATTAAATTTCACCATATAAAAATTAGGTTGTTAATTTTTACAGATGTTACTGTTTTTGATAATGAATGACTTAATTGTAAGGAATTTGTCTGGAACCTCCTCCAAAGGCTCAAAAGGAGGTTTGCAGAGCGCCTCCAAAACCACGGCCAAATCCCAGTCCAATAGAGTGGCAAGACGTCACAGGCGGGGTGACATATTCACCAAACATTTTATCTTACCACTAAGAGTTCATGACCTTGTTGCTGTGGATGATGTCAGCATACTTACTAACTATGCACACAGTGATTGGCTGATAGTCTCTGTCAGAGATTAATGCTGCGTTCACGCCATATCGTAATTACCGTAATTTCGAGATGACAGCACGTGACGTTCTACTCGGAGCTGTCCTCGGACTCGGAATTATGCTTTTCTATGGCACCACTCAACGCCTAAACAGAGCCTGCGGTGGTCAGGTGGTACAAGTCGTAGCTCTCAGAAAACTCCCAGTTCACAAGTTGTAGTTACGAGTTCTACGGGGACGTGAACGCTTTTTACAAGTTGGAATCTCGTAATTATGGGAATTCCAATATGGCGTGAACGCACTTTTATTCATAGAAATATTGTAGAGCACAATATTATGTTGCCGTATTTAAATAAAGGTTTAAAAATAAAAATGTTAATTGCCACATTCAAATAAGTATTTAAAAATGCAAGCTAAGAGTCACTAATTAAACAAGTATATGTTCAGCTAATTGTCAGCCTCTTACATGTATGCTTCTTGTAAACAATTAGTGAATATGCATATCAACAGCCTTTTAATTAACAGAGTAGAATAATCGTGGCTGATAGTAAGTTATGCAAACGTTAAAGAAAACCAAACTGGACGCAAGAACGGCTGTTACGTCTTGCCCATCTGGTTAATGAAAACAAGGATATAGGCTAATCAAAGGAAAATTGTCCTTTGTTCTACAAGTTCTACAACAGTCATAATACCCCCACGATTAAGGCGATAAACCTTTTTAAAAGCTCTTCGTCAAATGTTTTTAAAATGTTTACATTCAGAGCAATAACAGCTATTTTAGGATAGTTTGTGGCTTGGTCTTAGTGACTTAGGAGTCCTCTTCACTACTCCTAACCTTTCACAGATTTAGGAGCTAGTTTTAGAGTTAAAACGCTTTGTGAAATACTCTTAGAACAAACATTTAGGAGTCCTAAATTTAGGACTTACACGCCCATTATTTGTAAGATTTTCTCCTAAATCGGCGAGTTATGAGCTACTTTTAGCCTTAAGATGTTTTGTGAATATAGCCCCAGGGCCCGTATGTATAAAACTTCTCAGAAATACTCGTAAGAATAGTCTTAAGCTTTGACTTAAGTGTCAAAAAAATTCTTAGTAAAAAGTAGGACTTTTCTAAGAGTAGGAGCCTTTTATAAAGACGCTAAAAGCAACTTTCAGTAAAGTCTAAGACTGATTCTTATGTGTTGACTGAGGTGACACTTAAGTGTTGTGAACTATGGACTACAATGATGTCAACACAAAATGGCCGACCTCAACCTCTGAATCAGCCAATAGTGAGCCTGCACATGTAAAGTCACAGCAGCACAACACCAATCATTTAATGTAACTACAATAAAATCATTTAATTAAGACACAATGCCAATTTAGTGATTTTGTCACTAGATTTAGTGACTAGATTTAGTGGCATCCCTTTAGAGACTTTTTTTCAAAAGCCTAGCAACAAAATCAATTTCTTGGACAAACGTTATCTCCATTCCGAGACTCTCCTATGACATCATAAAAGCAAGTTTATAAATATAAATATAGATCAGTGAACTCACCTTTATGAGGTCATCTAGCAACATTAAGTGACCAGTTTTAGCTTCTTTCAATTGAAAGCAGTTGGCAACACTGGTCAGTGTTTTTTTCCCTTTGTATTTTAACGGTTTAAGTGAAATGTGGGGTCATAAAAAAAAAGAATCAAAACATCACTTTTGGCCACTGTTGTGTTTGGTGGGATTAGTGCCACAATATGTAAGACCCTGCTTACCGTGTCATCACCGGTGCATTGCTGCATTTTTCCAATGTTCCAGCCCAAAAAAATGTATTACTACATTAATTTCTGCTGTTAGAGCATTGACATTTTTTACTTTATCAGTAAAAAAAAAAAAACGTTTTGATCTTTACAATTAAGTTTGTATCGTTTTATCAACTCCATATTATCATATAAGTCCAATATATGTTTGCTATAAAGTGTTTGTCTCTTCTTTGCTGCCATCTTATTACTCCTAACTAGGTTAGGAGACCTCTCCAGCTCTCTTAAATAATTCAGGAGCTGAGACCTCTTTTAACACTTGGGAACCTTTATGAATCACTCTTATTCTTAAGTCTAGGAATAAGAGTAAAAGTACGTCATTCTTAGAATTTTGACACTTAAGACTAAACTTTTACTTTGAGCGGCTTTATACATACGGCCCCAGGTTTCTACAACTTTCACTTAGGAGCTGCTTTTAAACTTGAAAGAAATAAAGATTTGAAATATATTGTGATAATTATTGATATCGACTGATGTGAAACATTTTGTGATCATTTTTTTGCCCATATCGCCCAGCCCTACGACCAAATAACGGCTAAGTTTGCGTGTGGCGCTAGCGATGTTGGTAGTGACATGCAAGTAAACATATTCATATTTTTATTCATATTCAATTATATATTCATATGATTTTCTCATCATTTACTCACCCTTGTGTCGTTCCAAACCTGTGTAAGTTTCTTTATGTTGTCCTCAACAGAAGACGTTATGAAGAATGCTGGTAATCAAACATTTGTTGGTCACAATTGACTTCCAGAGTATTTTCTCCCTACTATGGAAGTCAGTAGTGGCCAACAACTGTTTGATTACCAGCATTCTTCATAATGTCTTCCTTAGTGTGTGTGTGTGTGTATATATACAGTATATGTATATATATATACTGTATATATATAATAAGAATATTACTGTTTGCTTCCATAATCAGTTGCAAAAACTTGAAGCAAGGTGTCTATCTGTTTTGTATTTAGAAAGATGCTTGATTTTTCTGATGGGAAATGATTTCAGATTCTTGTTTTAGGATTATTTTGTGTGTGTGTTTTTCTGACTGAGCAAGTGACTATGGACTGAAGTTGTGTCTGGTTTGGGAGCAGGTTGGCTTTCCGAATGCAGGCAAGTCGTCTTTGTTGCGTGCGATCTCTAATGCGCGGCCGGCTGTGGCGGCGTACCCCTTCACCACGCTCAAACCTCACGTGGGCATCGTCACGTACAGAGACCACCAGCAGCTGGCAGGTGTGTGTGTGTGTGTGTGTGTGTGTGTGGGAGGACTGATGAAGCACCGTTAAAGCCCTGGTTTCTCTCTCCCTGTTTGATGGCAGTGGCTGATATTCCTGGGCTGATTCCCGGCGCTCATCTGAACCGTGGGCTCGGCGTCTCTTTTCTCAGGCACATCGAGCGCTGCCGGCTGCTGCTGTTCGTGTTGGACATGTCTTCCGCGGAGCCCTGGGAGCAGCTCCAGCAGCTGTGCTTCGAGCTGGACCAGTACAATCCTCAGCTGTCCCACAGACCTCGTGCAATCGTGGCCAACAAGATGGACCTGCCGGAGGCCAGGAGGAACCTGGAGGCTCTGAGGAGCCGTGTCCATCAGACGGTCATCCCTGTGTCTGCGCTGACTGGACACAACACGGCACAGCTGATCCTGCACCTCAGAGAGATGTACGACAGCTACCCGTAAAACTCCTAGATGAGGACGCAACCGTTTCCACAGATAGAGTTGAGCCCTTCCATCTATAACTAGAACATGCAGCTTAATATCAGACTGTTGTTTGGATCACTTACACTGAACATGTCCAGTTACTGTACATCATCATGACAACATAAAGCTGAAAAGCAGGGACTTTCTGCACTTCACACGTGAGAAGTCATGTGAGTGAGAGCGAAAGCACATTTCTGTAGTCAGCCAGTCGTTACTGCAGAGTAAACCCTGATCTTCTGCACGTCTGGCTGCTTCAGTAAGTGTGGAAAAAAGATATAGAGTATTTAATGTTTTTTTTTTTTTTATTTAATTAACTTTATTGTAATTATATTATTGTAAGTAAATCATTACACATTGTTCTGTTTATATAATGGTTTGTAGTTTTCTAGTTTAAAAGCAATAAATTGAATGAAGAGTTTGTTTTTCATTTGCTGATGTAATCTAGCTTCCTCTTGAATAAGATTTGACTGAGGAACTGCTGAGTTGAATGTTCAGATGGGATTGTGGTGATAAACTCCAGTTCCTCTGTGTCCGTGTCTCTGATCTGTGCTGAAGCACTGTTGGATCTCTCCTCATCACAGAACGCCGTCTCCTCAGTCCTCAGACCACGCTTGCGTTCAGAAACATCTGTCTGTCTGTCACTTGCAGATTAAAGTTGAAGTAAGACACACTGAAGGTAATTTGCATTTGCGTGTCGCTGGCCTCTTGTTGGCTAAATCAGCCAGCCCTAATCATCATGATGATAATTTCTTCTCTGCTTGAAACAGGTCAAGAGCTGTTGAATAGTCTGTATGCGCTGGCTGTGAGATGTGCAAATAGAGGAGGAGACTGGTTTGCTGGGGAACTGGATGCTTTTCTTCTGTTGACTTTGAATAGCAGGACATACAGATGAGAATGTTAGCTTTTCTTTGACGTTGAGAGCACGTGTCAGTGTTGTCAGTAATCGTTACCAATTATTTGAATTATCAATGCATTCTTGAGACCAGTTCGGTACCGAAGAAGAAATACTGTACTGGCTGCCCAATGCACTGTGCCATCACCACCTGGTGGCCTAATGTGATTCTTGCAAATATAAAAGCGTCATTTCATAGTCTCTGATCCCAACCCACAAAAACCAAACCCATGACCAAACATGCAGCTCATATTTGACATGAACCCCTAGGAGGAGTATGTAAAAGTTCATCACAAGCGCTGTGCACAAGTAGCAGTGATGACTGTCAGTGTGAAAGCTGGTCAGAGATCAGCGACTGTAACTCTGAACGTGTTCTGGCTCGATGAGAACAGTACCGTATGAAAGTCACCTGCACGATTTAAGTCAGGCCACTCAGTGGTAAAATTATCACATCAAATTAATTTGTCTGCAGTTGTGATCCAGAGTGGTCTCTCTTACAACCAAAACATACTTCAGAGAGTACAATGAGTTCTAAGCAAAACAGAGTATGCATTCAGTAATATCAAACTCATTTATCGTTGAACAAAAGCTTTGAAAGTCGTTTGGATAATCCAAGGAGCAGATAACGCATTCGGATTCACCTTCATCTGCATTGGTCCTCAACATCCCATAATATGCCCACCTTTCGTATGTGAATATGTTTAATTGGAAATGCGTTATCTGACTCCCTGGACTCTTCCCAGGCCTGCTGACCTCGACTGCAGGAGCTTCTCACAGCGTTTAGGCCCTGTGTCCACCAAAGCATTTTTAGCCAGCTGCGAGCGCTTTTTGTGGAGCAGCGTTTTTTCATTTGAGACGCTTTGGTTGCTATGATACGGAATATCCGCTAAACTGTTACTTGTATCTGATTTGGTAGATAGTTTGTTTCTGACTTTGGGCGCGCGAAAACAGCTCGGTGAGTATCATCGTTTGGTCCAAGAACTGAAGTTGGATGGAAGCCGGTGCAAGGAGTACTTTCGGATGAGCAGGGCACAATTTGAAGTGTTGCTCCAGAACATCGGACCTTCTATTACAAGGCGAGACACAAATGACCGGGAAGCCATCAGCTCGGTAACCGGTGTGCATAGGTGAAAGAATTATGCTTACGTTGATATTTTTCTATACTGTTCAAAAACGGTTGACTGGTAGTGTATATAGATTACAGAAATGTTATATTGTAATGTTTTATATATATACCATTTCTGTCCCCCTCACTTCTGAAATGATGGCTACGCTGGCTGAGCGTGTGACAGAAAGCCCTGCATGTGAGTGATAACACACGGCGTCTCCATCTGATCCGTCTCTCTCTCTCTGAGCCACACAGTGCAGCGTTCAAGCTTCAGCTGTTCGCTCTCTCTAGGAGCCACGACTCTCCTCCTTCCCTAACCAGATCTCACATTCAGTGCAAACAAGACCAAATTACAATCTTATAATTCCCATTACTTATTTTTGTCAAGTACAGAGTTTAAAACATGGACAAAAAATGTGTGGCATTCCATCACAATAATGTTTTACTAAACTGTGTTTTTATTGTTAACTGTGCAGTGGTAATATATTGCTGTCATAATTTCTTCATGCTCAGTTAGCATTAGCATACGCCTTCAATCATCTCCAAGTTTCTCAAATGTATTGTTTTTCCAGACGCTAAAGTACCATTGGTATAATAAACTTCAATGTATGATTTATTTATTGTTCTTATTTTATTGCCAGTGCACCATAACAGCATAAAATGACTTATTTTCTTTATACATAATACATGGTTTTGTTTGATAGTTGTGTTTTTATTTATTAAGACACGAAAGTAACATAATGCCAGGACACATGGATTCAAAGCACCACTTTCTTTTTGTCCCGCAAGTCGTATATTGTTCTGCGACAGACTGGGATGTATGTACAGCAGGCCTACAGCCTACAGAGCGTGCTGTACAGCTCTTCACAGCATTCAGATTGATATCCACAGTCTTTAACAACAACACTCTCTGATAATGTCACTCTTCACAGCATTCAGATTGATATCCACAGTCGTTAACAACAACACTCTCTGATAATGTCACTCTTCACAGCATTCAGATTGATATCCACAGTCGTTAACAACAACACGCTCTGATAATGTCACTCTTCACAGCATTCAGATTGATATCCACAGTCGTTAACAACAACACGCTCTGATAATGTCACTCTTCACAGCATTCAGATTGATATCCACAGTCGTTAACAACAACACGCTCTGATAATGTCACTCTTCACAGCATTCAGATTGATATCCACAGTCGTTAACAACAACACGCTCTGATAATGTCACTCTTCACAGCATTCAGATTGATATCCACAGTCGTTAACAACAACACGCTCTGATAATGTCACTCTTCACAGCATTCAGATTGATATCCACAGTCGTTAACAACAACACGCTCTGATAATGTCACTCTTCACAGCATTCAGATTGATATCCACAGTCGTTAACAACAACACGCTCTGATAATGTCACTCTTCACAGCATTCAGATTGATATCCACAGTCGTTAACAACAACACGCTCTGATAATGTCACTCTTCACAGCATTCAGATTGATATCCACAGTCGTTAACAACAACACGCTCTGATAATGTCACTCTTCACAGCATTCAGATTGATATCCACAGTCGTTAACAACAACACGCTCTGATAATGTCACTCTTCACAGCATTCAGATTGATATCCACAGTCGTTAACAACAACACGCTCTGATAATGTCACTCTTCACAGCATTCAGATAGATATCCACAGTCTTTAACAACAACACTCTCTGATAATGTCACTCGTCACAGTGCACTTGCATATGCTATTATGATGTATAATCATAATGAGCTCAGTTTAAATATGTATTAATCATATTTAATGTTAATGTCAAAAAATATAATAGTTTGTTGTTGGATCATATTGTATGAGCTAAACTTTTTACATTTAAAAAATAACCTACATTAAGAAATGTTTCAATTATATTAACTAAGATTAACAAATGCTGTAAACGGTTCTTATTATTGATATCCATTTTAACCAATGTATTATGGGATAATATTATTACCGTCATGTTTATGTTAAAGACGTATGGCCATTTAATGTCAAATCAATTGCATTTAATCCTATCAAAATCAAAACAAACATACTTAATACAATACAAAGCCTTGAACAAGCGGACAATGCATTTCTCTATACGAAAACCAATAATACATTTAGATAATAAAACAGATCTAAAATAAGAATTTAAAGCAGTTGATAAATTTAAGAGAAACACTCAAATGTTATACAAAAACTTCCAACAGCTGGCTATTCAAGGAGTAATTTACTCAGAATTAACGTTTAAATGAACTTCTGGTCTCCATGACTTCTAAAAACACCGTGGTCAATATACAGTAAGATATAATGCATATCATGTATAATATAGGCCTATGTCAGCGGGGAAACTGGTTACCCACATTCTTCGGATTAAATTATTTTGTGTTCAACAGAAAAGAGAAAGTCGCACAGGTTTGTAACGACTTTCATTTCAAAACAGGCTTTTCATCGCAAAGCTCAAAGTATTTGATGTGTTCACGAAATAAAAATATAATCAAAATAATAATTCAGTAACAAAATAAGAAAGACATGCCCAGATTCCGTGTTTTAGCAGATAAAGTATTATATATGTTTTTAGTTTACTAAACAATGACAGAATTACTCCAGACAGGTCTTGGTGCGTCAGTAACCCCGCCCCCACGCGTCATAGCTCCGCCCCGACAGGCGGCGCGAACCGCCGGCTTTCCGAGCGAAGGCTAACATAAACACAAAGTATTTAAAAGCATTTAATAATGGACAGAGCCGTTAAGCGGCTGCGAGAAGACGACAGTGCTGTCCGGGAGAGGCAGGTTATCAATGCGGACTTCAGGCGCTGGGGCGTCGCGGAGACTGGCGCGTTTCTGCGCAGATAGGGGCTCCAGCGGTGGGAGCAGGCTTTCACAGGTAACGTTAACTTACAGCGAGAAACACTGCACTAGACTGCAGTTACTGCAGAGAAGCAGCATATCTGTGATACAGAGGCAGAGCAGTGAGCCAGAGATTACCACTGTGTGTTAAAGAGAAGCAGAAGTGCTGCAAAACGCCACGGGCCGCTGTCAGACAACAACTTTTACATTATGGGAGCAATAATGTGCCTTCCTCTTTTGATTTACTTGATACGGGAAACTGTGCCTCTGAAGTTATAGAAATTAACACTCGGGTGTGGACTCGAGTCACACGAGTACATTTAACGTTAAATGATTTTGTCTTTGTTACTCGTAGTTATAAAGTATGGTAGCACAGCATTTTTGAATGATTGTCTTCATGAGTTTGTCTAGTGAAGTGAAGTGACATGTGGCCAAGTATGGTGAGTAATGGTGACCCATACTAGGAATTAGTGCTCTGCATTTATCCCATCCTAAGTGCACACACACAGCAGTGAACACACACACACCGTGAACACACATCCAGAGCAGTGGGCAGCCATTTATGCTGCAGCGCCCGGGGAGCAGTTGGGGGTTCGGGGCTTGCTCAAGGGCACCTCAGTCGTGGTATTGAGGGTCAAAGAGAGCGCTGTACATTCACTCCCCCCACCTACAATCCCTGCCGGTACGAGACTCGAACCCACAACCTTTGGGTTACGAGTCCGACTCTCTAACCATTAGGCCACGACTTCCCCTATGTGTCTGCATCCATTGCATGTTTCCTCTCACTTGTAAAGAATGCTTGCAGTTATCTTTCTTCAAACGCTCCACCATCATCCCCGTCCCAAAGAAACCCAAATTTACAGGACTTAATGACTACAGACCTGTGGCTCTAACGTCTGTGGTCATGAAGTCTTTTGAAAAACTGGTGCTGGCCCACCTGAAGGACATTACTGGACCCTTACTGGATCCTCTTCAGTTTGCCTACAGAGCAAACAGGTCTGTGGACGATGCAGTAAACATGGGACTGCATTATGTTCTGCAACATCTAGACAGACCAGGGACTTATGTGAGGATCCTGTTCGTGGACTTCAGCTCTGCCTTTAACACTATCATCCCAAACCTCCTCCTGCCCAAACTA
>NW_015558620.1:0-4439 GCF_001515605.1 Sinocyclocheilus anshuiensis | reverse complement strand
ACGAAAACAAATTCCTCGTATGTGTAAACATACCTGGCAATAAAGCTCATTCTGATTCTGATTCTGATTTCATCTAGTTCTTTTAAAGCAGTTCTTTCTGTGTTTCCGCTCACATATTTTTAAATCAAAAGTTGAGGACTTGCAACTCGACTTGGACTTGTCTGTCTTGACTCGGGACTTGACTTGGGACTTGCAAAACAATGACTTGGTCCCACCTCTGCAAATTAATTAAATCTATTTGTTCTTTAGCCTACTTCAAAAAGACACTGGGTGTCATTCACTAATAATTGTGTAGATAATTCGTATTTATTCGCACACTCGACCTTCTCACGAGAACTGTGCTCCTAGTTCACAGCACATTTACAGTATTTGTTCATAAGCTCGTCCTAATGTTAGTGAATCTGGAGTCTCTCAATCAGTCTCTAAAGCCCCCCTAGGTCCAATGAGGACTGTTATTATATTTACAGTCATTAGGAAGTGACAGACCATTTTCTTTTGCAAGTTTCAGCTCATACATCTTTGGTGTAAACTCGCCTTAACCAAACGCCCCCCCAAGAACACCTCAGTGCCCCCGATGCTCTCCGAACGCCCCCATTGAGAAACACTACTCTATTGACAAGCTATAGTCTAACATAGCTTTTCTTACTCTTTCACTGTCTATGATTAAATAATTTTAAGATGAAATGTACATTTTTTGTAATTATTTATAATATATAACTATTATCCTAAGATGAAACACACACAAACATTGTTTGTTCGTGAAAACGTCTGTACGCAGGGCTGTATTAACCATTGGGCTAGGCGGGGCTGAAGCCCCGGGGCCCGAGCAAGGAGGGGGCCCGTGGTTGGCTGTGGAGTAGATTGACTGGCGCGCCGACCGCCAAAGCCACCATGCCCCCATGAAAAAATGCCCGTCTTTGAGAGTGTCCTTGTAAACACAGTCATTTGTGTCTTAAATGAACGTTAATAGTTAAAGATAAAGCATGTGTAGAGTTAGGCTATATGAGATCCTGGATTATATGATGAGATCTTAAAAGGATAGTTCGCCCAAAAATGAAGATACTGTCATCATATACTTACCCTCAAATTGTTCTAAACCTCTATGAATTTATTTGTTCTCCTCAACATAAAAGAAGATATTCTGAAAAATGATCATAACCAGTTTCTGGTCCCCACTGACTCCAATAGTGTATTTTTTTCATATATGGAAGTCATGTGGGTCAGATTACCAGTATTGTTTCAAATATATTATTTTGTGTTCAACAGCAGAAGGAATCTCATACAGGTTTACATCATCAACAGAATTTGATATATTTTTGGGAGAACTATTCCTCTAAAGCAGCCTAATATAGCTGATGTTGCCATTTGTGTCAATGTAAATCAAACATCAGAAAGAAAATCACTTTTGTAAAATAAATAATGAATGTATATTGAATATATACAGTGAAGACTATTCAGTCTATTTGTACATTTTCTTTATACAATATAATATTTATTATTCAGTTCTTTAAGTTTTTCAAGTAGGTCGACTTTTTTATGATCTTTGTTCTGTTGTAGCCTAATTTGTGACTGTTTACTTCGAATTGTTGAATAAAGTTGTTGTTTTTGTTTTCTTTGCGCACAAAACGTATTCTTGTAGCTTCGTAATATTACGGTTGAACCCCTGATGTCACATGGATTATTTTACCGATCTCCTTGCTACGTTTCTGGACCTTGATCGTGGTAATTACATTGCTGTCTATGGGAGGGTCAGAGAGCTCTCGAGATGCATCAAAAATATCTTAATTTGTGTTCTGAAGATGAACGGAGGTCTTACAGGTTTAGAACGACATGAGGGTGAGTAATTAATGACAGAATTTTCATTTTTGGGTGAACTATCCCTTTAATGCGGCCCTGTCCGTCCGTATGCATGCTTAGTGAATCAGACCCATTGTCACAGTTCATTATGGAAGGCCATCTGGATTTCACCAAGCACATATTTATTGCCAGACAACTTGAAGGAAGTAACCTTTAAAATTTGACACAGATACTACTCCGTAAATCATGTTCTTGTTAAATTTAGAAAGGATATTGGTTTAAGCTGTTCTTTGTGTAATAGGGTGAATGAAACTTTCAGTTTTTGGCACTGCTCTCATGGAAGGAAATTCTGGAAAGATTTGTGTAGATTTATCATTCATAATATATTGACCACACTTTTTCTTTGTGCTTAGAGATTGGCATGTTTGGATTTACTAATATTACCGCAGATAAAAGTATACTCTGCCCAACATTATAAAATTACATTTTTCCATTCTTTCTCAACTGATTGTTCACTTAATGAAAACTCAACAAGACAAGTATTTTAACACCATTGTGTGCATCGGGTTCTCCTGTTTATTTGCAACATTTATATTAACAATAATAAGAAATTCCTGCTGATGGTAGGCACGCTGCATTGTCATGGTAAATGCCTATTATTATTATTATTATTATTATTATTATATAACAGAGGCAGAATAGAGGAGCTAAACGAGGCATGAAGCATCAACTGCAAAAATGACTACACACATCTGGAGATGATTTTAAGCAAAATGGTTGAAAACCCATAAATAAAATGGGTTGTAATGTGGCATAATAATTTTTTTTCTGACCAATAGGTGGCGCTGTTACCAAATTGATGATTTAATGATCGGCGCAAGTGTTTTTTTGCTAGTATCAGCCCGACACAGTTATCATTTCCCCGTCCTGCACCATGTTGTTTAAATAGCAAATGCATTTGCGCTCATGGGCGTGCTGGTCTGAAAACCTGGCGCGTTGCTATTTTGAGGCATCTTTTTTGTTATTTAAAGAGTGCGTTAGTAATATGCGCCTATAGGCGGGTCCACAGCGAGTGTACACTCTGCTTATTACACACACAGGGATGCGCAGCAGCACAAAAACATGCCAAATACTACAAACTAAAGGATTACAATGTAAAACATTATTGTTGTGTAGGCTGCATAAAGATAAAAATGCCTACATGTCATAATGGATAGTCATTGCATGTCTCAGAATTAGGCTACCTATTTGCTTGTGCACGAGCAGCTCTGTTTCCTCTCTGGAGACGCGTTCTGTCTTTGCGCTTGCAAATTCCGCCGTGTAAATAGCGAATCCACCATGGCACCGAGCGCAACTGTCTCTTAAAGGGAATGGGAGATGAGACTGATTGGTTTATTGCACGTTACGCACAAAACACACCCATTACTCATTAAGAGAATAGGGACAACCCTTTCAGACCATGCGCTGGGCACGCAGACCGCTTTTCCCGTCGTTAAACTAGCAAAAGTGGATTCGGACAGACCCTGAGTGCACCTGCGCCGTGCATTTTAGACCAAGCGCTTAGATCGTTAAAATAGGGCCCATAAAGTTTGGTGTCAGAATGCCAAAGCTTTGCAGAGACTCAGACAGAGTTTGTCAATTCACTGATGCAGTAAATAAAGACTGAAATCAAAACTTTTTTCCAAATTTCAAAAGTGAAATTTGGAGAAAATCAGACCAATGGTATGGGAGGAGTTCGAAAAAGTAGGTTTTTAGAAAAATGTAAAAGTGGCAGGAAAAATTTCATGATGGAAAACTAACGATCACAGTAGGTGCATGACCTTTAACAAAAGTGTTGTTTTACTTATTTACGTTTGATCAAGTTTAAAAAAAAAAAATAAAAATAATTTCTCAGAACATGGCATAACGGGGCCAGGGCTGCCGTACCACACCGAAGCACTTCTGGAGAAGATGGGCATTTTGTAAGTGTTACTTCATTACAGTAATTAATAAAAACCAAGAAGCAGAAATTCTCTGAACACAGTGTATTTCCCAGTGTATGTTTGCAGTTGAGCTGTAATGGCACTAACTCTGCATCTGCTCGCTCAGGCCTCTGGGGTCACGCCTGCAGATCCTGCACTGCCTTCAGAAGCTCTGGCAGGTCTCAGATGAGTCAATGAAGGTACGGCGACGCTGTGAAAGCTCATGTGTCTCTAATGCTGGCGGCAGACCTCCCAGAGCTGGTGTGTTTGTGTGCAGGTGTTGAACGACCCCATCCACGGCCACATCGAGCTGCACCCCCTGCTGCTGCGCTTCATAGACACGCCTCAGTTCCAGGAGCTGCGCCACATCAAGCAGCTGGGAGGAGCCTACCTGGTGTTCCCAGGTGCATCCCACAACCGCTTCGAGCACTCCATCGGGTGCGTGCGCATGCGCCAGGACACAGAGACTTACACAGCGCCTGCACACAGAATCACATACGGCACAGGATACAAAGGCTTACACTGCGCCTGCACACAGAATCACATAAGGCACAGGATAGAGAGGCTTACACTGCGCCTGCACACAGAATCACATACGGCACAGGACACAGAGGCTTACACTGTGCCTGCACTTATAATCACATACGGCACAGGATACAAAGGCTTACACTGCGCCTGCAC
>NW_015558619.1:2054731-2071734 GCF_001515605.1 Sinocyclocheilus anshuiensis | reverse complement strand
TCACTATGAAAAGTAGGAGAAACCCCTGAATATAATAATTTTCATTGGCCTATATGATAAATTACTTGCACCTCAGAGCGAGCAGACAAAAAATAAATGCGGTCATTGCTTTCGGAGGTGGGTGCTGCTGTTTGGGAACACAGTCGTGTAATAGTTCTGGGAGGCAATTCTACAGAAATACGTTGATGACAGACTTTGCTCGCACATTTCAAACTGACCATAACATTTCAGATGCTGAGGAACGAGATTGGTCCACTGGTTACGTTTTGCCGTCCCATAGCGCAGTCACATGACTTTTTTGATGCGCATGGAGGAATTTACTCCACAAATGCGTTTCCATCTCCTTTTATTCGCATGAACCCTTTTTCGCACAAGTCAAAAACCACCTCAAGGGACCGTAAAAACTTTTTTGCGAATTAAGGGATTTTTATTTGAAATTTGCCGTTTCCGTCACTCGTTTCTGGTGCGATACTTCAAAATGCGCATAAAAACAGGGTGATGGAGACATAGCTTGTGACATATTATACCCAAAAATTCTTCATACAGTGGACTACCAGTAAAATTTATAAAAATTTGGGATCAAAAATTATTCCGATACTTTGACCTGACCATGTTTTGCTTAAGTGTTTTTTCTTTAATTGCTAATGCGATTTCTTTACACCACAGGCTCAACAAAATTAAGTATTGCTTGGTAATTGATTGACCTAAATTGGTATTATCTAATTGTGTACTTAAATTTAACAGCTGGCAGCTATTCAACCTAATTCATTACATACCTTTCTATCAGTTATTTGACATTATAAAGATGAATTTGTTCTGACACAGTTTAACTGACACTGTTTAACTTGGTTCGACTGTACATTCAATCCAACATTTTACCCCAAGTGCTTGATTTTGGTCGGCGATGCTGTCGGCACAACATCGTCCTCCGTATTGCTCCCGCTGCTCGATCTCGCTCTGCTCCTGCTGTGGACTGCCCGGTATGAGCTGCAGTATTTCAGCCTGGGACAGACCGTTGGACTGCACCGTCATACTAGCCAGCACACCGAGGATGCTGGGAAAACATCAGGAACATATTAAACAATAGTCCAACAGTCAAAAACAAACATTTTTAAAGCTACTTGGTTGTTAATCGATGAGATATGCTTTTATTGCATTATTTGCTTGCATTATTTCAACTTATTTTTGAAAAGAATCATGTTTAACAGCAGAATTCCTTGAATAACTCTAAAATGAATACTTTTTAAATCCCTTTAAAATAAATGGGTTACTTCTGGAACCAATGCTGCTGGAAAAAGTGTTGAACTCTATTGTGCTTGTCTATACAAGATTTGATTTCAGTCACTAGTCTGTGTTACATCAACACACAACAATCATTACCATCACCCACCAGTCAAGATCTGCATCTGAGATGGTTTGATCGCTGGCTGCATCTGTAAAGAGATTGATAGTAAAGGTTAAATCAATTATTACACATTAGGCTAATGAATTATATAGTCGTTGATTAATACAGTAACAGCTTTAATAACTTCTCTAACCTTCAAGAACAGCTGCGGCATGAAGTTCAGCCAGCAGATCAATCTTCTCGCTGTGATTGATCTGAAGTTCAATGCAGATTTAAAATCATAAGAAATAGTTAACTGATACTGTTTTTGAAACCAAATATTTGCGTAACTACAGGAAACACTGCATCTAACAATGGTTTTGGGAAAAAAGTAAATTAAAAAATAATGATAAATAAAATTATATACATCAACTCAAATACGGTTATCTAATAAGCATGTGTCCTATTCTGTGTATTAAACTCTTGAAACATTGGTGTCTCTTTGTATATGATATGATGATAGTTTTCTCAAAATAAGTAAAATGCTGATGAAGTGACTCAGAGCAGTTCATGAAACTGACCTGCACTTGAAACCCTGAACAGTAGTTTTGCTTCTCTGCTCCACCTGTGCGCTTCCACAGTCCTCTCTATTCTCTCTCTCTCTCGCATTGATTACTCTGATCCAACCCGAGCCGAAGCATTGTCAGTCACGACTAACCGATTCATGATTTATTAGAGATTTAATAATCGAATGGCGAATTCGGAAATAATCGCTTTAATACATTTGGCAGGCAATTATACAATAATAATATTAAAATAGCGTGCCAAATCGGCTGCCAGGCCATCGGGAATTGTCCCGGTTCTCCCGATGGCCAGTCCACATAGGGCCGTATGTCTCAGAGTAATCAGTGCAATTTGGGAAAGAAATCAATTAAATCTGTATGTGGATGTGTGTAAATATTCAAATGTAATCCCCTTTGTAATCGTTAACATTTTCATAAGTAACTGTAATTAAATTACACATTTTTTCTTAGTAACTGTAACCGATTACAGTTACATTTATTTTGTAATTAAATTACGTAACGCCGTTACATGTAACTAGTTACTCCCCAACACTGGTAATGACTCACCTGACGCCTGATCACCCAACACCTGTGTTCAGCTCTTGGATACCAGTGTCTGCTAAATGAATAGCCTGCATGCCTGGTCTAACAACTTCACGAGCATAAAACTCCTAACACATTAAAATAAGTCTTTCTGCATTGTAAATTGTATATTAAGTTGCTTTAAAATATTATTCGTCGTGAAAAAAAATTGGAGATGCCTTCTGTTTTTACACTGTTTGGTTTGTTGTTTTGTTTTATCTAATTTCGTGTACTTGAGGATATATAAAGCAGAATGCGACACTTGCTGGACATGGTTTGACCTTAGCTTTCGTTGTATTGAATTGTATTAGTATTTTTCGTTGGGTTTGACCAGCAGGTAATTAGAAGATTCGAAAAGCTCATGGATGTAATTATTATATAATACATTTGAAGTGAATTGCTGTTTTTGTCACTCTTCTGAGATGGATGTCATTCACTTGTCAAATGTTTGTCAGATCGACTCACAGACACTATTGGAAGAGCATTGAAGTGAGCTGGGCTACATCGTAGACACAATGAAACCAATGGAGCTACGATCAACTTAGGCTTACTATGCTTTTTTATTTTTTTTAAATCCTATTATTATGCAACAAAAGAACAACAAATACAAAGACCGAATAAGAACAAAAGACAATGAAGGTTACATACTTTAACCCAAAGCATGTGTTATCTTATACCACACCATGAAAGAGTCTTCCATGCAATAGAATTATAAGAGTTTCTTAAAGAGATTACATGCACATCAAAATATTTCTTGAAAGCAAAAAATGAAGGAGTTTTCTTTGAAAATTTACATTTATGAATGTACAATTTGGCAAGAAATGGCAATAAATGTATAATACATTTAAAGAGAGAAGGGTCTAGATTCAAGGAGTAACCAAAAACACATTTTGGGGGGTTATACAGAAGTTTGGACATACATATATTTTTAACAAAATTGGAAAAGTCAACCCAGAACACTTTACAGTAAGCACAGTCCCCAAATAAATGATTGATTGTTTCTTCAGACTGAAGACAAAAGGAGCAATCGGGGGAAATACTATTATTAAATTGAGCAAGTTTATAATTTACCGGGTAGCAATTATGGATCATTTTAAGAGACTTCAACAAGTTTATTAGATAAGAATTTTTGTCGAAGAAGAGGCTTGCGATGCTTTTGGGAAATGCAGCCCTGGACGATGACACCACTGAATCCAGGATGAACTGCCTTTAACTAAAATATTAACTCTTTACTATTGTCCTCTTTTTAGAGCTGCTTTACAGCAGAGTTGATTTTTGTTTGCATTATTGACACTATTTTCCTGTTTAAAACTCTAAAGCTGCTTAAGTGGTTAAAAGGTGACTTGTTTTGCCAGTGTACCCACACACAGGAATTTTGGTCAGATTTTTTTCATGTTTATCTGATCTCATTTTGTAAATGACTTTTCTTTCTGTTGATGCTGACGTAGTACACGCATGTGCTGCGCCTTGTTTGCGCTCAGAGCAAAGCATGCACATGCACCGTGATGCTCTTCAAAATGGTGCCAGGGTGACGCAGAGGAGGAGAACTGTTGAATAAAGTCTTTATTTTAGTTTTTTTGCACACAAAAAAAGTATTCTCGTAGCTTCATAAAATTACAGTTGAACCACTGATGTCACGTGGACTATTTTGTCGATGTTCTTGGTAGCTTTCTGGACCCTTGCTGTCTATGAAGGGGTCAGAAAGCTTTTGGATTTTTCACTTTTAGTATGTTTATTCATTTTTATTTTTTATTTGTATTTTACCCTGTTCTTGCCATTTAAAATAGACCTTTCATTATCTTTTATTTCATTAGTAATAATATATTTTATTTTCCGATATGTAGGCCTAAATGAATCTGATTTCTGATCTGTTGTGTCTGAAGATGAGGAACATTTCTTTCATGGTGTTTTGATGTATCAGTTATTCAATCAATACCTTTACGTTTGTGTTAAAAATTGTAAGAATTTTATATCTGCACATATTTTCTTATTCAGCTCTTATGTAAATTATGTAAATAAATATATTTTGCAGATCTCTTAAAAAAATTAAGAAGTAACCAAATGATCTCGGAATAAAATGATCAGTTTTTTGCGTGAATAAACCCATAAATTCACAGACTCTGTTGACTGATTGATGGTACTTCACTTGTCATTTATTTCTCTCACATGCTACAAATAAAGTTTATTACTCATTTTTATTTTATAAGAATGCGGAAATTGTTATTTTGACTTTGATATTAATAGACATTTTAAGGTTTGTGTGGAGAAAAAGACTCATCAAAACAGAAGCTACAAACGTCAGACTTTCCTCATTTGTGTTCATGTGGGTTTTCCTGTCAGTTCCTCATATTATTTATAACCAGTCTTCAGTCTTCTTGAGGAAACGTTCGCTTCCACGTCAAGGAATCATTTCAGACATTTTAAAAGCAAACACCAAACCGTATTAATTCATAATACTGAGTGAATCTGCCATGAACCCCAAATATTCTCTCATTGTGTTATTTCTGCTGTATCTGAAAGGTAGGACTCGTTCAGTCAATCGTGTGTTAGTCTTTATTGTGTTCTTGTAAAAACCTTCAGTGCTACAAAACTGTGACTTAATATGCATTTGGCAGAAAATTATTATCTGGAAATTGTAAATTTTCAAACATTCATACACTTTTTGACTCCCACGGCCGAGACGCTCCTCGATGTCACCTGTGAGTAAAACATGAGAAAAACGCTTGATCTATGTGTCATTGTGCATATCTGGTCGATTATTTATGTCTCCAGATGTGGCATATGAGAGCGCTGGAATCATAACGCTGTCGTCGCTCCTGATTCCTGTCATTCTGCTGCTGGTTTGTGCTGCTCTGTGGATGATGTGAGTCTGTGATCTGGTTCTTCTTTACATCTCTTCATGTTCAACTCAACTGTGGTCACGTTTACCATTGTTCGGTGAATTTTCACGGGTGAAATCCGGTCATTTTCATATGAAATCCACGCTATTGGGAATTTCACTGCAGATTTCACTCGGTTTAGTTGGTCACACAAATCCGTTGATGACTAACAGAAAACTGGTTTAAAAAGAATTTTGTGTCGGCGCCGATAGCTTTGTGGGCAGTGCATCAACATACAGTGCTGTTGCACTAAGGGTGTCCCGAGTTCGAATCCTGACTCGAGGCCCTTTCCTGATCCCGCCCCCTATTTCTCCCCCACTTTGCTTCGTGTGGTAACACTTTACAATAATGGTCTGTTGTTAACAAGTAACTATGCAGGAAGTAATAGGTAGTACTACATTAACACGTAACTTAATACTATTAACTAATCGAGAAGCAAGATTAACTAAGCAGTAAGTTGTAGCAAATTTAGGACAAAGGTAGTTCCTTATTAGATATTTGATCATTATTAAATAAAAATATCCTCATTGAGAACTAACTACTTGTGAGCTGTGACCAGTTAATAAAGAATAACCAATTAATTACTAATCACAACAGTAACGTCTTAAAAGTGAACAACTGGGTTCTTTGTGGAAACTAATTTATGAATATGATATCCCCCAAATATTAAAATTGTGACTACTCGTATTCCCAACTTCTGAGCCTGCTCGCCTGAAGTTATGGTTGATTGCTCTTCGGCTGGATATCAACACACTTCGGCTGCCTCCCCCTAACTATCAGCATCACCCCGTCCCTTAATCGTCGCCCTTCGCCAGGCTCCCGACATGAGTGGGTGCGTGAGAGAGGAGGGGCGCTGAAATAGCCAGGGCTGGTGGCGTGTGATGGGGCACACCTGAACCGAATGGAGCCTCATCACCGCCGCTGTTTACATGCTGAGCGCACCTCTCCTCGGGAGACCGGTCTCTTCCCCGTGCATGCACGCTGGTGTCCTCGTGGGTCCAGGAGGGGGGCGTAGAGGGACTCCCGTGCCGCCAGAGTCGTGAGCTGCCGGACCCACAGTCCGGACGAGAACCGCACCCGTTACACGGCCGTCGGGCAAGGATGCTGGGTCGTCTAGTCCCTTCAAGCGCCATGGGCAGAGAGAAGGACAGAGCCGCTGATAGAAGCCGCTGCCCCTCGCGTCCCGGACCGGAGAGGGGAG
This sequence comes from Sinocyclocheilus anshuiensis, assembly GCF_001515605.1. Classification (NCBI taxonomy): domain Eukaryota; kingdom Metazoa; phylum Chordata; class Actinopteri; order Cypriniformes; family Cyprinidae; genus Sinocyclocheilus; species Sinocyclocheilus anshuiensis. The sequence continues at coordinate 2,065,185 of NW_015558619.1, read as the reverse complement.
CGCGTGCGGCCGCCGGACTCCGCCCATTACCTGGACCCTTCCTTCCTGACCACTGCCCTTCCCTTCACGAACCCCACAGCACGACGAGGACACCGGATCCCCTGTTTATTTTGGACACTTGATTCCCTTTTTTCTGGACACTTTGTTTATTTTCTGTTAATAAACTGATAAACTGTGTCTGTCGTTTGCTCCTCCCGTGACAACACACCCATTAACGTAAACTACGCCAGAGCACGTACACGCGTCACGCACCGGAAGCCGTGCGCGTGCTCAAGAGTCTGTCGTTTGCTCCTCCCGCGACAACACACCCATTAACGTAAACTACGCCAGAGCACGTACACGCGTCACGCACCGGAAGCCGTGCGCGTGCTCAAGACAGTTGGACATAGTGGTGTATTAGAGGTAAAAAATTATTAATAGTATTAAGTTAAGTGTTAATGTAGTACTACCTATTACTTCCTGCATAGTTACTTGTTAACAACAGACCATTATTCTAAAGTGTTACCGTTGGCAGTTCTGATCTGTCCTATCGTAATAAAGGCGAAAATACCAAAAATAAACCTTTTAAAAACAATACATTTTGTGTGAACTGCCTGCGTCATACATCGCTGCACTATTGACAATAGACTTTTTTGCCTGCGAGATTTATACCTTCATAACTGCTCTTATGTCACTTTATGTTTTCTTTTTTGTTTAAACAGAAAGAAAAAACAACAAAACCTGAGAAGACCTAAAGGAAAAGAAAAAAACAGAGGTAAACATAAACACAACCAGTTTTTTAATAGACTAATGTAAACCTAGATTCACATACGAACTTTTGATATGTCTTTTCTTCAGAATGACACTGTGTACGAAAATGACCAGACACTGGTGGATTGGCGCGATGCATCTGAGTACACTTGTGTTTATTTCAGGCTACACAGTAAACGGCACCGTAAATCTTTTGCAGAGGATACTGTATGTCACATGACATTGCTGCCCCCTAGTGAACATCGCAACAACAAGAGTATTCTTGTATAGTACATTAACAGAATTTGTTTCTATAGGCTACATGCTGTTTTTTTGAAAGCTTTATTCTTTCAAGTATCTGCTCTGATTCATTTTGATCATCAGTTTTCTGTTTGACAAACTGAAAAGTCGACTAATTTACTTGAATTTACCCTGATAAAGGTGAAAATGTCTTTCTCGTCAGAGACAAGATGTAAAATTGTTAGGCGGCTCACACAGTGCCATGCAAAGCAAATAAAAGCCTTATGAGTGCAGTGAAGTGTTTATCTGTAGACACACCTCAGAAACACAATATAAGGATCAAGGTCGAAGAGTCTCCTTGGTTATAAACTTTATTTCATCCCACAGTCAAATGCCACAGTCATCCCACAGTCAAAAAAAAAAAAGTGTTGCATTGGTTTGGCTTCTAGGAGTGCAGTAAAATAAGATTAGATAAGACTGTTATTAAATCGTTCATAAATGTGCTGCACATTTCAATTCAGTTCAATTCAAGTTTATTTGTATAGCGCTTTTCACAATCGTTGCAAAGCAGCTTTAAAGAAAATTAAGTTTCTACAGTATATTTGGTAGTAGCTTGTCAGTGGTGACTATGTCAAATTGATGTACATATGGCAGAAATGTACGGTAAAATTCAGCATTTCAACATTAATTCACATTCCTCTCCAACCATAAAATGCTCAGCTGTTTCTTTTCCTGAAATAACATTATAGGCTCTGCTACTTATGGTAAAAGAAAGATATGCTGCAATTTTATTCAAATGCCTTATTTTGATGTCAAATTTAAAATATTGGTATAAAGATACATGTACTTTAATTTCATAACTGCTACTGTAGATGTAAAATGCACAGATAATCATACAGTTCACAGATTAGTCTAACAGCATTAAATACAGCGAGGAATAAAACATAATAATCATACTTTTTTTTTTTTTTTAAAGAGCCTTGAAAATAGGCTAATTGTCATTTCTTCCACAAAGTTATTGATGAGTTACAATAAGGTATAAAGATACATGTACTTTAATTTCATAACTGCTACTGTAGATGTAAAATGCACAGATAATCATACAGTTCACAGATTAGTCTAACAGCATTAAATACAGCGAGGAATAAAACATAATAATCATACTTTTTTTTGTTCTTAAAGAGCCTTGAAAATAGGCTAATTGTCATTTCTTCCACAAAGTTATTCATGAGTTACAATAAGAGTAGATTAATTCAATGCAGAATATAATATCTGTTCATTAAATTACATCATACACATAAAGTAAGAGGATAGTGCCTGTCGTGATGAGCGCGAGGCCGAGGCCGAGAGCGACATTGTTCAGGATCAACGCCGATCTGGAGCTACTCATCGCTAACTCTCGGTGTCCAGCCATGTTAGCATCTTCAGTCTGTGAAAACACGAATGTCAAGCAAATTAAAGTGATTTTGAAAAAACCCTCAATCCAGTAGCTTCCAAAGAAGGTTAATAGATTTCAGCCTGTTTGTAGCAAACATGAAATCAAACAGTTGTCAGTTTTAGTATTTAGCAAATGCCATCTTTTTCTTTCATACTAAGAATTCTGCATTTTTCATATTATAGATCATTGCAAAGTTATCCAAAATTAAAACCTACTGACGTAAATGCGATAAGTCATGCACTGTAAAAAAACAAAAGAATAAAAAGAAAAAAAAATCCATAAGATAACAGAAAAAGCACTGGCAGCTAATTACACATTATCCATTTCAATTTTATGGACATTTCCGTTAACTCTAAAACACTGTTTACAATTCAAAATACTGGTAAAACACCTGTAAAAAAAATCCTTCAAATTATACAGTACATTGTGCCCTATTTTTACTTGTGCATTTTGTTAAGAGTGTACACTCAGAAATAAAGGGTACAAAAGCTGTCACTGGGGTGGTACTTTTTCAAAAGCTACACTTTTGTAACCTATTTACCCCTAAAGGGTTGAATATTGGTACCTTAAAAGTAGGATACATATTAGTAGATTGTACATATATTAGTACCTTTTAAAATGGTACTGCCGAGGTGACAACTTTTGTACCTTTTTTTTTTTCTGGGAGTGTCTAATGAAATATCAGTGACATCATTTACAGGAACTGTAAGTTTCATTTGCATCTATGGGTCATTTTATGAAACATTCAGTGAAGAAAATGTTATTTTCGATACATTTCTATACATTTTCGATCTTTCAATAAAGAAAGTAAGGCTGATGATACACTGGGCAACCTTTAGAGCAACGTTGCAGTCAACGGGCAACCAGGTGAGACACCGAGCCCACGACCGATCTAAAATATCCAGATAGAAATTTGTTACCTATTCTCAATGCGAAAGTGCCCAAGCAACATTGCTCAAAAAAAGTTGCCCCGGCAAAATTGCTTAAATATTTGCCCCGTGTATCATCAGCCTAATTCCAAATTGATGTTGCCATTTCAAAAAATATTGTAGTTCTTTAGCGCTAAGACGGTTACTCTTCAATCAAAACATAATGAGCCTGTAAAAAATGATTGTGATTTTAACAGTAAAAGCCTGTAAAAATGCTACAGTAAAAACCTGTTAACTGGTTAACAGTAAGTTTCCATACTATATACGGTGAATAAATGTAATTACATTTAATGTAATTTTACAGTAAAATACTGTTAAAAGTAAGGTTTTTAGAAGTGAAAAAGAAAAAGTAATTGTATAATTTACAGTGAAAAACCGTAAATTGACACTCCCAGAATTCCCTGCATGACACTTCATAGTTTATGTTTTTTTGTTGAAATAGCATGTTTCTTCTTAGTTTTTTCTTATCAGTTGTGTACACTAGGGTTTAATCTTACATCTAATGTTGTTAAATGAATGTTTATTGCATTATTTCAGTATCATGTGTGTCACCATGATGGGGTTTAGTGTTTGTATGAATGACACTGTGCACCTTCTATATATAAGTATTGCCCTCCTCAGCTCGTAGAAAAGCTGTTTGTGATGAGCTTTGGTTCATCATGTGACTTTCTCATCACCACCAGTTTTTGGTGGTTATCAGTGCATTACAATGGTTCAAAACAGATATTAGTACTTCAATATGTTGGTTTATTAACATTACATCAGTTAATGAAATACGGTATTTTATTGTGAATTTAAGTTAAGTCTGTAAAACCTAAAATATTGCTACCATATTTTTTACGGTGAAATTCTGGCAACCACAGCTGCCGGTATTTTACCGTAAATGTCACAGATTTTTTTTTACAGTGCATTTATTATGTTATTTGCATGATTAATTCACGGTGGGCAAATAAATATTCTCAAAATGAAGAAAACGTCCTACTAGACAGAATACTTACAGTGCACGAGCAAGCAACAGCAGCGCTGCCCAGAGGTAAAAAGCAGCACAGCATGGTAAAGATGGAGTAGCACATGTAATCCGGCACTGGAGCGGCAGGAGACATGGTGGTCATGAACACAGCGGGCTGAACGGTGACCTCAGTATGACCTAGCTGTGGTCCTTGGGAATACACAGCCATCCCTGGATATGACTGCTGGGCAAACGGGCCCTGAGGGCCTCCTGGAGCTCCGTACAGTTGGATTGGATATCCAGAAGAAATGGGATTGACTCTTGGAACCTGGTATCCTGCGTTGGGATTGTATGGTGGCGGCACAGACTGACCCATAGGCTTGGCCGATTGATCCTGTTCATCCTGAGGGCCAGTGAATGCAGGGTTTATTCTTCCGACTATTGGTCCTTGATTGTACATTTCTTCTCTTGTTCTCCTGTAAGTGTACTAAATGATCTTGATGGTTTTTCTCTTTCGTTTTGTGCTCAACTGAGATGCTCCTCGCTGGACGCTGGTTTATCTGCAGTCTTTATTGAACCTTGTCCTCTGATGGTGATGTGTAAATTAATAGCAGTTCAGTGGGAGGTGGTTTGTAGCTTGTAGGAGAGGTTCAGTGTATGATCATGCTTCAGCTTATCTGAATATTATTCTAATACAGTGTTTCTGTTTTCTGAAGTTTGTGAATACTGTTGTCATGCTTCGGCTACTGTGGAGGAACGAGGAGACACAGGAGTAAACTCAAAACACAGTCTTTTAATCTTCAACTTCGGAGAAATACAGGGCAGGCAGACACACACGTAGGACAAGGACGAACAATACCGGACAAAGAACTTAGAACAAAACACTCCTTAAGAATACAACTCAATCAGGGGAAGACGAGACACACCTGGAATCAAGTTGAAAACAATCAGGGAGCAGGAACAGGAAGATAACCAAAAAAGGGCATAATGACACAAGAGGAAAAACAAGGAACACAAGGGGAGGAAAACAACAAAACGAGAACATAAACGTGACAACTGTAAATGGCCATAAAATTAGTTTGTGTAAATCCTTTTTTTTTAACATGCTTAAATACATGGCAGGCAGACACACATATAGTATATAAGGACGAACAATACCGGACAAAGAACTTAGAACAAAACACTCCTTAAGAATACAACTCAATCAGGGGAAGACGAGACACACCTGGAATCAAGTTGAAAACAATCAGGGAGCAGGAACAGGAAGATAACCAAAAAAGGGCATAATGACACAAGAGGAAAAACAAGGAACACAAGGGGAGGAAAACAACAAAACGAGAACATAAACGTGACAACTGTAAATGGCCATAAAATTAGTTTGTGTAAATCCTTTTTTTTTAACATGCTCTTGTGAATAGCCTGTAAATCAAAATATCTACAATCCAGAAAGGGGAAATAATTGCATAAGAACAACTAGTAAAAGATAATGATAATAAAAACAAACCAAAAATAAACAATATTTTTTCTTTTTTATAATCAAATTTAACTTCTATAGGTAGTTTTATGAAATACCATTTCCCTCTCTCTCTCTCTCTCTCTATATATATGTGTGTGTGTGTGTGTGTATTAGTCAGAAATGAAACGTACTAAATATATAAAATTGCATCAGGGTTTTAGACCAAATGTATGCAACAGCAGACAGTGTGCAGGATTGTTTATTATTAATTAAGCAGATTAATTAAAACATGATGAGGCATTTGAATTGCTTGATTTATGAGATTGTTTGAATGAGTTATATACATGAAGCAGAAAAATCTAGAATGAATACTTACATAGCACGAGTAGATGACAGCAGCAATGCCCAGAGGTAAACAGCAGCACAGCATGGTAAAGATGGAGTAGCCCAAGTAATCCGGAGCAGCCATTAGCACTGGAGCCACGAACACTGTAGGCTGAACTGTGACCCCAGTTTGACCATCATATGCTGCTTGGGGATACACAGCCATCCCTGGATATGCCTGCTGGGCATACGGGCCCTGAGGGCCTCCTGGAGCTCCGTACGGTTGGTTTGGATATCCAGAAGAAATGGGATTGACTCTTGGAACCTGGTATCCTGCGTTGGGATAGTATGGTGGCGGCACAGACTGACCCATAGGCTTGTCCGATTGATCCTGTTCATCCTGAGGGCCAGTGAATGCAGGGTTTATTCTTCCAACTATTGGTCCTTGATTATTCATTTCTTCTCTTGTTCTCCTGTAAGTGTACTAAATGATCTTGATGGTTTTTCTCTTTCGTTTCGTGCTCAACTGAGATGCTCCTCGCTGGACGCTGGTTAATCTGCAGTCAGTCTTGTGCTTTTATGAACTTCGCCCTTTTATGGTGATGTGTAGATTTATATGAATCTGATGGGAAGTGGTTTTGTAGCTTGCAATTTTGTTCATGGTTTTTGAAGATGAGGGTGTCATGCAACCTAGATTCACTTAATATAGTAAAACATGCAGAGGAAGAGAAAACATTTCACATTTTTATTTTTGATGTCAGAGTCATGTCCAATCAATCACTACAGTATTTTACCTGTCATTTAAAGGTGACCTATTATATCCCTTTTTACAAGATGTAAAATAAGTCTCTGATGTCCCCAGAGTGTATATGTGAAGTTTTAGCTCAAAATACCCCACAGATAATTTTTTATATCTTGTTAAAATTGCCACTTTTAGGGAATGAGCCAAAACGCGCTGTTTTTGTGTGTGTCCCTTTAAATGCAAATGAGCTGGTGCTCCCGGCCCCCTTTTCAGAAGAGGGCAGAGCTTCAAGAGCTCATGCTCCAAACATTCCACTATTAGTACAAGCCTGTTATCTTTACAAAAAAATGTACTCGGTTTCAAAGTCAGTCATCTGATTGTACTGTGCATAATAAATGAGCAGTTATTTATTACACAGATGGGAAGCACGACGCGGAAAAAATAATAGCTGGTCTCATGGTGCCATTGCATGCTATCATAAACTTTATAAGTTCCACTTGTGATTATGAGGTCGACAAATTCAAGCGGTCGACTTCACATTGCTTTCATATGCAATTTTTAACTTCCACATTCCTATTTACGATCATTCAGGTAGCACGTGAAGGCAGCATCAATGAAAACAGGCATAGCTTTAGCAACATTAGCCTTACAGAGTGCCAAGTAGCTCTTTCAGAAAGGCAATTAGGAAAACAACATGTGATACTTACTTTGTCTGGAGCTGACGTTCGCGCACAAAGCGTTGGTATTGATTGTTAGAGGACTTTACCGATTTTTTCTGGGATATTTCCTTCGAAAATGAAAATTAATCACAGTGTCCTCAGCGGCTCAGATGAAGGGAGTCTATAAAGACACCTATGTTTGTTGGTGCATCCCAAAACACAACACTTGTAATGCCTCTTTAGCGCTGACATTGTATATCTCCATCAGCTAACGTTACAGCAAGAAAACAGTAATGGCAGACTGCTGCTTCTCACTCAGGGCTGTGTTTACACTAACAGGGCAGAGATTGTCACAAATGTTCATGTACAAATGTACATAGGGAGAAATCTGGAACTGCTTGTTTGGAGAGACTATTTATGATTTATTGGCATTATAAAAAAAATGAGTGGGTGGGTTTTTAACATTATAGGCTGGTTGTTTTTACACATTGAGGCCACACAACTGTGTACAAGTGATTTTTGCATAACAGGTCCCCTTTAATAAAAGCTCAAGCAGATATGAGCTTGGAAAGGTTGTGTGACACTCTCATTAAAAAGTGTTTAAACTATTAAAAAGTGAGTAATTTTTCTTGAACAATCCTATTAGCAGCCTGCAATCCTTTCTTTACTAGCAGATGTCAGTGTGAGATCATTCTCAGTTAAAAAATGAGATTAGATTGGGATCAGCCTCTATGTTAAGACATTGTCTTAAAGGGTTAGTTCACCCAAAAATGAATATTAGCCCATAAATTACTCACCCTCAAGTCATCCTAGGTGTATATGACTTTCTTCTTTCAGATGAATCCAGGCGCATGCGCAGCGCTGACCTCATACGTCATTCCCCCGGAACTGCTTCCATGTAGGACTGTTGGCGGGGTTCTCATGGTCAAATTCGCAATCCAGGGGCTAAATATCACATTTTCGGGGTCACTTTAACCCACGGAAATGAAAAATGACCCCGCGGCAACAGTGATAAAGTAGCCCAATTCCGTGGGGAAACCGCAGACTTGGCAACACTGCTTTCAGTGCATTTCGGAAGCTGTGAGACCTGGGCTGCGTTCAGCCCCGACAAAACGGTGCAAAATGTTTTTTGTGCAAACAATATGCTTGCTCTTGTGAATTTATTTTGATGTTAATTACATTGTGCCAGCTGTCTCTTTAATACCACGTTGTTTATATACATGTTGCTGCTGATTGGGCTGACATTTTTGACACACCCACCAAACAAGAGAAAACATATCTCAAACCCTGTTGCACACCGTTTCCAGGAAACATGTCGTTCAAACCGGAAACCGTAGCAAAACGTTGCGCACCGGTTTGAGCTTGAACTTGCCCCTGTTTAACAGAATGCAGAAGTCCGTTGCGCATAACCCCTATTTAATTCCCTCAAAAGGTAATCCTAGAACAATAAGTTCCTAGTTCCTGCGGTTCCGCCAATAGTTCTAGGAACTATGAAAAGGTTCCTCCAGTGCGAAAGCCCCTATAGATGACCAGAACAATTAATGTATTTAGTGCAATGCTTTATTTCAATGTGTAATTTAAAAAAAAACAGAAAGAAAGAAAATTAAACATTTTAAATCGGCACTAAGTGAAAAGCAGTAAAGCATTTTAATTTCTGCTAATCAAACAGATCAATCTGCCAGCATTAAATACAAAAAGAAATAAAACATAAGCGTACACTAGATTATTCGCTCAGAGGGTCTGGAAAATACTTATCATTTCTTCCACAGTATCATTGACAGTATGAGTAGATACATTTGAAGCAGAATAAAACATCTGTTCAAAGTTGTTGTTCAAAGAACTGTAAAGCTAATGATAATGCCCACTGCAGTGATTGTGAGGCCGATACCGAGAGCCACATTGTTCAGGATAAATGCCATTCTGGAGCTGCTCATCGTTAACCCTAGCTGTCCAGCCAAGTTAGCATCTTGAGTGTGAAAACACAAATGTCAAGGGTCACGTTACTGTGCTCTAAGAAAAAGCACACAATGCAGGAGATATCCAATGCACAGTCTTTAATTATAATCCACAAAGCAAATACCAGGAATCTTGGAGCAGGTTAGCACAACACATTGACACAACTAAACATGACAGTGTACGGACAAAAGGGGCTTTCGCACCGCGTAGTTCTAGGAACTTTGTTCTAGGAACTAGCCAGCAAGGTAGTTCCTAGAGAACCAATTTCTCCCTCGGGCCTCGGGCCATTACAGGCTGATGTTAATGTTGATGCTTAGCCTAAATAACAAATATTTTATCGGGAGTATTTATTGTGATATAACAGAGCTTTATGAGATCGCGATTAACTGAGATGTCAGCTTTTAGTGATAATAAAGGAAGTGCGCTGCTCGCATTCTGCCATGCCAAACCATGCACGCAGCAGCCCATGCTTGCTTAAGCGTCAACATTCACAAACCACTGTTATTTTTAACAGAAAATGTTCTGTTAAAAATAACAGTGGTTAGTGAATGCTGATGCTTAGCCTAAATAACAAATATTGTATCGGTTATAGTGTTTATGCTGGGATGTTGTGGAGCTTAGGAGATGTTACAGAACCATTTCATGTAAATTTCTTCGATGTACTGAAAAAGTCTATATACAGTAGATTACTTTTATGCGGGCTTTTGCGGGCGGGAGCGGGACAAAACATGAATGTCGCAGGCGGGAGCGGGACCAGATAAGATATATTTCTGCGGGAGCGGGCGGGTGCGGGACAGAATCTTGAGGGAGCGGGACAGAAAAATCCGTCCTGCGCAGGTCTCTACCTCAGATACTCTGCTAAAAACCATCTGCTTGGTTTTTATTATCATGTCTATTGCACTGAAATCATGAATTTTAAAGCCATATCAGTTTAAACTTTTGATTAAGGGTTTTCTGAGTGCACACATCCGAAGCGAACGCACAGAGAACAGCTGTCACACGGCATGTGAGCACTAAACTAAGCTCTATTTA
>NW_015558619.1:2049344-2053414 GCF_001515605.1 Sinocyclocheilus anshuiensis | reverse complement strand
ATTGTGAGTATTAGGCTTATCATTATTGCTGATCACTGTTGTTGTGCTATGATATTGTAATATTTACCATTATATAATCAGAGGGGTATAGAAAAGTTTATGAAAGCGTCACTCCATAATACAATAGCAAAATATATAAATATGTATAGTATTTTAATGTTACATTAATCAGAATTTAGCACACCTTCCTAAGGAAAGCATATGGACCAGAAGACATTGCAATTACTAAATGATACTGTATTTAGACAGACTTAAAAAAAGAAGTTCCAGATCTATACTTGTGCTCTTATTATTTCAGTTATTTTGCCTTTAATGTAAATAAACATGTGCAAACAATATGCTTGCTCTTGTGAATTTATTTTGATGTTAATTACATTGTGCCAGCTGTCTCTTTAATACCACGTTGTTTATATACATGTTGCTGCTGATTGGGCTGACATTTTTGACACACCCACCAAACAAGAGAAAACATATCTCAAACCCTGTTGCACACCGTTTCCAGGAAACATGTCGTTCAAACCGGAAACCGTAGCAAAACGTTGCGCACCGGTTTGAGCTTGAACTTGCCCCTGTTTAACAGAATGCAGAAGTCCGTTGCGCATAACCCCTATTTAATTCCCTCAAAAGGTAATCCTAGAACAATAAGTTCCTAGTTCCTGCGGTTCCGCCAATAGTTCTAGGAACTATGAAAAGGTTCCTCCAGTGCGAAAGCCCCTATAGATGACCAGAACAATTAATGTATTTAGTGCAATGCTTTATTTCAATGTGTAATTTAAAAAAAAACAGAAAGAAAGAAAATTAAACATTTTAAATCGGCACTAAGTGAAAAGCAGTAAAGCATTTTAATTTCTGCTAATCAAACAGATCAATCTGCCAGCATTAAATACAAAAAGAAATAAAACATAAGCGTACACTAGATTATTCGCTCAGAGGGTCTGGAAAATACTTATCATTTCTTCCACAGTATCATTGACAGTATGAGTAGATACATTTGAAGCAGAATAAAACATCTGTTCAAAGTTGTTGTTCAAAGAACTGTAAAGCTAATGATAATGCCCACTGCAGTGATTGTGAGGCCGATACCGAGAGCCACATTGTTCAGGATAAATGCCATTCTGGAGCTGCTCATCGTTAACCCTAGCTGTCCAGCCAAGTTAGCATCTTGAGTGTGAAAACACAAATGTCAAGGGTCACGTTACTGTGCTCTAAGAAAAAGCACACAATGCAGGAGATATCCAATGCACAGTCTTTAATTATAATCCACAAAGCAAATACCAGGAATCTTGGAGCAGGTTAGCACAACACATTGACACAACTAAACATGACAGTGTACGGACAAAAGGGGCTTTCGCACCGCGTAGTTCTAGGAACTTTGTTCTAGGAACTAGCCAGCAAGGTAGTTCCTAGAGAACCAATTTCTCCCTCGGGCCTCGGGCCATTACAGGCTGATGTTAATGTTGATGCTTAGCCTAAATAACAAATATTTTATCGGGAGTATTTATGCTGGGATGTTGTGGAGCTTAGGAGATGTTACAGAACCATTTCATGTAAATTTCTTCGATGTACTGAAAAAGTCTATATACAGTAGATTACTTTTATGCGGGCTTTTGCGGGCGGGAGCGGGACAAAACATGAATGTCGCAGGCGGGAGCGGGACCAGATAAGATATATTTCTGCGGGAGCGGGCGGGCGCGGGACAGAATCTTGAGGGAGCGGGACAGAAAAATCCGTCATGCGCAGGTCTCTACCTCAGATACTCTGCTAAAAACCATCTGCTTGGTTTTTATTATCATGTCTATTGCACTGAAATCATGAATTTTAAAGCCATATCAGTTTAAACTTTTGATTAAGGGTTTTCTGAGTGCACACATCCGAAGCGAACGCACAGAGAACAGCTGTCACACAGCATGTGAGCACTAAACTAAGTTCTCTTTCATGTCTTATTGCGCTTAAACTGTCAATTGCACAGAAGTTAATGTTAAAAACACACAGGAGTTACAAAAGCAGTCGGTTATGACTGTGAAGATAAACAGCTGGAAAAGCAATTGCATGTCTATAGATCTGTGTGGCAGCAGCTTTATATACAGTAAATAAATCAATAAATCCACTGAAATTATGGGGCGGTAATATTATAATAAGATCCCCTTACCACGTCACCGGAGGAGCGAGATCTGACACACTCGTTTTTTCACATGCTTGCAGAAAAAGGCTCACCAAATCAAAATTACTGGGTTGTCATTTTTCACATTTTCTGGGTTGGTAGATGCACTGTGGACCAGATTATAGCACTTAAACACGGAACAAGTCAGATTTTCATGATATGTCACTAAGGAAAAAAGGTTTTAAATTAGTTTTTCTCAGTCGCTTTAGTGCATTTCTCAAATCAGAAATGAAATTCTCAAAACTACTTGTTCAACCTCCATATCATCTAGTCACTTGTGCACACCATAAAAGCAGTTTTTCTTTCTTTTGAACAATAGATTTTGAGTAAGTTACGGGCTTTTGCAGGTAATCCATTGAGTGGTACTGTTTGTACAAATTGTTTTGAGAAATGCACGTACTTCTTTGCAAATATTAAGGATAATTTGAGAAATGCACCAAAGCGACTGAGAAAAACTGTAAGATCACAGCATCTCTGAGCAACACACACTGGTGTTTCCTTACTGAATCATTCAGTGTTTTGAAAGAATTAGTTGAGTAAATGATTCAATAACACATAAAGTCAGGTGCTGCATCCCAATTTACCTACTATACTACACTCTTACAGTTTTTCTCAATTGCTTTGGCACATTTTTCGAAACAAAATTTTTTTTCCCGAAACAATAAATTCAGATCTCTGAACCTAATTGTTCAGAGATCTGAACTTATTGTTTCGGGAAAAAAAAGTTTAATTCGAGAATTGAGCCAAAGCAATTGAGAAAAACTGTAAAGTATATGTTTATTTGGTGAAGAAAACATACATTTTTGAGTGTAACACAAGAGTAGGCAAGCCTTGGGTTGGGACATGAACTGAAAAACCAAAATTCCCTTGATCTTTTGACATATAAGATGTCATTGTACTATAAAAACATCCTGTAAGTTTCAGCACTCAAAACGTTGCCGTTAGTCTAAAACAGCTTATATTGAAGGCAGTCTGCCAAAACCACAGCCTGTGGAATGTTCTACTCTCTGATGTAATAGTGTGGATAATTCAGTTAATAGATAGATATCTGATGCAAACATTGCATTACAATGCATTCACAAAGAGGATAAGCTCATTGAACCATTTTATCAAAAAATGCAACATCTATGGAGCTCATGTGAGCATGGACGGGTTGTGTAACATGCTCATCTATAAAAACTATATAAAAAATGACAAAAGGTCAAAGAATATATGACCCATGGCATTCGTGACATTCATCCGATTTTATGATTTTATAAGCTGAATTAGATTTTTATGCTGGTTCTCTGTTTAAATTTTTTTTACAGCATACCTTCTCTAATGAACATGCAGCTCAATAATTGTCTGTTTTTTTATATATTAAATTATATAAAATAAAAATACAATTATAAAATGCATAAAAAGTAAATATTCTTATACTTATTTTATATTTTAATTATACTGTGTAATTAATTATGTAGTTTATTATTATTAAAATAAATCATTTTACTAGAACAATTAGCAGCCTGCCATTCCTCTCTTCAGGAGCAGATGTCAGTATGAGATCACATTTCTGTTAAACATGAGATTAGTTTGAGAATGATCAGATGATTTCTCAGTCTTTCACCTCCCAAACCATGAACTTGAAATTATAATAGTCTTTTAATTAATGAAGATCCTACAGTATTTCAGGTCTGAGACACATATTTACATATTTTACTCTGTATAATTGAATCCCTGTGTCAATGATAAAGAAATAACAATGTTTTAGGACATCTTTTTATTTATTTATTTATTTTTGGCTGCCAGGCTCCTGAAAAGATATTAAAGAATGGAAATTTCGTGTTTTAATGCAAAATAATTTGTTCACTAGGTCCAAATCACACTCTGTCGTGGAAACTACCATTTATAAAACGATCTTTACAGCAAA
>NW_015558619.1:2047397-2049104 GCF_001515605.1 Sinocyclocheilus anshuiensis | reverse complement strand
GAGTGCTGCATGCAAAAGCAAAGTTCTGCCTAAGGGGTGTTTTCTGTGTTTGCCTTTCTAATTTTTATTTTATTTTCGCCTTTGTGCCCATATTTATTTTCTATCACATTGATGCTGTTAAGGTTTTTTTTTTTTGTCAGACCACTAGTAAAGTGTAACCGTGAATCCTATCTAGTCTCTTTCAATCAATATCCCACATACAATAATGTATGATTCGAGAAATGCACCAAAGCGACTGAGAAAAACTGTAACTGGAAGAAAAAAAAAAACTACTGAGGGCTTTTAATTTCAATTGCCCTGTCTCTTCAGCGAACCATCAGGACGTTTACGCTGAAAGGTTTCCATGCGGGCCGACATTTTTAAAAAGGTCCCTCACACTCCGCCGCTTCACAGCTGAATATATTAAGCCTCCAAATAACCGGTGTTTATATTCGTGGGGCGTCCTCGTCCGTCCGCGCTTCCTCCCAAAGGAAACAAGCACGGCCCGCACCTGTGTCAAAAAAGCAGTTTCAGACAAATTAAAGCCCAGACAAGAAGTGCGTGTGTTTTTATTCCGATGAGGATATTATTACATGGGGTTCTAGAGCTCATTTCTGCCGCGGTGGATTTGGAAGCGGATTTATCTTATCTGGGATCTTGTCATTGGAGCAAAGGAATACAGCAGAGACTGCAAATCCGATCGGATTGACAGGTAACACAAGTCTTTATTTCTATTAGTGAATATTTGGCGCTGTGATTTTGTAATTCAAGCCCGTAATTCATTCGCGCGACGCGTTACATTGTATCTGCGGTTTGTTACAGTATGTGTCTTTATTATCGGAGCAATTCAACAAAGCGGCACTCAACACATCTATATTGTGTAACGCACATTCCCACCAGCCTGTGCTCCCTCGAGGACAATCTCTCTTGTGTTTAATCGCGTTTCTCTTTCTGTGAATAATATATTTTGTTCGGTATTAATTGAATCTTTCCGTTTGAATCGTTCAGAAACGCCCAGTCACCCAAGTGCGTGTATTTATAGCTTTATCATGCATTTTCAATCTTCAAAAAGCATTTAATACAGCTCTGTATATTCAGATAGTGTGGGTTATTTCAGTTTAATTCAACGTAATTTATTGGAGTGATTATTTTACATGCAAATCGCAGAAATAAACCTTCGCAATAAAAACAATGACAGGAATGTGCAGTAAACGTCAGAAACAACAAACGTTCATCTAGACCCTAATGAACATTAGGGTTGCAAAGGGGTGGTACATTTCCGGAAATTTAACAAAAATCCCTGGAATATTCCAAAAAATCCTGGAAAGTTTCCAAATTTTCTGGAATGTTTCCGAAATTTATTGGAAATTTTCCACATTTTTGCAACCCTAATGAACATTAATACAGGTAGTTTGGTGATCAGAGCTGAATATGAGTTTAGCTGCAACAGATGCATGACTGTCTTACCCAGCAACACCTGCGTTTGAGCTTTTAGAAAACGTAAAATTAGTTTTGAAAGGGGTTTTTTTTCCTCACAGTGAGCACAGAATCACTTTTTTGGGAGACAAGCGTTTGGTTTGTAATGTGACTTAGGCCAATTATTGGCTCTATTATTGGCTTTATTTGAATTAGTTATGAACCATATACACTCACTCACACTCACTCACTCACTCACTCACTCACTCACTCACTCACTCACTCACTCACTCACTCACTCACTCACTCACA
>NW_015558619.1:2046877-2047316 GCF_001515605.1 Sinocyclocheilus anshuiensis | reverse complement strand
GCGATACCACTTATTTTGTTTTCGATACGATACCGATATTTTTCAAGGCAGTATCGTCGATATCGATACCGATTCGATACTTCTGAACTAAACTTTTAAATTATGAAATTTATGAAATTATTAAATTACTAAGAGTAAAGTGGGTAATAATAAGCACTTAACTTTATTTAAAACACATTTTAATATTCAATACGCCTTAATTGTAACTTATTAGGTTATATTTTTGTTTACACATGGTTCAAATATGTTTTTTGTTTACACATGATTCAAATCTACAGATACTACAGTTGAACTATGGTCACTTTAGTAAAACCATGGTTCATTTTCATAAGGGACTGCCAGTGACAGGCTGTTGAATGCATAAAATGCAACCTTTTTATTCTGACAGTGTATGATTTCTATTAACATTACAGAATAGAACATGATCAATATTATCTTT
>NW_015558619.1:2039431-2046056 GCF_001515605.1 Sinocyclocheilus anshuiensis | reverse complement strand
TTTCAGTTTGTTTATTGTGAAATAACTCAAACATATGTTTTTTTCTGTCCTCTGATAAGCATTGTTCCGGGCTGCCGTACCCACAAGCTTTAATGCTTTCGTATGATACTTTTGGGAAACTCAGCCCTGTTTGAATGCAGTGTCAGCAGTGAGTGAATGCTCTCTGTGATTTATTGGTTCTGTCTTGCAACATTTGCGTGTTCAGATGAGCAGGAAAATAGTCTATCCTACACAATTACTCGCTAACAAAGGTTATTCGTCCAATTTAAAGCATATTGTACGCATTTTGTATTTTTTTTTGTTAAATGAACAAAATCACTGGTAAATAAAACACACCTTAGTATCGATATTGTTTGTTTGAGTATCGATACTTTCGATACTCGCGTCAGTATTGATATATCGATACTTTGGATCGATACGCCCATCCCTAGCGCAAACCGTGTTTTTTCTTTCTGCATCTTCCTCTCACTCTCTATCTGGACCGTGGCCTGCATTTTCTACACAGCGTCTGTTTGAGCTTTCTTCTATTTTTCTCTTTGTTCATGTGGAGATTCATCAGCATGTCGCCCGCGGCCGTGTTTTTCATATTTAATCAAATGCAGTACAGCAGTGGGATGTGATCATGCTGAGTGGCTTTTTCACAGAGAGATGCTGTCACTGAGCCGCAGGTGTTTTCAAAGACAACCATTAGTGCTTACCTGGATAGTTAGGTTGCATGCTGGAAAACAACTTACTGCAGTAGAGGACAGTGGAGCCTTCCTGGAAAGACCAGCCAAAGCCATCATTTACTGGCTAGTTTATACTTGTCATGGCTTAAATGCACATTTATGAGTGAGACCCAATCTTGCATTGGGCCTGAGACTGAGATGGCTCTGCTGGTTAGTGTTAGTTTAGTGCTGGTCTGACCGCTGGGCCAAGTTTATGCATGCTGTTACAGTAACAAGCAAAACGCAGCTTGTCAAATTTAGTGACTACTAATCGTGGACGGTATAATCAAAATGTTTTCACTTGGTATGAGTAATTCTATATAAGCAACAGTGTATATCATGTATGTAGTTATATAGTTATGATATAGTTAAATTTGATGGATATAATACAGTTATCATGGAATGAAGTTCTGTTAAGATAATAATTTTGATATCTAAAAAGCCATGCATATTTTTGGATAATTCAGTGAATAAAATGCTTCACAAATGAAAAGTACATTATTTATTTGTTTATTTAATATCATGTTTATATTATAAAATGTATATATTAAAAAACAATGTGATTGTCAGGAAATTGGACTGTCTTTGTTGTGTTTTGCTCCCCATGTGCTCCCCATGTGCTCCCCGTGACCCAGTTTCTCACACACACACACACTCACTCACTCACTCACTCACTCACTCACACACACACACACTCACTCACTCACTCACTCACTCGCACTCACACTCACACTCGCACTCGCAGTCACTCACTCACACACACTCACTCACTCACTCACACCCGCACTCACTCACTCACACACTCGCACTCACTCACTCACTCACTCTCACACACACACACACACACACACTACAAATGCTCAAACTTTAATTGTTTCTTTAATATTTATTAACAAGTGAAAGCTGCATAAAAATTTCAAACCAATAGAGTAAATGTCTTTTTATTCTAATTATTCTTTATTCATTAGAATATATGTTTTTACATTTATTATTTTGTTAAATAATTTTGTTAACTGCATTTATAAACTTTATTACATTTTAAATATTAATTCAAAACTATATTATAATATTGTCATTTAGGGATGTAACGATTCACTCAACTCACGATTCGATTCATGATTTTGATTTCGCGATTCGATTCACGATTGTTTTTTTTACAAAATGAGATTTAAGACAAATTATAAATTAAATGTGTGCTTTTATTATTGCTTGGACAAAATGCTGCACGTTTCTTTGTGAAATTGAAATATAACACTATAATAATATACTAATATAGCACTTGCATATTATTGCTCTTTTGATAGTTTTGATTGCTTCTATTGTCCTCATTTGTAAGTCGCTTGGGATAAAAGCGTCTGGTAAATGACTAAATTTAAATTGAATGTAAATCTAAATAACAAAACTAAATTGAAATTTTAAAACAAGCCCAAAATGAAAGTAACACAAATAAAATAAATCTCTTCATATAAACAAACTAAGGCTTTGTCTGAGCTCTTTCCTTTTAAAATTAGAGGCAACCACTGCATTTTAATCATGATCCAAACAAAGATGCTGCATACATGCAACACGAGCAGTTTTTAATCTAAATTAGATTGTATAATTTCAAAATTTGAAGCAAAAACAGAATGGTTTGACTTCAGTTTTGTGAAACTCTACATAAAAATATCTGCATGAAACTGAAACAGCAGACGAGCTGAATGAGACGCAGATTCACTCTCTGCCAGCAGGTGGCGCTTAAAGCGTTTCCTTGGTTTCCGCTGTAAACAAAGCAGCGCTGCACTTATGAACTTTAATATGCATTATACAGAAGCAAGATGACAAGAAAAAATACCATCTAAACTTTTCTAAAGACAGTAAGTTCCCCTCAGACATGCATTTATATAAACTCCTACCCCTAAATTAATCGTGATTTGTTTACCATCTCAACCGATTTGAATCGTCACATATTTTAATCGAGTTTCAACCGGCTCGCGGTTAATTGTTACATCCCTATTGTCATTATATTTGTTAATTTTAAAGTGATTATTATATAATTTACATTTTTATTTTAGGTTTTAAATTTTTATTTGTATGCTAAATTGCACTCCAGTTCTTCTGTGGTTTGTTTCGTAATGCAAGGCTATATTTATTTTTGGGGGAATATTTTAATCAGTTTTGGCTGAATTTGTTCAGATTTAGAGGTCTGATGAATGTATGAATAATTATATTTTATAAACAATTAATACATTTCTATAAGTTTTTATAAAATGTATTATTGTGGTACATTTTAACTTCATTTTTAAACAAACTTTATTAAATATAAATGCAAAAACAAAATGCAAAAATATTATAAAACAAATACTATGTCATTATATTGGAAATAAAATAATCACTTTAAAAATTTGCATTTTTATGTGTAGATAGTAAATTGCACTCTTAGTCTTCCATGGTTTGCTTCTATATTCATTATTTTAGACAATGTTTTAGTCTTTTTTTTTTCATGGATGAATACGGTCAGTTCTAGAGGTTTGATTTATTTAGTTATTATTATTATTATTATTGAATAAGTTGATGGAATTGGTGGCCAGTAGTGATTTATACATTGATTTCTCTTATGTCTCTAGAGTTTTGAATGTAATGAGCTCATCAGGTGGACACATAGGTATAATTTTTCATATTTGGATTTCATATAAGGAGAGTTTCCTTATTATCAAGGATTTTTAAGTGATTTGAACACAAGCTTTCAGTGTTCAGTGAATCCAAGCAGGTTTTATGTTACTGTCATTAGTTTGTAAGCATAAGCCACACGTGTCTGGACCGTTTCTTTATGTTACTGCTGCGTCTGAAACCGATCTGACAGATTCAGACCAGAGCCATTTTAGGCTGCTTCACTTATGCCGAGTTCACACTGCACGATTTTAGCCCGATTTTTCACTCGCCTACAGGTTTTGCGAAATCGCCGACAAATGCCTGAAATCGGAGGCAAATCGGTGCTCGTTCACGCGAGTGACAATCACGCAGTGTGAATTATCAAAGACACAATCCGAGAGAATCGCCGACGCAAGTTAAATATTTGGCATGCTAAATATCTGGAGCTATCGGCGATTCACAATCCTGCTGTGTGAAATGAGTTCTGACTGAAAAACACATCGGCGATGACTAGGGCTGCACGATAAATCGAAATGGAATCGAGATCGCGATTCGACAGAATCTGCGATTGTCATGCGTATCTTTCAGTGAAGCACAGTTCTGTGATCAGCAGTAAATCTCCATCCAAAGGCCAGAGGGCGCTCTCGCGCAGAAACTCCAAATACGCCTCGCAGAAGAAACCCAGAAAATGCCTCTCGCTGCAGCTGAATAAACAGAAGATTCAACTGCTTTCATTGATTCAACGTGACTAATAAACACACGACTACGGCAATATACGGTTTATCTGAGTTCTTATTATTATAATTTTCATTAAAATAAAGTATATTTATAATGCAATGCCTTTATCACTGCTTAAATACTATGAAATATGTTGCGTGCCTTATTCTGTGTAAGAAGCCACATCATCTCACAGAAGGATTTATTTCAAACACTCGTCTGACGTTATGAAGTGAGTTTGGAGTAAAAATATGTTATTAAATGTGGTATTTTCACATGCTTTCAGATGGAGCAGCATTTACTTCACAGAGCCGGAGGTCACTGAGAAGCTATGCAAACAGCTGTCATTATCGCCAACGATTTCTTCGATTTCAGAATCGCACAATAAAATCATCTGTGAATTCTTTTTTTTTTCCTTTTTTTTTTTTGTAGCTAAAACCTGGCAACCCTGCACCAGACAGAGTTATCGATGATTCTTCCTATTGTAAAGTCATGCAGTGTGTAACCTCCTGTCGTCGTTCCATCGTGCAGTGTGAACACAGCAACAACTGAATGCTACCCCAGATAGTCGTGAAGTGTGAAACCAACAGTGATGCGACGTCTTTGAAAATCGTGCAGTGTGAATAAGTGGTTAAAATCTGGGCTGCTAATTGATAAGTTATAGGTTCAAACCCCCAGTCGTGATAATTGAAGATGTCCTACCATTATAATGAGAGTGCTGTCAATCAAATGAGCATGTCAATTAGCCAGACTGTTAGTTTGTGCATCTTTACCTTTAACTCTTGAATTGTCCATTAAATTGTGCATGTTTGATTCAGTGCCTTGTGCTTAATTTTAGGTCTCAGGTTTGAGTGTGTAAACGTGTAGAACATGCTGGTTTCCATTCATAGCCGACTGTAAATCAGGTTTGGATAATGTGATTACAGGCTTTAATAATGTCTGCTCTCTCTGTCTCAGGTGTTGGTTTGAAAACAGGTTATGAAAGCGTCATGTTCAGTCATCTCCAGCAATGGTCTGAACACCGTTACATTTAACGCTGACTGTAAATGAGAGCTTGACTTGTACGGTCAAGAACCCATTTTTTAAAAAGATTTCCTGATACGTCTTCTGAGAAACATGTGTATGTTCTGCTAGTGGTGTCAAACTGAATTGCAGTCTGTTTGTTTGAGCGATCCGACTAAACATGACGTGCCAACATTGACTCAACTAATGGTGTTTTTGCGATTTTGTGCTGCTAGTGTTGCACAAATTGCATAATAATAACTTATTTTTATTACTTTGACCGTCCCATGGGCTCAGTTTGAGTATCAGACCTCTGACCCACAACTTGTTTAATTACTATCTTTATTTACTTACTTACTTACTTATTTATCATTGTATAAAGGATATAATGTATAGATTATATATAATTTTTTATATAAATGTTTATATAAATTACAGTACTTGTATTTATATAAATTATTATATTATATTATTTTTGTAAACAAAATATTAATATAAACTGACATTTTTGGTGCTTAAAATATAAAATCATAAATTATATACAGTAATTATATAAGTAATTGAAATATAAGTATTTTGAAATATTTAAAAGGAAATTCTCTCACATGTTTCCTCAGTGTTAATAGCCATTTTATTTTAAATGTTCTTTTTATATATAGAATAAAATATATATTTAATAGTTTTTATACAGCATATATAAAATATAATTTATTTATATAAATATTTTATATTTTTAATATTATTAATATTTTATACAGTACTTGTATGTAATATATATTTCCTATTTTTTCCTCACACTGTATTAGTTATATATATTATTTATAAAATATATTTTAAAATCCCTCTTTGGAGTAATATTTTTTTCTTCTACTGTTTAGAGCCAATTTAATGCCTGACTGCGTTTCACTGGTGGCCAGAAGTAAAGAATTTAATGTTGTGATCTGTGGCTAGAGGTTCAGTCTGAAGCAGCTAATGAGGAACTGGAGGAACATTTCTAGAGGAGAGACACAGATGACAGATGACCCTGTGCTGTAAAAACCCTGTGGGCCGATTTGCATTATTATTAACGTTAGCACAGGAAACCCTCCTGAGCTTCATCCTGCAGATCTGTGTTCACCTGCTTCTCAGAGATTTAACCAAAGTCATATCAACTGATACAATTAGTGTTCTGTTAAATGAACATCCATGTTCTCTAAAGAATTAAATAACTAAATTACTATAAAATATCAATTAATGAATGATTTAGTTTGAAGGTTGTTGCCAAAGTTGCACCTAATTTCAGGTTTTACTAAAACTAAACACATAAACAAAATTTTTGTTACTTGAAATGTCTCATTTTCATTTACTTTAACAAAAACTGAAATGAAAACCCCAAAAACTATTAAAAATGACAAAAACACAAAACAAAATTACTAAAATGTTTGCTAAAATTGAATATACATTTTATATTTCTAAATAAAATGTAAATTATATACATGATGGCATAAAAACCATAAAAAACAAAATATGAATAAAAACTGAAATTGTTACTTGAAATACACACACACACGCTTTATATTGCTAAATAAAAT
>NW_015558619.1:2028368-2039326 GCF_001515605.1 Sinocyclocheilus anshuiensis | reverse complement strand
AAACCAAAACTGAAAGAAAAAAAAACTTTTTAAAAACAAAAACTTGTAGAAATGACAAAAACACAAAACTAAAGTTCTAAAACGATTACTAAAATTAAAATATGAAAATGAAAACTAATTCAAAATATTAATTAGAACCATAGATAACTATTATAGTTTTAACTATAAGCATGCCTTCAGAAGTTTATCTGTAGCTGTTTTCATACTAGATTGTTCTGAGGGGTTTTTAGTTCATTCATATGCGGTTGCTAGGGTATTCTGTGTGGTTACTGGGTCAAGTTAAAGGAGTGCATCCCCAAGTCTCTAATTTTCTAGCTCTGGCTCAGGATCCTCTAAAAGGTGACCCACAAATCACGTGAGACTTGAACAGTTTGATTTGGGACTTTGTGCTTGTACATCCAAAGCTGCTGCCAAGGACAAACCCTTAATGATAATCACAAATACCATCACAGTTCAGAAACGTCACATCGTTCTCTGAATCGACATGTTTCGCCAGCAGAGGGTCTGTCTGTGTGAGATAATGACGGCCCGTGTGCCTGTCAGACGCAGCTGTGCTGACAACTGATCTACAGCCAGCCAGCGGTGATCCTCACTGCTGCGTCATGCTGCATGCATGCTGTTTACTGCCAGCCGTTCTCAACTGGTGTGTCATGACCCAAAAAAACAGACGTCTGTTCTGATGGAGAGACTAATGCCTAATACAAATAACAAATAGGATAATATAAACGGAATATGCAAATTATTAAACTTTGATATGCTGAGCAAAACAAAGCCACAAGTGACCCATTGATTTGTGTTTTTGGCTTCTGATGTTGTTTTTAGTAGTGAATTTTCAATGTCATTTTATTATGTTTGCATATTGTTAGGCCTGTTGTTTGTTTCAGATAAAATGTTGTCAGTTCTAATGCTGTGTGTTGGAGTTGGATATACAGTGGTGCCCAAAATGATTAGAACACTAGTATTTTCACAAGCTAAAAATGGTTTTAAGTCAGTTATTTCAATCTTTTGCTGCAGTGTGTCAGTAGGAAATATCAGTTTACATTTCCAAACATTCATTTTGCCATTAATCGTAACAATCCAGTGAGATCTTGGAGACGTTGCCACAGTTCTTCTGGATTGAGTCTGTCTCAGTTTGTTCTGTTTCTTCATGTTATTCCAGACAGACTGATGATGATCAGATCAGATCCTCAGCTGTCATCAGACAGAAATCTCACTGGATTATTACAATTAATGACAAAATGAATGTTTGGAAATGTGAAATGATATTTCTTTCTGACACACTACAGCAAAAGATAGAAATAACTGACTTAAAAAAAAAATTTTAGCTGGTGAAAATACTAGTCTTCTAATAATTTTGGCCACCACTGTATTTTATAGTTATTTGATCCAGTTAGTTTTACATTTAGATTGCATTTAGACTTTCCTTTAGTTCAGACAGTTAAGAATGGCTAGCAACAGCAAGGTCATGGGTTCGATTCCCAGGGAAAGCAAGAACTGATCAAATATAAATGTGTACCTTGAATGCCATGTAAGTCGCTTTATGTAAAAGTGTTAAATGTAAATATAATTGGAGATTTCCTGTAGCTGAAACAGAAGAGCAAGATGCATGTAATGCCAGTGTCATGGGTTCGATTCCCAAGGAATGCATGAATTGATTAAATGTAAACACTGAATGTCGCTTTGGATAAAACCGCCTGCTAAATGCTTAAATGTAATTGGAGCTTTCATGAAGCTCAAACAACAGGTTTGGCGCTAGCAATGCCAAGGTCATGGGTTCGATTCCCAGGGAATGCAACTAGTGGTGGTTGAGGAGAGACCCCCTCATGATTGTAAAGCGCTTTGGGTGTACTATATAAATGCCTCATTCATTCAACTGATTAGCTGTATGCATTGAATACAATGTACATTGCTTTGAATAAAACTGTCTGCTAAAAGCATAAATGTAGATGTCATTGGGCTTTCCTGTAACTCAAACAGTAGATCTGGTGCTAGGAACACCAAGGTCATGGGTTCAGTTCCCAAGGAAACAAGAACTGATAAAATGTACCTTGAATGCAAGTCACTTTGTATAAAAACGTCTGCTAAAAGGTGCACATTTAATCAGTTAATTTATTCCCTGGGAATCGAACCCATGACCTTGATGTTGCTAAATGCATGCTTTTCTGTTTGAGCTCCTGGAACACTGAGATCTAATCATCTAATTACAGTTTGTTAATATAATAACAGCGATTTTTCTGGAATCTTGAGCACATTTGAGCAATTAGGTGATTCCTCCTCTGGGAGACATTTGGTTCTTTGCCTAAAATATTCTTAAGTTAATAGAAAAGAAAACCTATAATTAATAGTGTTTTTTTTTTAAACTCAAACTTAATAGATTGAACTGTAATTTGCATCAGTGCAGCAAATTTTGCTTGACAAGTTCTGCATGCATTTACTTTAGAAAATCTAAAAATGTAGTTCTGGGCTATTTGAATTACTCTTTAGTTTCATCTTTCATTTTCACATGATATGAAAGTTATGACACATCAACTAGCGCTTCTGTTTTTTTTATAAGATTTGTTAAGTTAGAGTTTTTTAGAATCAAAGTAAATTTATTGGTTTTTGCATTTAGATTAGTGCATTTGACACATGCTTTTATCCAAAGAAACTTAAAGGTTCCCATTGACTTCCATAGTATGGGGAAAACACTATTTAAGTCAGTAGGGACCAACTCAAGGTGAACTATCCCTTTAAATTGCTTTCATGATATGCATTTTATCACTTCATGCATTCTCTGGAATCGAACCATGACCTTGCTAAATGTATGTTCATATAAATGAGTTACTCCACTAATTGTCTCATTACAGTATGCTAATATAGTAGAGATGATCTTCTGGTGTCTCGTGCACATTATGCAGTTTGGTGCTTTCTCCTCTGGGAGCCCTTTGGTTGTTTGCCTAAAACATTCTTGAGTAAATAGAAAAAATCAAACCTGTAATTAGTAGTGTTTGTTAAATCAACCATATTGCTCAAAGTTAGTTTGAACTATGTTTTGCAAGCTTTGCATTATTGCATGCATTCATTTAAAATATAAAAATCTAGTTTTTGTCTGGGCCATTTTAATCACTCATTATTATCGTTTTAGTGTATTTTATCACTTCATGCATTTCGTGGAGATTGAACCCATGACCTTGATATTGCAAAATGCATGAACTTCTATAATATGAGCTACAAGATCTAATTGTCTTGTTACTTTGTTTACATAATAATAGAGGTGACTTTTGCGCACTTCAATATTAGCAATTTGGTGCTTCCTCCTCTAAACTGTTCTTGAGTTAATAGAAAAAACCTGTAATTAATGTTTATTAAATCAACCCTGTTGCTCAAAGTTAGTAGCTTGAACTGTAATTTGCATCAATGCAAGTTTTGCATGACAAACACTGCATGCATTTACCTCAGAAAATGTGAAAATCTAGTTGCTGTTTTTGGCTGGGCTATTTTAATCACTCATTTTCACATGACGAGAGAGTTATGACACATCGACTTGCGCTCTGGGAAGTTTGAGAAGATAAGTGACGTGACATTTAAAATTGCATTATTTAATTCTTCTAGTCTGATGTCACAGAGATGCATTTAATCAAAGTAAACTCAAATCTTATTGCATAACTACTTTTCATTAAAACACAAAGCTAATTATAAGTGTCAGTCAATTTTAAATTATGAAGTATTTTTGAAAGTCTGAATCGGTGTTTTTGGCACTTTTGAACACATCTGCGTGTTTGTTTATTAAATATTTATTAAATATTCGGCTTTTAATAAGAGTGTTGTGCTCTCAGCTCAATTTGGCATGTATTTTTTTCATGCATTTTAATTTATTAAGCAGATGCTTTTATCCAAGGTACAAGGTCCCTGAGAACTGAACCCATGACGTTGATGTTTCCAACGTCATGCTAGACTTCAAAAGCTTCTCCTTAATTCACTCTGGCCTGGTTTACCAACACAGCACTGACTTTGTGACAGAAATATAGCGATCAGCAGATCAGGATGAGGTCTGCTGAGGTCACAGCCATCACCAAGACAGATATTTAACTTGATGTCTGTCCGCGCGCCTCTGATAAACGACCAGCTGCGAGCAGCTTCAAGATATTGATAATCCAATAAAAGCAGATGCTATCAAGTTTGGCAGGTCACGGGGAAAGTGTTTCCTGCTCACAGAAGGAAGACGTGCCATTTAGTGCACAAGAGAAAGCCCTTAATGAAATGCTTAAAGTTTTAATTCGTTTGCTTCAATGCATCAGCACAAGAGCCAGGAGATGTTTCAGATTTCATATGAGGCATGTGATGCTGTGTAGATAACTCGATTGAACGTGTTTTTAATAAGCGCAGCGGTGCAGGACATTACTGAACAGATCAAATTATCTCAACAGAGTGCAGCATAACAGTCTGGTTTCATAAGTAAAATCCTATTCGTTGTTTTTCATAGAGAAATTTATTTTTAGCAATAATGTATCCGCTCTCGTTTTTTTTATGTGCATTTGGGATGTTGTAATGAGAAGTGTGTCAACAAAAGAGAAGCTTCAAGGTTTTTCATCAAAATAAGTTTGATGGTTTTAATACTTTAAAATGAAGAAATTAATGCACAAATGTTAGAGCTGTATTTTTACAGTTGTAAAGTAAAATAATTATTTATTATTATTAGGGTTGCAAAGGGGTGGAACATTTCCGGAAAATTTCTGGAAACTTTCCAAAAATCCCTGGAATATTCCAAAAAAATCCTGGAAAGGTTTCAAAATTTCTGGAAATTTTCCACCTTTTTGCAACCCTAATTATTATTACTTCTATACTTCATTTTTTACTGTGAAATATTACAATATTACTATTACTTATTTTCTCTTTATTTCACATTTTAAAAATATTTGTATTATTATTAACTATCAATGCAATTTTATTTAGTAGTCATAATAGTTTTTTGTAAATGTTTTTATTTTTAACAATGATAATAATAATAATAATTATTATTATTATTATTATTATTAGTAGTAGTAGTAGTAGTAGTAGTAGTATTACAATTTTGAACAAAATGTGCAGCCCAACAAACAAACACAGCAAACCAAAATTTAATTTTAAATTACAATCTCACACAATTGGTCAAATCTCTTTTTTTGTATTAATTTATTCCTGTTTTGTCTCACTCTACGACTGTGAAATACTGTATTCTAGCATTTGTCTCAAAACCCAAAACAGCTTGACAGGCCAACATTATTCACTGAGAGCAAAATCATGATTAAGACCTCTTATGTATACATAATGGTGGTTTTTCTTGTACTCAGAACTCGCTCTCTGGTGACTTCTGCTGATTTTAGCTTGTAGAATGTGATCGTCACTCAAATGTGATCGAACACAACTATGTTAAACCATATTCTGCTGCTATGTGAATGTCTCTCATCATTTAGTTGGCTTATTTTGGTAATTTTATGAGACTTTGGCCCAAATGTATCCAGTCGTCCAGAGTCTTATCAAATCACAATGATGTTCAATCTGTTTTGATGATTCGGTCTCATTGGCTTTCATTGAATTGAATGCACATAATCTGAGTTTGATGAAGCCACTGCACTAATGGCTCTTTAATGATCTCAGTGATCTGGACTGATTCTCAAACGCAGATTGTAGACTGTAGAAACCACTGGCACTAATAGCTCTTTATGATCTACGTAGGCTTATGATGCCTTTGAGAAACACTGTCCTGGCTTCCCTTTCTCCTCTGCTTCTCATTTTGTTCATGGTCTTTAGATCCTTCTCTGGAAATCCCTTCCTCTCTTTTGATTTGAGGACAGTCTCAGCTCACACTAAATGCTCTTTTGTCCAGTTGATGATGTCCTCAAAGGCAGTTTTCCTCTGAATTATCAAATGCTCGTGAAGAGTTTATAAATAGGAAACACGTGGATGTTAATGAAGTTATTTTTCCACGCTCCTCTGTTGAAGTTTAACATGGTTAATGTGATTGTGCTTTATTCTGGGCTATTAAAACTCACACAAAAACACAATGATTTTCTGAAAGCTGTGGTAAAACATTAACACCACAGATGCTGCGAACAACTTCATCGTTAATTAACTGTCTTTTCTTCTCTTTGT
Organism: Sinocyclocheilus anshuiensis; assembly: GCF_001515605.1. Classification (NCBI taxonomy): domain Eukaryota; kingdom Metazoa; phylum Chordata; class Actinopteri; order Cypriniformes; family Cyprinidae; genus Sinocyclocheilus; species Sinocyclocheilus anshuiensis. Next base: position 2,033,215 of record NW_015558619.1, on the reverse strand, counting down.
TCTTATTCTCCTTTTCTTCTGCTCCTCCTTCTCCTTCTTGTTCTTCTTCTTTTTCTCATTGTTGTTCTTTTCCTTTTCATTGTTCTTATTTTTCTAATTTTTCTTAGTTTATCCTCCTGTTTTCTGATTGTTGTTGTTCTTCTCCTCCTTTTTCTCGTTGATCTTCTCCTCGTCTTTCTCCTTGTGGCTCCTCTCATTCTTCTTTCTTCTCCCTCTTTGCATTGTTCTTCTTCTTGATGTTCTTGCTCTTCTCGTCATTCTCCTCCTCCTTGTTCTCGTTTTTCTTCCTGTTGTTGTTCGTCTTCTCAATGTTCTTCTCATTGTTGTTCTTTTCGATGTTCTCGTTTGATGTTGTTCTTCTCCTTCTCTTTGTCCTCCTCCTCCTTCTCCTTCTCCCTTTTCTCATTGTTCTTCTCCTTGATGTTTTTGTTCATTTTTGTCGTTATTCCTGTTCTTCTCCTCCTTCATCGTTTTGTTTCCTCCTCCTTTTACTTCTTGTTGTTCTTCTTCTTTCTAATTGTTTCTAATTGTTCTTTGTCGTCGTCTTCATCTTCTCTTCCTTCTCCCCCTTTGTTTTTCATGGATAGTTAGAACAGATTGAATTCGAGATCATATAACGGACTACAAACTCTTTGTTAGTGTTCAGGTCAAGTTATTCACGACTCTAATTAAACTTCATAGAGGATGTTGAGACCAGTATTAATAATATAGGGCATGAAACACAATTAAAATAATGTAATCTTTAAATGTGCTGGACTGGAAAACACAATTACATCATTAACCTGTTACGCCGCTGACTTTTTTTTCCCCCTCCCTCTCTTTTATGTGTCAACCAAAGATGCAGGAAAATTCAATGCTTTATTGATTTTAAGTCAGTTCTAATTACTTGATGCATTATACATGTGTTATGTGCTTTTGTCCTTTTTTCAGTGGTAAAAATAGCAAATTCAGATCTGGATTGTTATGAGACTCATTTTTCTTATTCCAAAATCCTCTCTCTTTCCCCTGTTCCTCTTTTTGGCACAAAATTGGGAGAAAATAGAAACATCCTTTTGCTTTTTATAACTGTAAGTAGGTTAGTGTGTTCAACGTAAATAAATAAACAAACCTAAAAAGAGTATGAATGAAAAAGTGCAGCCAAGCTTGGGCTGTATTCTTAAGGGAACGCCTCACACCAACGCTGCCTTTATATTTAATGCCGTGCTCTTGGCTGTTTTTCAACACACTGAATTCAGAGCAATCACATCTCGGCCAAACGCATGCCGAAAATCCAGCTGAACTCTGGATGAGACCCGCTGGAATCGAAACTTTTCTGACGGGCGGTTCGCGGATCAGACTCTAGGCCATGCTGGCTGCCAAAAATCATCATCTTGACAGGTTATTGTTAACAGGATAAAGATGCATGGATATCGGGATTCCCTATGGAGACCTGATCTGGTTTAACCTGATTCAACAACTTTTTTTTTTTTTTTCTCCAAAGGCTTTTCAGAGAAGTCATCATTTACACTCACTCTTGTCTTTCCACTGAACATAAATGAGAATTTTGAAGACTTGCTTTTTGAAGCTTGAAACGCTTCAGTCCCAGTTCATTGTAAGTGCATGAAAAGCCTTCAGATTACTTCCTTTTGTGCTCTGAGGGAGAAGGAAGGTCAGTGTGAGTATTTATTTTTGAGTAAACTGTTATTTTCAATCAAGTTTTCAAAGCTTTGAACCAAACTGATCAGCTCAGGGATGAATCACGACGTTACAACATCTGATTTCCCAGCAAAAAGATTGAACAAGGTGAAGATGATGATGGAGTCGGATGAGTACATCTAGTCTCTGCCTACAAAACTCAAAACAGCCCTTTTCCTGTTTCCATGGTAACGGTGACATCTCCCATTGGCTGATCTTGGTTTTACAGTTTTAAAACTGTACCATTAAACAAAATGAAATGCTGGAACCAGATTTTTTTTTTTTTCGATTTTGAAAAATATTTTTATTTTTATTTCATTTTTGGTTTGTTTTATCAGAACTGACTAATTTTTAAGAATCAAATATTTTTTTAATTTTTAACAAATATTTTTTTAATTTTTTTTTAAATTGTATTTATTCCGTTTTATTTTTATGTATTTTTTATTTTATTTTATTTTATTTTAATTTATTTTCAGAACTGAATGGTTTTTACATTTGGCTTTGTTAGCTTTTATAATACAAAAGCTATAAATAGACAACACCTCTTTATATTAAGATAGAAGATAGATATCTTTATACTGAATGCAACAGCAAACACTCAGCGTGACCAATGTTGTTTGATTCATTCAGCCTAGATCTGAATGGTCAGTCTGAATCAGTCGAATGACTCACTGAATCATTTGGAGATGTTATTGAGTTACCAGCTGACTCACTCACTGATCGTCATCATTTTCAGTCCTATCTGACTCGTACCTGCACAACCGGTCTGTAATTAACTCTCTCGAGTCTTATGTAATCATGTGTAGTTAAAGATACGCATTTAAAGGTCCCATGACATGCTGTTTTTTGGATGCTTTTATATAGGCCTAAGTGATCCCTAGTACTGTATCTGAAGTCTCTTTCCCGAAATTCAGCCTTGGTGCAGAATTTCAGCCACTACGAGCCAGTCCCACAATGAGCTTTCCTTAGGACGTGCCATTTCTGTGTCTGTAGCTTTAAATGCTAATGAGGAGGAGAGAGGCGGGGCAACTGCCGTGCTTCGCTCGTTTGCAAGCCATGATGTCTCTCGAGGAAAAAAAAATATTGCGCTCGCCTCGCACGGTAGTAGCTCATTTTCTCATGGGCGGGCCAAATTCTCTGGGCGGGCAAAGCAGAGAAAGGGGAGGTAACCTTTCCCCGTATGACGACATAAAGGGAAGATTCCAGATTGGGCCATCTGAGCTTTCATTTTCTCAAAGGCGAAGCAGGATACCCAGGGCTCGGTTTACACCTATCGCCATTTCTAGCCACTGGGGGACCATAGGCAGGCTAGGGGAACTCATATTAATGTTAAAAAACCTCATAAAGTGAAATTTTCATGCCATGGGACCTTTAAGAACCTCAGAGCATCTGTCTCGGAGTTTATTTGTTATCAACCCCTAAATATTCATTTTAATCTTTAATGCCGTTTTTAGTTCTGGAATCTCATTGAGCTGTATTGCATATGGAATATGAATCGTGATATTCATAATTTGTGATGCTTTTGAATGAATGGAAATGATTGCACTGCCATCTGGATTGAGAACAGCGTTAGTTTCACTCACAGTTTTGCTCCGTTTGTTTTCCATTGATGAATGGAGAATATTAATGACCATGTCTTGCTGTAAAGATGATGAGCCGTGAGTCTGTTGAACCTTTTTGTTTTCCCGGACGTTCAGGATGTTATTGGACCAGCCTGATGGGCTGCTTTGACTTTCTGTCAGGACGTTCTCTTGCATCTTTAGATTACCTGAGCAATGTCTGACCTCAACAGGTTGTCTGTTTCTTCACTATAGCTGTGCTGAAACTCCATTATTAGGTGTCTGTGCTGTGCTTGGCCTCATATTTGGTTCAGTATCTCTGTGTCTGTGATTATTTTGCGAGCTACTTGATTGCATTTCTACAAGCTGCATGTTTGTTCTGAATGCATGAGTGATGCTGCTTCAGAACAGAGACAGAAGAGTTGTACTAGTGCTGTTCCACAAGTGTCAGTCTACATAGGCAGCTTCCTACTAAGGGGACATTCACAGTTTCACACAGGCTTTCCGTCTGTCAGATTTTTAAAAAACTTTTCACAAAGCCAAAAATTTCAGTAGTTGATACCAACACTATAGACTAACTTTTTCCACAAGCACTTAACTTATACATCAGAAACAAAAATGTAACAAAAAAAAATATGTAAAAGTGTTCTCTTTTCTGTATTTCCTTCTGCTTTAGCTGTGTACTAAGTTTATACTATAATATATATATATATATATATATATATATATATATATACTCCTATTATTACTGTCATTAAATAATATTATACTTATAAGTTACTATGTGTATTTTTTTATTTAGCAACTTTGCTAACATGAGCGACAGCAAACTTACTGACGGGAACACTAGCACACAACAAACTGCATGTGCCTACTGACAAGCTGATTTGCATTATGGGAAAGACTGTTTGCGCACTATAGAAGCTATAGAAGTTTTTTTGACATCAGGTTTTAAGATCAGGGTATATTCACTGATCTGCGTCCTATGGTTTTGGTTACATGGTCCAGAAGTGTAGATTGAGGTGTTGTGGCTCCAGGTGGTGGATCACAGCTCCAGCTCCACTGTTAGGGGCTCTGAACCCTGGCAGAGGGTCCGGCGTGGAGAGAATGTAGTCAATGCTGAATTTGATCTCAGGCTCAGGTTTGTTTTGGGCCGGTCTGTGACTAGTGTTCACAGGGCAGAAAGAATCTGAATCCGTGGGTCTTACTGCAATGCCCTGATGAGTGTCCATGGCAACAAAGGGTTCGGCTGGCTCCTTCAGGCCCATTTTTAAGTTGCGTCTGCGGCGGCGGCGACGAAAGTTGCCATTTTCAAAGAGGTCCAGCATGGACTCACAGCCTGTGGCGAATGTCCAGTAATTACCTTTTCCTTTCTCGTTACCTTCCGTACGGGGCACCTGAGGAAAACAAATAATCAGCAGCCAGTTGCAACAAACCCCTAAAGTTAGGAAAACCATTAGTAATAATGCCCTTACAATTATAACTATGGGTTTTCTTTACAATTTCTTACATGTTTATTGCAACTGAGCACAGATTTCAGAACGTCCTGTGATGCACAACAATCTGGTTATGTTTATATATTGGAAATTGTTTTTTTTTTTTTTTTTTTTTTGG
>NW_015558619.1:2027843-2028304 GCF_001515605.1 Sinocyclocheilus anshuiensis | reverse complement strand
GCTCGGTTTACACCTATCGCCATTTCTAGCCACTGGGGGACCATAGGCAGGCTAGGGGAACTCATATTAATGTTAAAAAACCTCATAAAGTGAAATTTTCATGCCATGGGACCTTTAAGAACCTCAGAGCATCTGTCTCGGAGTTTATTTGTTATCAACCCCTAAATATCCATTTTAATCTTTAATGCCGTTTTTAGTTCTGGAATCTCATTGAGCTGTATTGCATATGGAATATGAATCGTGATATTCATAATTTGTGATGCTTTTGAATGAATGGAAATGATTGCACTGCCATCTGGATTGAGAACAGCGTTAGTTTCACTCACAGTTTTGCTCCGTTTGTTTTCATGGAGAATATGGAGAATATTAATGACCATGTCTTGCTGTAAAGATGATGAGCCGTGAGTCTGTTGAACCTCCCGGACGTTCCGGACGCTCAGGATGTTATTGGACGAGCCTGA
>NW_015558619.1:2026524-2027390 GCF_001515605.1 Sinocyclocheilus anshuiensis | reverse complement strand
TATATATATATATATATATATATATATATATATATATATACTAGGCCTAATTATATAGTTATCTCCTATTGAACTCATTTTTTTTTTTAAGTTATATGAATAATATCATGTAGTCTTCAAGTAAACATGGTGGTTTTCTTTTATTCTTGTCAATATTGTTGTTCAGTATTAAGTGGCAGGCTCATTAGGCGCTTTCTTATTGCAAAATAAACCGACTGTTTGCATTTAATATCTTACTAAGATGGATATTTTGACTAAGAACATTTGACTGTGCACAAGTGCATTACAATTAGATGCAAATTTGCATATGAGCATTTTAAAAGCAGTCGATTTTTTACTCAGACAGTCAGTGGATTTAGTTTATTTATAGTATTTGGCACTACAGGAATTGTAGAAATGTTTATTTTTGCCTTTAACTTTATTTTACATTTTACTATTTATTTTCATATGTATTTGTTTCATTTATATTTTTATTAGTGTATTTTATTTATTTTATTATTTTTATTTATATATTTTCTTTGTTTTAATTTTTTATTAATGTTTATATTATATATTTATGTAATTTATTTAAAAAGCTAATAAATTTGATGCATTTAGATTTATCTGCTAAAATGGATAAATGTAAAATTTGGTTTAATTAACAGTACACGCACACACACACATAGTATATAAAGTAATAAAGAATAATATAATATAGTAAATTTGTTTCATCATTATATGTACATGATACAGAAATAAGAGCACTGCAGTAGAGTGTGTCTGTGATGCTGTCTATGTAGGCAGCACACTAGGTGTTTGGAACGGCTCCTGTGGCTTAAGGAGAGTTGAGGCCAGTGTAGCAGAACAATCTACCGCAGTGCCCCTGC
>NW_015558619.1:2011233-2026425 GCF_001515605.1 Sinocyclocheilus anshuiensis | reverse complement strand
CCCCCCCTCTCTCTCTCTCTCTCTCTCTCTCTCTCTCTCGCTCTCTCGCTCTCTCTCGCTCTCTCGCTCTCTCGCTCTCTCGCTCTCTCACTCTCTGCGCTAAGCCTGAGTCTCACTGAGTCTCAGCTGGCAGATCGGGTCCATTAGCCACTCATGTGCTGTGTTTGGACAGTGCCAGGGGTTGGATCATGTCTCTTCAGCGCTGATCCAGTCATCCTCAGCTTATATATATATACTTTTTAATTTATGTGGTTCCAAACCCCAAAATGAGAATTTTGAATTTATCCTGGCCACTCTTTACATAAACAGTAGTCTTTTGGTCTTAAAAGTAAAGCTCTCTCATCTGGTGCAGATTGAAAACAATGAAATCGATCTATGAAAATAATTAATCAATTTATCAACTATTACAGTATATGAGCAGACAGTACTCATGCAAGCCTATACAATTTTATCATTTATCAGTCTTTTATTTTGAATTAAGTTTTATGCCTTGTGGGAGGCAATGTAGAATTACATTTATTAGGTTGAATTATTTTTAGAAACACATTTGTGCCTATTTCAGTTGTTCAACGTACAGCTGTAAACAGCGTAACCAGTTGTATTTCTGTTTATTGTTGTTGTTGTTATTAGATATTATAAAAGTCACATCTTGACCCAAATTGAAGTCATCATTTACTGCAAATCTTCCTTTTTCCTCTGATTTACTGCTGTAAATCTGTATAGATGCTGGCCAGTCATAATAGTTGTGCAAATTCTGTCCAATCACGTTTGAACTAGTGATTGCAGCAACTGGTTGAACTGTGGCCGTCTCGTCTGATACTGCGACTAGTTACTATAGGTAAAACATTCATCCATCTCAGCAACATTGCATTGAATCTACCTGCATGTGTTCGAACCTACAACCTCAGACCACTAGCAGTTAGATATCCGTTTTCCTTCAGTCAGAAAACTCCCACACAGACGTCTGTCACCGGTGTGGCACAAACACTCAACTCCCCTGTGCTTGCCTGAAATCAGTTTTTAGATGTAGCTGAAATGATCCGTCCTGTTTTTAGTGCCGTGGATCTGTGTGGGCTGTTTAGATTTCCCATGGTTCCAGTGGGCCGTAGAGGGGGATGGCTGTTGCCGGTGGAGCGTGTGAGAGCAGGTGAGCTCTGGAACGAGTGGGCTGATTCAGATGGAGGAGAGGAGTTGGACGCTCATCAAACGAGTGTCTAGTGTTCCACTGCGTCAGAACGATCTGTATTATATAACCGCAATCAGTATGAGGGCGAGGAGACTGTCAGATGATGCTGACTGCTTTCATATCTGCTTGCTGTCTCAGTGTTGATGAGAGAGTGATGATTGTCCATTTGAATACTCTAAATGTTGAGGGAGATGTTGGAGAAAAGCCAGAGACTGTGCATTTGTACAGCTTTACAGCTTTTAGTAGTAATAATACTACTAAATTAAATAATTATATTTTATAATAATAATAATTATTATTATTAGTGGTCAAACGAATTGGCTTTTTCGATGGCTTATACCGATAACTTAAAGAGGAGAGTGACCGATTGCACATATGTAAAATATGTGATAAATATGATGAGATACAGTATATGTAAAAAAAAATATGTAACATGCGTAACAATTGCTGCAATGAAATTTAAAATGAAATTAAAATTGCAATGAAATGCAATTAAAAATATCGGCCAATGTACCAGCCTTGGCTATATATTTACTAAATCATAACTTGTAAAATGAATTAATATGATAAAATTATCTGAAATTACTGAACTTGGTTAAAAAAATTAGCTAGTATTTTTCACAAAGAAATAATTAAAACCATTAATAGTTTGCTTAGCTTGAAATCAAGGATTTAAAGATTATGCCCACATCTACGCTCAGGTGCACTGTCAAAATAAAAGTCTCTTTCTGTCGCTGTCAAAAAGTTGCCTCCGACACACATCGGCGATAACGGTAATTTATTGTTCAATATCGGCCCATATATTAGCCTTGGGAGTATATTGCTTACCCAGTAATTACCATTATTTAATAATAAATATGTAAATTTTCCCAAAAAAAACGTAAAAACTGATTTTTTAAAAATATATCTGAAATTAAATAGTTAATTTTACAAATAAATAGTTAAAGCATGATTAGTTTGCATAGTTCAAATTGAAGGATTTAAAGGTTATGCTTGCATGTGCACTCAGGAGTTGCTGTTCTTAGCACGGTCAAAATGAAAGCATCTAATAACACTTATCGGCCGATACTGATAATTAAAAATGTTTAAATATCGGCTGATATATGGCAATATATCGGCCAACCAATAAGTATTATTATTATTTAAGTATAAATATAATTTTTCCTTAAAAAAATAGTCTTGTCTCATTGCTGTCAAAATAAAAGCTGTTTTTGATGCTTATTGGCCGATACCAATAATTAAAAAATTTCAAAAATTGGCCGATAGTCCTATATGGTAATATATTGGTCAACCAATAATTACTATTATTATTTAAGTATAAATCTATCTTTTTTTTTCTTAAAAAAAAAAGAAATATAAAGCTGTTTTTGACACTTATCGGCCAAAACTGATCATTTAAAAATGTCAAATATCGGCCAATATACGGTAATATATCAGTCAACCAATAATTACTATTATTATTTAAGTATAAATATAGCATTTTTTTTCTTTTAAAAAAACTTGGATCTAGAATGTTAGATTTTTGTGTAGTTAGAATGAGTATAAATAATCTTATCTGTTTCATCTTCTCCTCAGGTTCTTCATAAGGATGTTGCAGTGATTGAGGTGAAACATCTGGACATGATGATGTGGAGTTTTGGGAACCCGACCTGTATGAGTCAGACCAACTGTTACAGCAATGCCTCCAAAGACTACTGCTACTCAGCCCGGATCCGCAGTACCGTGCTGCAGGGCCTGCCCTTCGGAGGGGTTCCCACTGTCCTTGCACTGGACTTTATGTGCTTCCTGGTAAGTGTCCTGTATGGAAAAATGTGCACCTTGATGTCTTTGAGCTCTGCCTGTAGAAGAAGACACAAATATTATTGTAATAATATTAGCTGTAAAATGCCCAAACACAGCAAAAAATGTTATTAAAATATTAAATAATATTAAAATGTACATCTATGTTATACATCTAGTGGTGAGAATTGGCATTTCATGATGATCTGGCGAAGAGATGACAAACTCAGCCTTTTCCTGTCTACATGCAGTCAATTTAATCCATCTATTAATCATGCCGTTTAAAAAAAAATAATAATTCAGACAGATCTAAATTTACACTGCAGTGCTGTGCTATACTAATGGAACATAATTTCAGAATGTTGACCTTGGCACCAATGGATTGACCTGGTTGTCTGGTCAGAGTTATATTTACATGATCTCTTCATATGGAAAAATCAAGCGACCTTGGATTTTGAATGTACACGCGCAGACAGAGCTGAAGCGAGTGGCTGTCAGAGCTATGTAACAGCACTGGTTTAACCTACTAACTCTGTCAGCTTCCTTAACTCAGCACCTAGGCTGCCCTCTTGACCTACATTTCTTACCGATGTCTTCAGTTGCAAGCTGCACATCAGTGTAAACGTCAAACGAGTTCTTCATCTCTGCTCAGGTCAATATAAACCTGAATAAAAGCCCCAAACCGCATCAGCAGAACAATTAAGCCTTGATTTATCCGCAAAAGTATTAATTGCATTTTTCTTTTCTTCTATCTGGGAACTGTTGTCATCATCAGGGTCTAAATAGATGACCACAGTTGGGTAGAACAGAGTTATTGCCGAACTTCCTTGATCAAAACCGCAGATTAAACAACATTTTCTAGTTATAGCGCCCCCTATGGATGGAATTGGATGAAAGTTGGTGCGTTCCCTTAAATTGTCCTGATGTTCTTATGTACCAGATGTCATTTAAGTTTGATCATTGTGTTCAGAAGATACATTCATTAGTAGAAGTAGGCCATGGCCAAACATTTAATTGGCTTGTTTGCATGCTGAATGAATTAATAAATAAAAATCCCCTAAATTATGTTCTTTCAAGAGTGTTTTTTTTTTCACCTAAGAAGTATGACTTTGGATGGACCGTTTCATGTCAAAGTAATGATTTATTTCACAATATGCTTGTAAACATTTGGCCTTGAGCACATTTCTTTTAACTGAATTTGTGTATTAGCTTGACTTCTCTCTTTATCACATGGCTGATTGTCTCTGTATCTCCATCTCTCAGGTTCTTCTTTTTGTCTTCTCCATCTTGCGGAAAGTGGCATGGGATTACGGCCGTCTGGCCCTGGTGACCGATGCTGACAGGTAAGGCCATGTCGCTGTCAAACCTGCCTGATTTATGGGTGTCATTTTGATGTCAAATTGAATGAATTTTCATTGGTGTGCAATCTTCAATTATTGTTTATATTCTCAGTTTGTGAACTGGTTTTAGAAGGTGTGTATGGTGTAGTGGTCGGCCGATATATCGCCAAGGCCGATATATCGGCTGATATTTGGCATTTTTTAAATATTGGCATCGGCCGATAAGCTTTCCTGTTTGGCCGATGCGTTCGAGGCGTACGTCAACTTTTATTTTGACGGCGCTGAGAACGGCAGTGCCTGGGCACACAGTGCTCACATTCTCCCTCTTGACTCGTGATTTTAAATTATGCTGCGCTTTATGCATTTTCCCACTGTCATATGCATGTCATTTTCACTGTGTGCTGTATGTAAAATGAGTGTTACCTTGGCTTTATTTGAAAAAATATGATTAATGCACACAAACTTCCCAGAATACTAAGTGCCCTGTTGGTTACAGTGTTTACTTCCTTTTTAATTATATTTTTATTAAATATTTATTTATATGTGAAAATACTTTGTCATCTAAAGTATAAGTATGTATATTTAACACATTTATTTTTTAATACATTTTCAAATTATTTAAAATTTCTTAAATATTAATTAAAATACATAAAATTATATCTGCTTTCCCTGCTTTCCAAGATATCGGCATTGGCTGTCAAAAAACGAATATCGGTCGACCACTAGTATGGTGTTTTACTTGGAAAATGCCAAGCAAAAGAAAACTCGGGATTCAAAAAACGCCAGGATGAAATGCTCTCTTTTTCACCCATGTACACAGTCTGAAAAATGACAGGGTTTGGCAGATGTGGAGAAAATGCCTAGAATCCCTGTTCCACACTGTGAACTGAAATGACCAGCATCAGTGGATATCATCTCATCCAATCAATGAAGTCCTCTCATAGAGTACCACCTATGGTGGCCAGAAGTGGCCAATAATGGCCGCAAACTTGATGTTTGAGTAGAATCACTGAGATTAATCATCACTTTCTGCTAACCACAGGTCTTAAGAACACATCTGAGTAAACCGAAAGACCACTACCTCTGGTTACTGATGAAATAGTCTTTCTGTGTCTCATGGGATGAAATTTAGGTCTGTTTTTTGAGAAATGATAGTCTTACAAAAAAGTAACCTCCTTGGTTTTCAGACCCATGCTCATTGCTCTATTTATGCCAAATAAAGACAAACACAGCTCAAGAACAACTCAAATTATAGCCAAATTTTGCAATCTTGAGGGTCTAAATAAATGGCAAAAGTTGAGAAAATGACCACAGTTTGGTAGAACATAAAAATTGTTGTCCGAGAACTGAACTTCCTTGATCAAAGTTGCAGATTCATAAGGATTTATAGCGCAGAATTATAGCGCCCCCTATGGACGGAATTGGATGAAAATTGGTGTGTGTCCTCAAATTGTCCTGATGTTCATATGTACCAAGTTTTATTAAGTTTGAGTATTGCTTTCAGAATTTACGTCTTTTAGTAGAAACAGGCCATGGCCAAACATTTAATTGACTCATGTGTGCCGAATGAATTAATGAATCACAATCCTCTAAATGATGTACTTTCAGGAGTGTCTCTTGATGACGCTAGTAGTTTTGGATCGTTATAAATCAGGTTCTGCCTCATATAGATAGTCTTCGTCCATCTGTACACCCCACGTGTGCCTTCGCCCAGTCTCACAGCTTGAATATCCAGGTGCAACTAAACGCACCCAAAAACCTTCATGATCCGCTGACATTTCTTTGGCAGGGAAGGAAGTGAATTAAAAACCACTCACACAAGCCCTCTGCTTCATGAGACAGTGCATTTCATTATCACTGAGCATATTTGCTGTTTTCACTCTGCTCTTCCTCCTCTTGCTTTTCTTTGTTTAGTGTTTTTTTCCCCTTCCCTCGCTGGTGCGGAATGGAGCCAGAAATGTTCCCACATGTCATTTCCATTGAATCAACCATGTATTATTTGCTGCTTATTAAGGTTGCTGGAAATAGACATTGTCTTTTTTTTTAACTTGGTTACATAAGTGCCACATACATCATTTTAAAGCCTGAGCTTGTAAGAGCTGCAGTTTAATCTGGTGATCACTAACCAGTAACCTACCCTGGTACTACCTTGATTTTTGGGGCATTATTGAGGGGTACCATTTGCATATTTGTGATTCTGAAGGCTGTTGTATAAATTGATTTCTTGTTAAAAGTCTGTTCAATGCTTTGCTTCTTCCTGTAGTAGAGTGGAAACAGGAAATAGTGCTTTGATGAGCTTCCTACTGGGTTTGTAGGGCAATTTTACTTCTCCAGCTGCCTTCTTGCTGTCTTCCACTGTGTGTACATTCGTCCATCCTCTCACTCAATCTCACATTTCTGTCATCTATGACCAAAGGCAATTTAAAAATCCCTTTGACTTTTCTATATTGATGTGGTTTGTAGATTACAGTGTTTCTGGACCACTGCTTGCTGCTGACTGCACAGCGTCCGTCTGTAATTACAGCGACACACTCCAGAGGAAAGACCCTTCAAATTGCTGATTCGGTGTTTCACACGTGGACTGTACATTAAACACGAGACTGCAGTTTATGCTCTTGTGACTGTACAGTTCATAATGAACAGATTTACACGCCAATGCTGAAGTGAAAGCACAGCTGTAATGTGGTGAAATTGAGCTGCTTTAAGCAGCTGTTGGCATTAAATGAGTATCCTAGACTCACTGAAACATCACAGAAATGTATGTGCATTGCAGCTTTTGATTATATTATATTTTGGGATTTGACTGTACTGCATCTAATGTTATTTTACATTTTATTTTGTTTTTCTTTAATATATTTTTAATTTTTATATTTCACTTTTTTTACATTTTTAATTTTATATTATTTTTGTGTATTTTTTATTTAGAAATTTTATTTAAAATGTTATTTTTGTTTTAAATTTGTAATATTTTATTTTGAATTGTTATATTTTTTTATTTTCCCTTTAGTTTTTATGTGTTTTTTATCTTTATATATTATTTAAAATTTTATTTAATTTATTTTATTTTGTATATTTTATATTTACTTTTTATTTTCTATAGATTTTATATTTGTTTATTTTATTTTGTTTTCATTTTTATATTTTATTTTATTCCTTTGCAATAAAGTATTGTAATTGCACATGTTGTCATCTTTAAAGTATATTGGGAGATACTGATATGTTCTCAGATACAGTATATCATGTATCTCAACTTCTCAGCTAACGCCACTCTATTTCCACAGCTGAAGCTCTGACAGCTGCAGTCTTCAGAGATTTATTGATCTGAATGAATTCAAGCTTATTTTTCCTTCCTCTTGTTTTTTTTTTTCTTTCCTTCCCAAGACAGAAGAGAAGATTCAGCGGTCTGGAGGAGCGGGAGTAGTATGTTCAGTTATTGTTCCTCTGCTTTATTCTGCTCGATGAAGAACTAACCTCTCACTTCTTCTGATAAACTAGTGTGTGTGTAATGGTTTGTAATTGTGGGGGTTCCTCACCTTTGACCTTTATCTAACACACAAGATGTTGCTTTAAATGTCTGTGTGTGATTGCTCTCCTGAGTGTTTTCTCTCACTGCTCACCACATATTAATATTCCTCTGCTGTGTGTGTGTGTGTGTGATGGTTGACTCATGTTTGTAAATTCGGCTTTCCGAAGGGCCTCTAACACATGAGTGTCAATAACCGCCTGCCCTTCATGTCTCTTTTTGTGACGTTTGTTATTTGACTACAGTAGGAGGAAGGAACGGAGTAACTATGAGCCTGTACGCAGGTAAAAGAGCTTTAGCGTGTCTTTCTGACCTGTTGTGACCCCAAAAGTGGATCCAAAGAGACCCCTGAGTATTGTGAGTCATCCTGCCCTTGTGAATGTGTATCTTCTCATGTAGAGTGATTTGGTGATCGTAGGTGGATGTGATCTCCACAACGGAGCCACTGAGGTCATTTTAGCTGTAGATGACGGTGCCCTTGTTCTCCCAGAGTTGCCCTAATAGTCCGAAACAGCGAATTAGTCCGATTTAAAGGAATATCTCACCAAAAAATGAAAATTCTGTTAGAATTTTATTCACCCTCATGATGTTCCAGAGTAGGGATGAGTCACAAAAGGTGACTAGTCAACCAGTAAACGAGTTATCAGGCTGTTTATCGGTTTTATTTTTGTTGTTCTTAGTGTGCATATAAGAATTTATGTAATAAAAAAGGAAATGTAAGACATGTTGTGTAGTATAATATTATACAGTGATTTTTAAAAATATTTTATTACATTTTTGTTTAATTTATTATTATTGTTGTTATTATTCAATTTTATTTTGCTTTAATTGAAATTTTTTTTAATTTTTTTTTTATTTGCACATTGCATCTTTAATTCTTTACTGCCCAAATAGGACCAAAAAAAAAAAAAACTGCAGCCATAAAGCATCATTGAAGTAGTCAGACATAGAATATAAAAGTAGTCCAGTGACTTCTGCGCTATTCCTATACATACAGTAAAATTCACAAGCTGTATAGAATTTCATTCGCTTTAGCTCTAAACCAGCAGAGTCTGTTCATGGCATCAGCAGAGTTTTTTGCCGCACAAACACTGCTATCTTATTGATTTGAATTGATTGACAGGTGATGTGTTGACGAATGAAAACAAGTGTAGAAACAGAGCTTGGACTCAGTTCAGTGTGTTACTCAGTGCTGAGGTCAGGAAACGCTCAACTCGGGGATTTATTTTTACTAATTTGTTAAATGTTCATTCTGACCTGGTTACCTATTGAACCGCTGTTCTTATCACTGCATTTGAGATGCCGCAGTGCACGTGTTTCAGAGAGGATGATTCCTGCGTCCCTCACGGATCCTTCTTATTCTGTTAGTCTAATGAGTCTGTCAGTCATCCAGACCTGCAGCAGAGAAACCACGGTAATAATGCGCACAAACACTGCTATCTTATTGATTTGAATTGATTGACAGGTGATGTGTTGACGAATGAAAACAAGTGTAGAAACAGAGCTTGGACTCAGTTCAGTGTGTTACTCAGTGCTGAGGTCAGGAAACGCTAAACTCGGGGATTTATTTTTACTAATTTGTTAAATGTTCATTCTGACCCGGTTACCTATTGAACCGCTGTTCTTATCACTGCATTTGAGATGCCGCAGTGCACGTGTTTCAGAGAGGATGATTCCTGCGTCCCTCACGGATCCTTCTTATTCTGTTAGTCTAATGAGTCTGTCAGTCATCCAGACCTGCAGCAGAGAAACCACGGTAATAATGATTTTGACAGGATCCTTTTTCAAACTGTGTCAGTGCTGTTCTGGAATCGTTTCTCGCAAAGAAAAAGAGGATCCGGCCCTTTAAACCTGCTGGTTTTCAGCTAGGAACTTAAATAATGTCCTCAACAAGTACAGTTTTTAAAACCGCTCAGTATGAAACTTTCATCAATGCTAGTGAGCAATGCTTAAATAAATTACTTTAGGTGATAAAATGTGTTCATAAACGAGTAATCGTGTTGATAAGTTTATCTAAATAAAAAATGTATATTTTAAAAAAATCAGGAAATATGTGAGGTTGTATAATAGTTTAATCTGAATCTTTAATTGCGGTTTAAAGCAATTGCTGTTTATTTTTACATTTTTATTTTAAAGTGCATAAATAAATTGCTAAAATGTATTAGTAAAGAGTAATCAATTTAATAAGCCTATTTTATTTTTGTCTTATAATTAGATAATAAAAAAACAGGAAATATTTATATATCAGCCTAATTGAATCAGATTTTCTTATTTTATTTTTATTACATTTTTATTTTGAAGCACATAAATGACTTTGGATGTAAATGTTTAAGATGTTTGTAGCCTCTAAACACTCAAAACTGAGTCTAAGGAGCATGAGCATCTTCCTGTCAGGGTGTGTAGATCTGTGTTTGTGTGTTTTGGTAGATTAGGCTTCATCTCAACTGTGGATTAATATCTTTTAGCATACGGAGGGAAACGTGCATTACAGATGTATCCTCTGCTCCTCAAAGCCCGTAAATACTTAATATCCCATCTACCCTGAGATGAGACTGACCTATATTTGCCTGAGTGGACCTGAACGTTTAGGCTTTCTGACTGTCCGGCTCCGCTCGGCCTTCAGAATAACCAAAAACATCCACTTGAACTCTTCAGAAGACCTGAGCCAGTGTTTCTCATTTGATTCTTTCTCTTTTTCCTTCTGCTTTCTGTGTTTGTGTACAGTGTGGCTTCAGCCCTTCATTCTGAAACGCCGGACCGATATGAACGTCTCACCTCCGTCTCCAGCTCGGTAGATTTCGAACAGCGAGATAATGTAAGACACCTGTCAATCACTCCTTTGGCCCCGCCCCCTCCTCCCATCTGCATCCACACATCCATAAATTAATACTTTTATTCAGCAAGGATGCACTAAATTGATCAAAAGTGACAGTAAAGACATTTATAATGTTACAAAAGATTTTTGTTTCAAATAAATGCTGTTCTTTTGAAGTTTCTATTCATCAAAGAACCCTGAAAAAATAAAATGTATCACGGTTTCCACTAAAATATTGGGCAGCACAACTGTTTTCAACATGAGCTTGAGCAACTCGAGCAGTAAATCAGCATATTAGAATGATTCCTGAAGGATCATGTGACACTGAAGACTGGAGCAATGATGCTGAAAATTCAGCTTTGATCACAGCAATAGATTACATTTTACAGTATATTCAAATAGAAAACGGCTATTTTAAATTGTAATAATATTTCACAATATTCCTGTTTTTACTGTATTTTTGATCAAATAAATGCAGCATTGGTGAGCAGAAGAGCAGAAGAAACTTTTTTTTTTAGTAAATGTATCTGAAAGGAAAGCCAAGTTAAAGGGACATTAAAGTAATTCCTTTCGTGAAACAATTTATTGTTGTCAATTTGACTTACTTTGGATCAAACTAAATGTCTTTTATTACCCGTTTCCCAAAGCGTGTCTCCCAGCCCCTCTCGCTCCCCATGGACTCCATTGATTTTTCCATGCAACACTGACCTCACATCAACGTAGGGCTGGACGATATGGCCAAAATTGATATCATGATATATTTCTTAATTTCGGTCGATACGATATAATTCCGATATCGATATGACCACTATTTATCTGAAATACAGCCAGGAAAAAGGGTATGAAAAGTTCTCCGAGTCGCTGCAGAAAACAAAAAAATTGAACAACAACAAAAACTGGAAATGTTGCTGGAGACGGGCTTATTTAATATGCAAACTCATTCTCTGCCAACAGGAGGCGCTTTTAGAGTGATAAAACTAGCGGTTTCTCCAGTAATGGCTGTAATCAAAGCAGCTCCGCTCATGAATGCTACTTTATCAGATCAAATGAAAATGCCATCGAAACTTTTCTGAAGACAGTCAATTCCCTTCAGAGATACATTCATATAAAACGCCCGCGCCGTGTTATGATTTTGAAACGTGCAGTGCTCATGTTTATTCAACGAAGTCAAACAGCACAAATAAATAAATGTATGGGAAACTGGTAATGTATATCGAAATATCGGAAATGTGTTTAAAAATCATATCACCGTTATTGAAAAAAATTATATCGCGATACATATTGATATTGAATTATTGTCCAGCCCTACATCAACGTTATATACGCTTGGAAAGAACCAAAGGCTTTTATAGAGGGCGAGAACTTCCTCCCTCCATCATTTTGTTTTAAATCACAGTCATGATGAACCAGCATTTCTGTGCTTGTTTTGGACGGCGTCCTTGAAAGTCCCCAGAAGTCTTGAGGAGAGAAACTGACTCAACAAAACCTCCAAATAAACTCCCTCAAACTGAAACCTCAGGATCCCTTGAAGTGATTTAGAGTAGTGGGTGACTAAAATAGTTTTTTTTTAATGGTCAGCATAAAGCTGATATATATGATATCACAATATTTAATTTATAGATTGTAAAAAAAAAACATAACTGCTGAAATGAAATGTATATTTATTTACATATTTATATATTCACGTAATAATTGGAAACTAAATAAATGTCAATTATTTGAATGATTAAAAAAAAACAAAACTGTAGTGCCCAAATTTTTTAATACAAAGGGCCAGAAATTACATTTGATTGAAGCTTGCAGGCTAAAAGTAAATGTTGCATCATATATAATCCAACTATAATGCTGTACATTAAAATGTATTAAATTAAAAATAATAGTTAAACAAAAATGTTTTTACTTTTATAATACTTTTGTTTTACTTACTGTTTTTAATTGTTAATTAAAATATATTGACACATCGGCCATACAGCAATGTTGATATTGACAGAAAAACTGACTGGCCAATAGCTGAAAAAAATGCCAAATATTGGCCAATATATTGGCCATGGCAATATCGACACATCGGCCAAACAAAAAAACAGATCGGCCAACATTTAAAAAATGTCAAATATCCACTGATAATATCGGCCTTGGTGGTATCGACACATCTGCTGAACACAAAAACGTATTGGCTTATGCACATTTAAAAAATGGCAATTTCAACACATCGGCCATGCAGCGATGTTGATATTGATGCATTGACCAAACAGAAAAACTGATTGGCCGATAGTTTAGAAAATGCCAAATAATGGCTGATATATCGGCCTTGTATAGGGGTGTAATGGTTCACAAAATTCACGGTTCGGTTCGATACGACACAGTGGTGTCACGGTTCGGTACGGTTTCGATACGGGGCGGGGGGGTAATTGGTTACGTTGCAATGTTGGAAATATTTATGTTTTAAACCATGAAGGCGAGCCAGTGGATATCACACAAGCAACGTGCAAACTTTGCGCAAGAGTTATGCCGGTGAACGTCTTAATCTCAGTCAATTCACTATATGCAGAAAGTAAAAACGGAATGACGGAGTAATGACGGAGCTTTCAGCATCTGACGCCGCATATTCTCTGAGATGACGAGAGACGAATCTACTTCAAAATATGCTGATAACGGTATATAGCTAACTGTTTTAATTTATTCCCTTAATATTTCTCTTGTGGCCCGTACATTGTGGAAAAAATAAGAAATGTATTTCGTGTTAAACAGGTTGTTTTTGAAAGCCGGTGCTTGAAATAAAACTTTTTATTTCATTGATTTTTATTGATGACTGCAGTGTTAATATTTTAATTATAGAACTATAATTCATTGTATAATAGACCTGTTTTACTTTTTTAAAAACATTTTAATCGAGGAGTAAATAGCCTCATCTTTTGTAATCCTTGCAGTGCGTCAGTTATGTGGTTGGCTAATTATTTCGGGGCAAATTAATTGTATAATCTTGATTTAATTATAAAAGTAACTTCTTATTAATAATAGGCCTAATAAAATAAGAATGTAACAGGCCTACATTAATTGGAAATGCCAAATCCTCATAATATTGCCAATAATTTATGTTTTTGACAATATCGTCGATACAAGATCATCATCTTTCAACGCACCCCAGCAAAGGGAGGTTATCGCGGGGCTGACAGTGTGTTGCCTGTTACGTCGTTTAGGCTGCCTTGGAGAGCGCAGTGGCACTGAGAACATTATATTTCACACACTAAGTTATTTTATTTTCCAAATTTAATAGGATTAGTCCAACGAATCGTTCGGCTTGTAATGCATACCGAACCGAAAGCCTCGTACCGAATGGTTCAATACGAATACGTGTATCGTTACACCCTTACTTGTTAATATCAACACATCGGCTAAACAGAAAAAAACTGATTGTCCAATACCGATATTTGAAAAATGCCATCCAGTATATCGGCCTTGGTGATATCAACACATCTGCCAAACACAAAAACTGATTGTCCAATGCCGATAATTGGAAAATGTCAAATATTAGATGATTTATTGACCTTGGGAATATCAACACATTGGCCACAGAGAAAAACTGATTGTCCGATACCAATAGTTGAAAAATGCCAAATATTGGTCGATATATCGGCCTTGGCAATATATCGGTAAACCACTAATTTAGAGGGGAATGAGTGATTTAGCATCACTCACAGGTGACATCAAAAACCTGTGTAGGATGAGATTTCAGCAGGAAAATTTAACAGGTGACATCACCCACCAAAATCAGCCCTTGGGATGCCATCTTAAGCCTGTTTTCCAGCCTCTTAAGAGATCAGTGCAGGACTTCAGCCTCTCCTGTCTGTCTTCACCTGTGTTCACCTCTATTCCTGCCGGAGAAATCAGCCGGCATCCTCACATACTCTCACAGAGAGCCTTTTATAGGCCTGGCCGGACATGTTTAAGCCATAAAACCCCAAAGTATTAATATATGCAGTCATTTGTCTGTGTGTGTGTGTGTGTCTGCGCTCATCACACATTCATAGTTTGATGTGTTTTCATTGCAGGGCTTCTGTTCCTGGTTGACGGCCATATTCAGAATAAAGTAAGTGGCTCTTTGACTTTAATGTGAGGTTGTTCATATCAATAGCACAGCACAACAGAACACACAGTGCTAGACCTCGAAAAACAAACCCTTTTTTAACAAGGGTTTTATTTTAATTGTTTTCATTTTAATTGTAAATTTTTATGATTTTATTCGTTTTTAGTAAGTTTTATTTAGATTTTTATTTTTAATTATTTTTAATTGTATATTTTTAATGGTTACTTTTGTAGTGTTTTATTTTAAAATTATTTATCTTTGTACAATTGTATGATTTATTTAATTTTTTTTTACTTGTATTAAGAAATTTTATATTTTTGATTTAATTAATTTAATGATTTAATTTAATATTTTTGATTTTGATGTTTTATAATTTATTTTAATTGTATTTTTTATGATTTTATGCATTTTTACTAGTGCTGTCAAACGATTAATCGCATCCAAAATAAGTTTTTGTTTACATAA
>NW_015558619.1:1997315-2010912 GCF_001515605.1 Sinocyclocheilus anshuiensis | reverse complement strand
ATACTAGTGCTGTCAAACGATTAATCGCGATTAATCACATCCAAAATAAAAGTTTTTGTTTGCATAATATTTGTTTGTATACTGTGTATATTTATTATGTATATATAAATACAAACACATGCATGTATATATTCATGAAAAATATGTTATGTTAATGTTAAATATATTTATATATAATATAAGAATATAAATATTTGCATGTAAATACATGTAAATATTTTCAAAATATTTACTGTATGTGTGTGTATTTATATATACATAATAAATATACACAGTACACACACATATATAAACAAAAACTTTTATTTTGGATGCGATTAATCGCGATAAATCATTTGACTAGTTTTTACCAAGCAGTTTATTTTTATTATTATTTTAAATACTTACTTTTAATATTTTATGGTTTATTTCATGTATTCAGATAGTATGAGTTTTATTTTGGGTTTTATTTTAAAATTATTTTTCTTAATTGTATATTTTTATTATTTTGTAGTGTTTTATTTTTTAAATATATTTTTTAATTGTACAGTTTTATGATTTTTAAAAACTTTTATCAAGCATTTTATTTAAATTATATTTATCATTTATTATTTTTAAATGTATTTTTGTTGCACATCTTATGATTTTATAACTTTTTAGTAAGCATTTTATTTTTCTGAATTTTATTGATTTTATTTTCACTATTTTTAAATTATTTATTTTAAGTTTGCATTTTTATGATTTTAATTGTTAGCTTTTCTTCAACTCACAAACTTCCTGCATCTCCCTTAGAGTCCTTTAGAAACCTCACTGCTCCATAATCCATACTATATATTCTATAAATCAGAATCAGAAAAGCTTTATTACCAAGTATGTTTACACACAAGGAATTTGACTTGACGACAGGAGCTTCCAGTGCAGAAGAAAGTACAGACTAGGGATATGCCGCTATCAAATTTTCATGTTGCGATTAATTGATAATGCTTTTATCACGGTATACGGTATTATCACGGTATTGAAATTTAGTTGCAAAAAAGTGTTGTCATAATCCAGTATAACCGGTTTAATAACTATTTTTCTTATAACAACAATAACTGAACATTTGAATAATTTAGAAACATTTAAATTAGTTAATGCATTAACATTCACAATGAGCAATAGCTGCATTTACTACAGAAGTTATTAATCTTTGTTAAAAAAAAATACAACTCTTAGTTCATGTTAGCTCATTAAATAACACTGTTGCAACTTTTGATTTTAACAATGTGTTATTAAATATTGGAATTACCTAAGATTAATGAATGTTTAGAAGAATTTTTCATTGGCAGTTTATGTTAACTAATGTAAAGTTTGACTGAACAATAAATAATCAAAACACTTTCAAGCACTTTCAACACTAGGGCATGTTTGAAAATAAATAGCCTATTAAATCTAAATATTTAACACTTAAATGCATACCTCGGGTCTTTAGCGACCCGGGACATCATTCTCTACCCTCTCCCTCCTTCATTTTTTAAAGTTAGACATCAACTTTCTTAGTATTCCTCAATCTATTCATTATAAACAATATAACAAGAAACAAATAGTAAAATATTAAATAATGCCTGTTTTCGGATTAATTTTTTGTAAAAAAAAAAAAGTGTATAGGGTCGCTACAGACCCGAGGTATGTAAATGTGTAAGTATTTTTTCCTGCACGACTATATTTACATATCTGATGACTCAATTTGTGCAATGCATCTTTTTTTCTTCAAGGTGGCACTGTTTGATACACAATAATGACGTGACGTTTCACTCATAATTACCACAGGCATAAAACAAACGAATATCATCAGCAAAAATTGAACTGGTTTGAATGGCTTTAATGCAGAGCAATTACTATACGCAATGAAATATAAATGTCACTGCCATTTGATGCTGGATGTGGTGAATAAGCTGCCAGTGATCAAAATATTGAATATCAAGTCACTGAAAACGATAGTTTTGAGAATATGGCTGAGATCGTGAATATGAGGCAGATGCTGGATGCACTGTGGAAGTGCGCTCTGACGATGACAGCGATGGTAAAATCATCTGCTCAAATTGAACCCTTTTAAGTTTCAAAAGGAAACAAAATATGCTTTATTTTATTCTTCTGTAATTGTTCTTAAAATATCAAGATAATTTTTTGCTATTGCAGCAGTTAGAGGTCCATCCGTGCTGGATATATAGGTCCGGGTCACTAAAGACCCGAATATGTAATAATGATTGTCAAAACATTCGTGCATTTAAGGGTTAAGTATTTGGCACTGTGATGAACAGCATAGCAAATACAAAATCTGAATGGCTATTTAAATCATTTAAACACTTTCCGAAACGGAAAGCTGTTTTGTTTCCGGGATAACAGCTGCATTATGTTCAGCGCCATCTGCTGTCAGAGAGTGAATGTGCTTTCATCCAGAGCGTGTCTCGCGCGCTCCGCCATGCGCATCTCATCCGTGCTTGTTTCCATCAGAGAGCACACACGTCTTTCACGCAGCATACAGCAGTGTTGTGCATTGTGACCAGTTGATGGGAAAAGTATTCTTAAAATCCATTCAAAATTCTGAATAATTTGTTATAAATAATTATTCTCTGCATTTTGAAGTGCCCACGATAACAATATCGTGCATATTCTTCATTATCGTGATATATCGCATTACCGAATACCGGCACATGTCTAGTACAGACATAGTGCAGACATACATTGGAATAACACAGTAGGGATGGAATATAACACTAATATAAGAAAAAAAAACAGAAATTAAATGTACTATATACAGAAATGGAAGTATAGGGAAAAAAATGTAATTGTTTAAATAAATGTACAGATATGTTATTTACAAAGTGTGCAGTTTACAAGTGTACAAATTTTGGATTCTGTGTATAAATATGTCAGTTGTGATGCACGGTGTATAATTATGAAAGTTTAATTGTTCAGGCTGAATATAGCCTGCGGGAAAAAACTGTTCTTGTGCCTGGCTGTTCTGGTGGTCAGTGCTCTGTAGCAACAGTTGGAAGAGAGAGTGGGCTGGGTGTGAGGGGTCCAAGGTGATTTTCTGAGCCATTTTCCTCACTCTGGAGATGTAAATAATCCTCTCAGCAGTCCTGACTGTCCGCTGTAGTCTCTTGATGTCTGATTTGGTAGCTAAACCAAACCAGACAGTTATGGATGAAGACAGTACAGACTCAATGATAGAAGAGTAGAACTGTTTCAGCAGCTCCTGTGTAGGGTTGGGTATTGTACAAAATTTTACTTGAGGGCCAAGCACTTGTTCATTTCCCTAACTTAATGAAATATTAACTGTTACACTTATAACCATGTCTACACACACTCCATAAAGCCCCTATTTTACAAATAATAATGCAGTCAGGAGATGGGGTGATGCAATGAGTGGTTTCCACATTTTTAAACATTTAAAATGCATGAAAATAAATATTTTCCATCACTTTGTTTATCACTTTTGAAATGACCTGTACACTAAATCTAACCCATGCATAACAATAGCATTTATTTAGTGGTCTAAGTTGAAGTCAGTATGTATATAAATGACAATATGGGACAAGTATAATGTAATTTATTGGCGGCAGGAGCTGCGTGCTGCCGGTACATGTACAGTCAGACAAAACAACATGCACAGTTATCAAAGACGCAATGCGTGTACAGTCGTGGAAAATTATGTGTTCGGCAGTTAAAGACGTGATGCAGCGCGTCTGTAGAGTGTGCGCGTCATGGGAAACGATGTGCTCAGTAATTAAAGAGGAAGGGCGGCGTTTCTGTTATTTGGTTTGTGACATCCTTTACGGGAAACGCCGGCACAAGGCTGCTCACAGTGCTTGGTCACGCGTCGCACCTGAACCGTTTTCGGAATCGAAACGTATAAATTGCTCACGGTTCCGGTTCTTTTCAAAAAACGGAACCGGTTCTAAATAAGAACCGGTTCTCGGTTCCCAACCCTACTCCTGTGGCAGGTTGAATTTCCTCAGCTGGCGAAGGAAGTACAACCTCTGCTGGGCCTTTTTAGCAATGGAAGTAAAGTATACTATTTACTCCATACTTGTACTATATATTACATAGTCTGCACGCTGCCATCCATACTATGTACTTACAATTCCGTACCTAAAACTATTATTCCATTCTTTATTGTCTATAGTCCATACTCTGTAATCAAGCATTCTCTCTCTGTATGTTCTCTCTATCATGAAGTATGAGGGGTGGCTAACACGAGTCTCGTTCCCCACAGGGACGAGGAGATCCGGGAGAAGTGTGGTGAAGATGCCGTTCATTACTTGTCGTTCCAGCGGCACATCATCGGTCTGCTGGTTGTGGTGGGTGTGCTGTCGGTGGGCATCGTTCTGCCGGTCAACTTCTCAGGCAACCTGCTGTAAATGATTTTAGCAAATGGCTGCAATATAACAAAGAGTGAAAAATTTAAGGGGGTCTGAATACTTTCCGTACCCACTGTATATAAATGACAATATGGGACAAGTATAATGTAATTTATTGGCGGCAGGAGCTGCGTGCTGCCGGTACACGTACAGTCAGACAAAACAACGTGCACAGTTATCAAAGACGCAATGCGCGTACAGTCGTGGAAAATGATGTGTTCGGCAGTTAAAGACGTGACGCAGCGCGTCTGTAGAGTGTGCGCGTCATGGGAAACGATGTGCTCAGTAATTGAAGAGGCAGGGTGGCGTTTCTGTTATTTGGTTTGTGACATCCTTTACGGGAAACGCCGGCACAAGGCTGCTCACAGTGCTTGGTCACGCGTCGCACCTGAACCGTTTTCGGAATCGAAACGTATAAATTGCTCACGGTTCCGGTTCTTTTCAAAAAACGGAACCGGTTCTAAATAAGAACCGGTTCTCGGTTCCCAACCCTACTCCTGTGGCAGGTTGAATTTCCTCAGCTGGCGAAGGAAGTACAACCTCTGCTGGGCCTTTTTAGCAATGGAAGTAAAGTATACTATTTACTCCATACTTGTACTATATATTACATAGTCTGCACGCTGCCATCCATACTATGTACTTACAATTCCGTACCTAAAACTATTATTCCATTCTTTATTGTCTATAGTCCATACTCTGTAATCAAGCATTCTCTCTCTGTATGTTCTCTCTATCATGAAGTATGAGGGGTGGCTAACACGAGTCTCGTTCCCCACAGGGACGAGGAGATCCGGGAGAAGTGTGGTGAAGATGCCGTTCATTACTTGTCGTTCCAGCGGCACATCATCGGTCTGCTGGTTGTGGTGGGTGTGCTGTCGGTGGGCATCGTTCTGCCGGTCAACTTCTCAGGCAACCTGCTGGGTGAGTCCTGAGGTCAGAGGTCAGAGGTCAGCGGTGCGATTGTAGGTCCGTTAGCGGTGATGAAAAGTATTATATTCACTTAAAGTATATGTTTCATTTGAAAGTAGTGATGCATGATATATCGGTGACCAATGTATTCGACGCTGATTATTCATTTTGGCTCGTTTTAATCAGTATTGTCTGTTGTAGGTAAATAAATGCCATTTTCTGTTCTTTTTGTAAAGATTAATTAACCCTGTAAAGCCTACTGTATCATATTTGAACAAGTATTTTACATATTTAGCCAGTAAAAGGCCTTCTAGCATAATTGCACAAGCTTGAGCTTCACGTGTCTTTTTGCTGTGAAATCTTTACAGATTTTTGTTAAGTAAACAAAAGAATAACACTTGTATATTTTTAATATTTTAATAGTTTTATGATTTTATTAATTTATAGTGTTTTATATTGATGTTGTAAAATTAATTATTTTAAATGTATTTGTTATACATTTTTAGCAAGCATTTTGGTTTGATCATTATTTTAAAGTCATTTATTTTAACTGTATTTTTTATAATTGTATTCATTTCTAAAGTGTTTTGTTTAGATATGTTTTATTTTAAAATTATTTTTCTCAATTGTACATTTTTATGACTGTATTTTGTAGTTGTTTTTATTTTTTATCATTTTAAAATGATTTCATTAATTATAAGTGTATTATTTAAAAAAAAAAAAAATTCATGATTTTATTATTTAAGTGAATTATTTTAAAATGATCGATTTTATGATTTTATTAACTTTTAGTAAATGTTTTATTTTAATTTGATTTTTATTTAAAATCTATTTTCATTATACATTTAATGATTAAATTTTTTTTAATTATTTTACATTTTTCTGATTTTAATTAGCTTTTAATTTTTAATTAACATTTATTTATGTGTTTAAGATTTTGTCTGAAGGTTCAATAAATGGTTCCATTAAAAAAGGTTTAAATTTCATATGTCAGCCTTTACAGGATTAACAAGTGGAACCTCAGGCTAAAAAGCATCTGTATATGTGGGCTGTTTACATGTTCACACATTCAATCATGAGTTATTGTATCGGCCACAAAGAGCTGGTGATTATTGCTGATGTTTATCGGCTGAAGATAAAGTTAAAAGATATACGACTCCCATTATCGTCCGGTTATGTTTTTCTGAGCACAGAACTCTCCATCATTAGACGCTGTCCCGTCTCTCTGGCCTGTCGCGTGGCGTGCTGTAGATTATCATCAGAGAGGGTTAATCCACAGCGCTCCGCTCCAGTAATGAGATTGAACTTCTATCTGCTCGCTGGGTAATTGGATGCCTGCTGCAGGGAAAAAGGACAGAGAGTGCGGCCCAAAGACACAAAAACTAATGGGAAGAGGTCAAACAGATGAGGACACTTTGCACGAGTCCTTAGAGACGGGATCAGTGTGGACAGAGTCACAGAGGACAGAGCGTTCGGTCAGAAACAGGCTTGATGCAAATGTTTGGGCAGGAAGAGGTCGTCTGAGCAGCATGTAAAGAGACATATTATAGTTTGTTGCTTTATGAGCCATTTAGACATGCAAAGTAACAATAGAAACTGCCTGCTTCTCAGATGCAACACATTGCATTGCATCAAAAGATGAAATTTCATATCTATAGTTCTTATGTATGTTTGAGACCTTAGATAGAAGGTACGGGCCAGTGTTATTATCATTGATGTACTATTATTGTAATATTTTGAATTAGTCTCTATTTTTATATTTTAAGTTTACATTTGAAATTTAAAGTAATTTTATTTATCTTTTTTTTTAATAATCTGTATAGTTTTTATTATTTATTTAGTATTATTGGTTAATTTTGTTTAGTGTTTTAGTATTTTATTTAGTATTTTAGTTTAGTTTTCTCATTGTCCCCATATCTCCTCATTTGCTTTATCTAATAATGCAATTTTAAAAAATATTACTTAATATATTATGCACTCTTTATTTTATTTATTTTTTGTTTAATGTATCTAATTATTTTATTTGATTCTATTGATTTCCATCTCTTAATCATTTCAGATTTGATAATTTTTGTTTTGTTTTATTATTTTAATTAATTAATTACTTTATTGGATTTTCTATTTTAATTTATTTTATTTTATATGTTAAGTTTGTATTTCTTTAGTTGTTTTTACGCCGTTATATCTTTAATTATTAATTAATTATTTGTATTATTTTTATTTTGCATTCTGTGACTGTGTTCAGCGTACAGTGTTTCCTGAGAATGATCCTTTTGTTAGCTTTCAAAAGCACAAATTAAGTTGTTGTTTTAATTTTTTTTCCTCAGAAAATAACGCATACAGCTTTGGACGCACAACAATCGCCAACTTGAATTCTGGGTAAGACATTTTATTCATTGCACAAATATTGCAACCCCACCCCCCATGCGCTTTAATTGAAGATGTCATGATGCATTTAGAGTATTCTGGGTAAAGTGGATGTGTCTCTTTCTCTCTGTGATTCAGAAATAACCTTTTATGGCTGCACACATCATTTGCCTTCATGTACCTGCTCCTCACCGTCTACAGCATGAGACGCCACACGTCCAAGATGCACTACAAAGAAGATGATCTGGTATGTGAACTGCATCAATTTAAAGGAACCGTTCCTTTTTAACCCTCATAATGCATTTGGGTCCGCTTTGGCCTGGAAGAGATGCATAAAAAAAAAGTTACATGTTGCATGTTTGGGTCATTTAGGACCCGGGTACCATTAGGTGTCAGAAATACTTTTTGTAAAATTATCTATGAAGTTATATTAGTCAGAAACCTTTGGTAAAATCATTTATATTTTTCCCCATATCTTACACACTTTTGGGACTGAATTGTGTTAAAAAAGTAACATGTATGCCTGTTAATGAACCATTGCAGCATGAAAAATTGAAATCTTTTTTTTTTTCGTCTGAAAGTGAAAGTTTGTGCAAGTAAAACTGTCATTTATTTTGTTTGAAACTTTTTATTTGTATTTTTTTGTATGTTAGTTTTTTTTTTTGTTTTTTTTTTGTCATGGTTCATGTGCAATTTGAAATTTCAAAGTATTTCTCATTTTTAATACATTTTTGTTAACTTTGAAATGTTTTCACATGGCTCAATTATTTAGAAGTTGCTAATCAGATACAATTTGGTTTTAGATGACAAATATTATGACTGTTTTATGAAATAACGACTCTTCAGGTCCGAACGGACTCTTAATGTTGATGCAGATTTTAAATGCATTATGTGGTTTAAATGTAAAAAGTGCAGCATCAACATTTTGCTAAACATCTTTTTCACATGGCTCAATTATTTAGAAGTTGCTAATCAGATACAATTTGGTTTTAGATGACAAATATTATGACTGTTTTATGAAATAACGACTCTTCAGGTCCGAACGGACTCTTAATGTTGAAATAGTATGCAGATTTTAAATGCATTTTGTGGGTTAAATGGAAAAAGTGCAGCATGAACATTTTGCTAAACATCTCTGTATGGGTTATACTGGTTTGCAATGTGATTAAATGATTTTTGGCTGAGCGTTTCCTTTATTTTGTATACAGTAATAACAGAAAAGCCATCTGGAGGAGTCTTGTGACGTGTGCAGCTCATCATTAGTCATGCTGTAACGCTTATGAAATATTCATGAAGTCCGTCTATAGCCCTGACCTACATTTCTGAGCCGAGCGTTTAACCTCGATCCACACTGCAACGTCCTCCAGCATCTGTGCATGTGTAAATAACCCAAATATCATGCTTTCCCCTCTCTCCTCAGGTGAAACGCACTTTATTTATCAACGGCATCTCCAAATATGCAGAAGAAAGCCATATAAAACAGCACTTTGAGTAAGACCACTCTTTTTCTCCTCTTTATGCTTCAAACACAAATTTTATTCTGTAAATCGTGTCAAATATTAAAATCACATGTGGTTTGTGCGTTAGCGGGCGTCAGGGATGTCTACGTTCTCTCTGGAGCTCTGCTTCTGCAAGCATCTGCCGTAATTGTCTAAATGAGTGTTTTAAATTCGAGTCATGCAGCCAATCAGCCAAAAATGAGTGTGATGAGGCGCTGGGGAGGAGCTATGAATAGACTCGAGTGTCTAATGTGATTTTACCTGAGACAGAGCTGCTGAAATCAGAGGAAAACATCACAGGCTGTTTGTTCACTGTAATGATGAACAACGGGAGTGTATAGAGACTTTCAGATGTTTAGCTAAAGGTACAATACCGTTCAAATGTTTGGGGTCTGTAAGAGTTTAATGTTTTTGAAAGAAGTCTCTTCCGCTCACCAAGGCTGCATTTATTTGATCTAAAAATAGATACAAATTTGGAAATATTTTTAGAATTTAAAATAACGGTTTTCTATGTGAATATCTGTTGAAATGTAATTTATTTCTGTGATCAAAGATGAATTTTCAGCATCATTACTCCAGTCTTCAGTGTCACATGATCTTCAGAAATCATTCTAATATGCTGATTTGCTGCTCAAGAAACATTTCTGATTATTATCAATGTTGAAAACAGTTGTGCTGCCCAATATTTCTGTGGAAGCAGAGATACAGGATTTTTTCAGGATCCTTTGATGAATAGAAAGATCAAAAGAACAGCATTTATTTGAAATCTTTTGTAACATTATAATGCATCCATGATCAATAAAAGTATTAATTTCTGATTAAAAACTTATTAAATGTTCCTTGGAATATTTGATTTAGATTGGATTCTGATTTTAATTATTTTATTGTCAATTAATCCATTAAAATGTATTTTAAATGTATTTTAAATGTTACTGTTAAATTGCATTTTAAAGAGGAATTTGCTAGTTACTTTCATTTATTCATTAGCAATCATGCAAACATTCATTTTGTACACATTGTTTACATAAAAGTAAATAAATAAAGACCAAAAAATGTTCATTATATTATACCTTAGTGAATATTTAAATATAAATTAAATAATTTCAAGTAAGTCGGTTTTTATTCATATTCATAGTGATTATTCATATTTTTTTACACAATTTTTTGCATGAAAGCAACCAATAAATGTTGACTATATTATACCTCAGTGGATATTTAAACATTAGTTAAACATTTTTTTTAAATAAAATGGTGATACATTTTTATTTTTCAGGATTCTTTGATGGAAAAAAAGTTGAAAAGAACAGCATTTGAAATAGAAATATTTTGTGAGATTATAAATGTCTTTACTCACACTTTTGATCCATTTAATGCATCCTTGCCGAATAAAAGAATTAATTTCTTTTCAAACAGTAAAGCTTTCTGACTGCAAACTTTTGAACAGTGTTTAAATGACTTGAGAAAATGTAGTTCTTGCGTTTCCAAAATAAAAATTCACACAATTCTCTTTTAACCAAAGTAACACTGTTAGCTGTTTGTCTGATATCATAATGATATCAGAAATATCATAAAGTGAGTGTGAGATGTTGATTTCTTCATTTGTGTCTCTCAGACAGGCGTACGAGAACTGTGTCGTACTGGAAGCGCGTGTTTGTTACAATGTGGCCAAACTGATGTCCCTCAACGCCGAGAGGTAAAATTCTTGTTTTTAATGAATTGCTCAGATTTGGCTCAGGATTGGAAGCTCTTCCTGTAAGTTTCTCTTTTAGGTTCAGAAATGAGTCTATCCACTGATCTGACCTCTGAGACCTTTTATCGATCTGTTAGACGGGCTGAGGTTTCCTCTGAGCTTGTGTGTGTGTGTGTGTGTGTGTGTGTGTGTGTGTGTGTGTGTGTGCGTGTTTGTGTGTTTGTGCGTGTTTGTGTGTGTGCATGCGTGTGCGCGTGCACGCGTGTTTGTGTGCGTGTGCGTGTGCGTGTGTCCTGCAGGAAGAAGACTGAACGCAGTAAGAAGTTTTTCACGGATCTGATGGCCAAGGAGCACATGCCTGCCATGATTAACCCCAAGCCCTGCGGTCACCTGTGCTGCTGCGCCATTACAGGCTGTGAAGAGGTATGAACACATTACCCACAATGCCTCTGTGCTGTCAATGTACAGTGCAAAGCGTTACTGCTGGAGGAAAAACTCATCACTGACCA
Organism: Sinocyclocheilus anshuiensis; assembly: GCF_001515605.1. Taxonomy (NCBI): domain Eukaryota; kingdom Metazoa; phylum Chordata; class Actinopteri; order Cypriniformes; family Cyprinidae; genus Sinocyclocheilus; species Sinocyclocheilus anshuiensis. The sequence goes on along the minus strand of NW_015558619.1, from coordinate 1,999,553 downwards.
ATACAAGCAAACTTTCTTCCTTTTGGCTTCTGAATATGTTTGCCACCTACAGTATCATTACTACTTATTATATTAATATTGAGATAAATAAACAACTTTATGAATTGAGTAGTTATAATTGTTTAATATTTATTGTAATAAACAATTTTAAATATTATAGGATAAATACATTATTTATTTTTTAAATATCGATAGTCATCAATTATTGGTTGCGTTCATATAAACGAATATGAATACGAATTTATAAATTGACTTATTTAAAATTGTTTATATTATACCTCAGTAGATAATGAATTAAATAGTCAACATTTATGGTTTGCTTTCATGCTAACAGTTGTGTAAAAATATTAATAAGGACTTAATAAATTATTTATTAAAGTTTAAATATCTACTGATATTTCTACCTCATATTTATATTTATATTATACCTCAGTAGGTATTTAAACGTTAATTAAATAGACAACATTTATTGGTTGCTTTCATGTAAACAGTTGTATAAAATATGAATAAATCACTTAATAAAATGACTCATTTAATATGATTTATTTATGTTTAAATATCTACTGAAGCATATTCAATCATTATTTATTGGTTGCTTTTAATTAAACAAGTGTCTAAAATTTGAATACTTTATAATTGACTTGAAATATATTATACCTTAGTAAATATTTAAACATGAAATAAATATTCAACATTTAATGGTTGCTATTTAAAATTGTTCATTTAATTCATATCTACTGAGGTATAATAGCATCAATATTTATTGGTTGCTTTCATGTAAACATTTTTTTTTCATGATTGGATAATGAATAAATAAGTATTTTGCCAATTCTTTTTTAAATACAACTGAAAAATTACATTTAAAATACATTACTTTATTGTTTCATTAAACGACTTTTTAATTGGTTATTTGAAAATAGAATAATTAGAATCAGAATGCAATCAAAAAGCAAGTATCCCAAATAAGTCAGAACATATTCTGATCACTTCAAAATAATTTATTTACATGTTTTTAATATATTTTAAAATAAAAATTATTTAATCAATAATAGCCTATCACTCCTATAGCGTGTCCTTGAATAAAAGCATGTGTGGCTTGTCTGAGAATCATTCAGAGGAACTGAAAGCTCTTCTGGGAGGAAGTAATAAATAGATGGTTTCTGGAGGCTCGTGTCTGCTGATGTTCTGTGATGCAGTCGAGCCGTAAGTCTGTGTGGTGTTGCAGGAGGAGGCTGTGAGTTATTACACCAAACTGGAGGCCAAACTGAAAGAGGAGTACAGGAAGGAGAAGGAGAAAGTCAACACCAAACCGCTGGGCATGGTGTTCGTCACCTTCCAGAACGAGGCCATGACGGCAATGTGAGTATGAGACGAGCGACACGTGAGCTTTAGAAAACACATTGCTCTAGCTACAAATATTGTGTAAAATATTGTCAAATAAATTGTTGTAAAATATATATATATATATATAAAAAAAATATATTTGTACTAAATGGAGTACTAAATAAAGTAATTTGGAACATAAAAAAAGTTCTTAAATATAACAAAAATAATAATTAGTTTCAGAATCCAATCATACAAATCAGAATCAAGTATTCCAAAGAGCTGTTTATTTACACACTAGATTTTTAAATGAAATGATTTTATTATTTCAGTCAATAATGGATGAAATGACCGTAAAATATTGTGCACAAATATTGTGTAAAAATTTTTTTATTTTTAAAATATTTTAATTATACTTAATATTTGTATTAATATTTGTAATTGTTTATTAAAAAATTAATAAACTGATCATTTCAGTCAGAGGTTTAGAATGAAGGTTAAAAAGGTTCAGTGAAATTAAGAATGAAGCTTAAATATATTATTTTACACACGTGTGTGTGTGTGTGTGTGTGTGTGTGTGTGTGTGTGTGTGTCTGTGTGTGAAGTTGTTAAAATAATTTTAAAAATTCATGTCATGTCCCCTTTAAATGTAATATTTTAAAATAATTCGATTTAGAATCCAGTCAAAATCAATTATTAAAAAAAGCCATTTAATAAGTCATTTTATTTAAGCATATTCTGTCAATTGATTAATTTGAAAAAAAAGTATCTATCTATCTATCTATCTATCTATATCTATATCTATCTATCTATCTATATGTATGTTTGTCTGTCTGTCTGCCTGTCTGTCTATCTATCTATATGTCTGTCTGTCTGTCTGTCTATCTATGTATCTATCTATCTATCTATCTATCT
>NW_015558619.1:1989593-1997174 GCF_001515605.1 Sinocyclocheilus anshuiensis | reverse complement strand
GAGAGAGAGAGAGAGGGAGAGGGAGGGAGAGGGATATATGCTGCTTCTTGTAGGTATTCAATGAAAAATGTGCCTTGGTTAAAATTTCTGATGCTCTTGAATGTATTGATGCTCTGGTTTTGTATCTGTTGCTGATGCGGTGTGTGTTTTGCCCGTGGTGTGTGTGTGTGTGTGTGTGTCTGCAGCATCCTGAAGGACTTTAACGCGTGTCAGTGTCAGGGCTGTAAGTGTCGTCAGGAGCTGCGTTCCTCTCAGTTCAGTGACAGTCTTCATGTCTATGACTGGAGTGTCAGCTATGCGCCGGACCCCCAAAACGTGCGCTGGTGAGGAATACACTCATTCACTCTCTCATTCCTTCTCTTTTGCTCATATGTTTTCTGCATGCATGGACAATGACCCATTACAACCAGAGCCAACGGTGAAGAACTGTTTCCCAGTGCCTGTGAAATCCATTTTTTCTAATGCTTTTTTATGCAAAGCACTTGATTTGACCTTCTGTTTCTTGAGCTCTTTTTGTAATGGGTCTGCAAATAATTATTGATTCATAATGTGTACTGAAGGGCCCTATGATATCAAACATAGACAAAATCACAGAATCCAGTCATAAAAAAGAATTGACAGTATAATGCGGAATTTCATAAAGATTAATTAATAACATTTTTAATGGTTTGTGCTTTTATTTTTACCACCATACAATACATTTATATTAAATCATAAATCCAGAAAAATTAGAAGACAACACAGAATTTCTGAAAAGATAAAACATTTCATTGGGCACTATTATTGTAAAATGTATTCAGTTAGTTATTAAATTGTTAAAGTTTTATTAATTAAACTGATCAGACATGCTGTTTAAAATTTTAATTAAAATGGAATTTAACAAAACAAAAAAACAGAATTTGTGAAAATAAATAAAACTCCGTTTTTTTTATGGAATGGAATTCATAGGACCCTAAACATGTCATTTTCATTAAACTTAAATTGTTATTAATTCAATCATAAAAATAGGATTTATGGTACAATGCAAAATTTCATAACGATTAATTCATGAATTAAATTGTTAATGTTTTATGCATTCATTTGATTACTGACATTTTTGCTAAGAAATGTGTATTAAATCATAAATTACAGACGACAACAGATTTTCTGAAAAGATTAAAAATTTCATAGAGCCCTATTATTGTAAAATATATTCAATTATAATAAGTTTTATTAATTAAATTGACCAGACTGCGGTTCAATTAATTAAATTGACCAGCTGTTTATTGTTAAAATTTAATAAAAACATTATTAAATCGGAAAACAGATCAATTAAAATAGAAAACACAAAATTAGGGAAAAAATAAAACCGAGGTTGAGGGAAAAACTGATTTCATAGAGCCCTAAAAATTCAAGAATTATAAAAAAAAAACGCAATCCAGAAAAATAAAAAGAAATTTGGGAAAAAAATCTTAATCTGATTTCATAGCCTCTAATACGGTTTCACATTCAGTACTCATGTAAAAACACAGTATACAGTGAGCAGTGCGCTGTTATTGATTCCCAGCAGCCGCTGTTTCTCTTTATCTGCCAGCCATTTCTTTGCTGACTTCATTATGTGCAGGACTCACCCATGAGCAGTCGATAGCTTGTCAAGAGCTGTGTGTGTGTGTGTGTTTCTTGATCACAGGGAGAATCTGTCTTTGGGAGGAGTTTCCTGGTGGCTTCGCTGCTTCATCATTAACTGCATCCTCTTCCTCCTCCTCTTCTTCCTCACCACCCCGGCCATCATCATCTCCACTATGGACAAGTTCAACGTCACCAAGCCTGTGGAGTATCTGAACGTAAGACTGCCACAAACTCCATGGCTATTTCTAGCGTCAAGTGAAAGTGAAAATGGTGACAAAAAAGTCGTTCAGAACACTTTTGATGTTCATATAGACCGAGCAATGACAGTACAAAAAAAAAAGAACATTGTATAGAAACAAAATGTAGAAAAAAACCTGACTTGACGCTCGTTCACGGCAGGACAAAACCCCAGATTAGCGTGGAGGAGTAATGAAACATCCTGCTCCACAAATTAGACAGAGTTCATCTCTCATATTGTGAAAGACAAGAACATGGCGTTGTCATATTTCAAAATAATACAAAAAATAAAGAAATTTCGTTTTTATTAGCAAACAGTCATTTTTGCATTGTGACATTTTGATTTGCATTATTTTAATGACAATCTTTTGTCTCTACAATAATAATAATCATAATAATGTAATAACTTAATAAATTATATTAATAAGAACAATAACATTACATTTAATATTCTTTTAATGTACGTTAATTTTATTATTAATAATAATTATGTATAATGACAATAAGTTGTGTTATAATAATGATGATAATTAATAAGAATAAAATAAATTGAATAAATTGTGCATTTAAGAATCAATTATATTAATAATAATAATAATAATAATACATATTAGTCATTTTATATATAAATACAGTATGTAATGCATAATAATTATAATAATAAATTATATATAATAACAATAGATTATGCCTCCATCATCATAATGTACAATTACTAGAAGTTCAAAATGTATCATAATCATCATCATAATGACAATATTAATAATACACCATCTTTTTTCATAATACATTGTATTATTATTATCATCATGTATAATTAAAATAGGTACTGAATCAGTAATAAACACAGAGACTAATACTATAAAAGTACTACTACTAATAATAATTGTATTCCATTTTAATTAATAATAAATGTTATTATTATTGTTGTTACAATAATAATAATAATAATACAATAAATTATTTTTAAATATATTTAATAGTTATATTACTATAATAACTGAGTAATTATAAATCAAGCTAGTATTTTTTTATTCATTTATTTATTTTTTGATACTCTACTTAAGGTTTAAACTGCAAGAAATCTCAATGGTCCTATAAACAGGCTTTATTTATTTTTGCAAGAACATTTTTGTACTATTTGCTTAGGATTTTGAGATGAACTATGACCTGGTCGTCAAGTTCTTCATGAAATTCACCCAAACAAGGTTTCCATTATTATTATTATTATTATTATTATTATTTTGCTGATGTGCCGAGACAGAGGAGGGATGTACGAGCAGGTGATGGAGGAAAGAGAGTGTAAACACATGCTGATGTGTCTGTGTTTGTCTGTGTGTCTAGAACCCCATCATCACCCAGTTTTTCCCCACGCTGCTCCTGTGGGCCTTCTCCGCCCTGCTGCCCACCATCGTCTACTACTCCGCCTTCTTCGAAGCCCACTGGACCAGGTACAATCCCACAATCCCACACGACTCAAATCAGATATGTGACCCTGGAGCACAAAAGCATTAGCAATATTTGTAGCAATAGCCAACAATACACTGCATGGGTCAAAATGATCAATTTTTCTTTTATGCCAAAAATCATTAGGATATTAAATAAAGATCATGTTCCAAGATATTTTGTGAATTTCCTACTGTAAATATATCAAAACTTAATTTTTGATTAGTAATATACATTGCGAAGAACTTCATTTGAACAACTTTAAAGGTGATATTCTCAATATTTAAGATTTTTTTTTGCACCCTCAGATTTTTGAAGATTCCAAATATTGTCCTATCCTAACAAAACATACATCAATGGAAAGCTTATTTATTCAGCTTTTAGATGATGTATAAATCTCAATTTAAAAAAATTGACCTTTATGACACAGATCTGCTCTGAAGAGTGTCAGGTGTTTTATCTGGTGTGTTTCTCAGGTCGGGCGAGAACAGGACCACCATGCACAAGTGCTACACTTTCCTGATCTTCATGGTTCTCCTGCTGCCTTCTCTGGGTCTCAGCAGGTACCGTCTGAGATCTTTACATTTGTGATGAGGGCGAGAGATCCTGTGGATGTGGGCAGGGTGCGAATTATGGGGGGGTTTAAGGGGGTCTGACCCCCCTAAAGAAGGCTTGATCCCCACTGATGGACGTCAAAGCTAGATGTAGGGGGGGGGTCAGATAGAAAGAAGGCTAGCCTACGCATAATATGGAGATTTACTCGTAAATATTAATTAGCATTTCTATAGCCCTAAATGATTTTAAAATATAATTTCTGGCAGCTCCTGAAATGGGTCGTATTGACAGTACCTGAGCGGTTGAAGAATACGCTACAGCGCTCATTCAAAGACGTGCATTTATTGCTTGGACGGAGCAAGAGCACCTAAAATGCACGTGTAGATTCAGTCGAGTGATCGTGTGAAGTTTACCCTCTTCAACTTAATGCTGCTGAACTGAATTTATGGAGCAAAACTATTTGCTAAAATAACCATAACGTTAACAGCACCGCTGAAATACAAGCGCGCGGTTCTGTCAGTCAGATGCGCGTGAAAGCTGCATGTGTTACTATAACGAGCACTGTGCTTTCTTTCAGAATCATCATTGGCTGGTAGAAAGACAAAAATTGGTTACATAAAAGTTTTACATAAAAGGTAAAGGTGTGAATAATTACATTTTAGACACATTGTCAGTAATTTCACCAATGAAAATAAAGCCCTAAGAGAACTGTTGTGCGTCTCAGATCAACACACAGTGGTGTTTCATTAATGAATCCATGTTTTTAAAAGAATCGAGTGAATCAATGATTCAGTGAACCATTCATAAAGGCAGTCACTTGCTTCGTTTCTGAATGAATCAGCCATTTGAACTAATCGATTGAATGAATGATTGAATGACTCACTTAAGACAGGGCTTTGCCGCCACCTACTGGCGCATTTAGTTTTATATTCTGAATATTGTTTCTTTTTCAAATAATTTCATATTTCACGATTTATTTGTATTTTTTATGTTGAATTAAAAATATTTCTTTCTAAAGCTACTTATATTTCAGCTACCTTTTTGTAATGTCTATTCAGTGTTTTTTTTCTAAATTAACACATCGGCACATGATGTACATGTTAATTAATCTCATTAATTTGAGATTCATTTGATTAATTAATCGGCACATTATGTAATTACATTTGTTTTTAAATAATCACTTGACAGCCCTATTTAAAACATAAAAAATGCACCCCAACCCTGGAGTGATCTGACCCCCCCCCCGATGGTCACTGCGTAATTCGCACCCTGGATGTGGGAGGTTTATTTGAATCTGTAATTGCATATTTAATTCATTATTTATGTCTGTCATGGGACTTATCTGAGTATCTGCCTGAAGCTCTGATGATCTGATGATCTGCTCAGTATTTGTACTGATATGTTTGGTGCAGATGCTTGGTGAATGATTTTACTATAATTAGCTTTTTAGTATATTAAACATTACCCGTTTGCTGGTGATGATTGCTAGCGCTCTTCAATATATAAAGGCTTGTTGAAATCACAAACCCCAAGTGTTAAACTTCAGATGACAGTTTCATAATACTAAATGTTCTTCTCCGTGTTAGTTTGGACGTTTTCTTCCGCTGGCTGTTTGACAAAAAATTCCTGGCTGAAGCCACCGTCAGATTTGAGTAAGTTTATTTTATTTTATTTCATTTCATTTTTTATTTTATTTTATTTTGAACTTTATAGCCAGTTGTATAATTGTATTAATTGAAATATTTAGATTTATGTATTGAACTTCTGAATGTTTAGTTCAGTTTTTTTTTGTTGTTGTTGAAATGCTTAAACTTTGCCAATTGTAGAATTTCATTTAAATATGCATATATTAATGAACAGAACTTTTGAATCTTTTTAATTTTTTATTTTATTTTATTTAAATATTCATATATTACTTAACTGAAATTCTGAACGTTTAAATGGTTTTTATTTTATTTTGATTTTATTTCATTCTTTTGAATTGCTTAAACTTTCTTGCCAATTGCAGCATTTTATTTAAATACTCGTATATTAATGAACTAAACCTCAATATCTTGATTATTTTATTTACATTTTTTTAATGCTTAACAGACGTTCTTGCTGCTTCATACGTGTTTCTTGCTTGCTTGTAACTTTTTTATATATTTTTTTTATATAAATATTCATATATTAATCAAATGAAATTTCTGAATGTTCACAAACCGGCTTTTAGTTTTTATAGTTTTGGTTTAGTGCATATATTGAGGTGCTGATTAACTGATTTCATCTGTAATTTCAGGTGTGTCTTCCTCCCTGATAATGGAGCGTTTTTTGTGAATTACGTCATCGCGTCGGCGTTCATCGGAAACGCCATGGATCTGCTGCGGATTCCAGGTCTGCTCATGTACATGATCCGGCTGTGTTTGGCTCGCTCGGCTGCGGAGAGACGCAACGTCAAACGGGTACAAAGACACGCACCTGTCGACCTTTTAAACCATTCACATGATCTTGGTCCTTAATTTCACTCTTTTTTAGGAAATGTTTTAGGACCATTAAATTGTTTTTGCTTTGTGACGTTATTTTCATGAATATTACACCCATTTTTAGCCAAAAACACTTCACCTTATTTTATTAAACATTCATTCAATTGTATTTTATATATCTATTTATTCATTCATTCAGTCATTCATTTAATTGCATTTTATTCATTCATTCATATATTAATTAATTTATTCAATTAATTGTGTTTTATCCAGTCATTCATTTTTGTTTTGTTTTGTTTTGTTTTGTTTAAACCAGCATCAAAGGCAGACCAACAAATATTACCATAATGTATATAAATACTTTACAATTTAAATATCTTTAATTATTTATTTAATAGTGTTTTTTATAAATTAATTAATTAATTAATTCATTCATTAATATATTTATTAAATTAATTTTATCTCATTCTAATTTTATCTAATCATTTTTTCATTTATATATTTAATTAATTGTATGTATGTATGTATTTATTTATTTTAACCAGCATTAATTAAAGACAGACAAACAAATATTACCATGATGTATAATCAATTAATAAATTACTTTATTTATTTGATTATTTTTTAAATAATATTTTTGTTTATGTATTTATTGCAGTAATTATGTAAAATGTGCTCGTTTGTCATGAAAATGTTACAATGGTTAAAAAATCTTAATGGTCCTTAAAATATTAATTAATTTTAATAAATGAAAATTTAAACAAATGAATTTCCTTTAAGCAAAAAAAAAATATTTGTTTCCTTTTGATGGAGGGATGTATTTTTTTGTTTTTGATAAGTTTTAGAGATTCATCCACCCACAATGAGTTATTTTTACCTGCTGTTCACCTGGATGTAATGCGTTTAGTTGTGTAACGTGTGTGTGTGTGTGTGTGTGTGTGTGTGTGAGTGTGAAACGTGTGTGTGTGTGTGTAACGTGTGTGTGTGTGTGCGTGTGTGTGGTTGTGTGTGTGTGTGTGTGTGTGTGTGTGTGTGTGCGCGCGCAGCATCAAGCCTATGAGTTTCAGTTCGGAGCTGCCTACGCCTGGATGATGTGCGTTTTCACCGTCGTTATGACGTACAGCATCACCTGCCCAATCATCGTCCCCTTCGGTGAGTCAGGCCACGCCCACTTCCACATCAGCCCATTCACGAGACCACAGACCAACAGCCAATCAGAGAGAGAGAGACAGACGAACAACAAGGATGAAAGAGAGGATAAGGGAGAAATGCT
>NW_015558619.1:1987730-1988440 GCF_001515605.1 Sinocyclocheilus anshuiensis | reverse complement strand
TGTGTGTGTGTGTGTGTGTGTGTGTGTGTGTGTGTGTGTGTGTGTGTGTGTCCAGAGCGCCTCCTGCTGGCTGCATGTCTGCATGCATCTTCAACAATGGAAAACGCAAGCTGCGCCAGCAGAACCACCTGCCTATGCACTGTCGCCGTGTGTGTGTGTGTGTGTGTGTGTGTGTGTCCAATAAAATATAGATCCTCTGCCTGTGTATTCACTGCAAAAGCACACAAACGGAGAAGACTTGCTGCATTTGAGCAGTAATCTCTTTGTTGTCTGTCGCTGAGCTTTTGTATGCTCACATTATTTCTATTTATTAGAAGTCTCTCAGAAACACACACACAGGTGTTCGTCGAGCTGGCGGTGTGTGACTCATCGCTGCTCTGCGGAGGAAACTTTATTTCTGTCTCTCAGCCCACACTGTAAACGCAGACGGAGATGCTCATTTGAGACGCAGCGGTTCACATCTGACACGCAATTAACCTCACGTCTGCACACGTTGATATCACATGTTGCGTCTGAAATGAAAACACACTACAGGCTGATGTTTTGTCGCTTGAAAGATACTAAGACAGACCTCATGAGATTACAATATTAAAGGGGTGGTTCACTGGTTTTTTTCTAGGATTGATTGTGTTTATGGGGTGCAGTCTAACATGTGTTAATGCTTCGTTTTTTTAAAAACGCATTATTTTTCACATAATTTACCTTTATTC
>NW_015558619.1:1983674-1986576 GCF_001515605.1 Sinocyclocheilus anshuiensis | reverse complement strand
TCGTTTTTTTAAAAACGCATTATTTTTCACATAATTTACCTTTATTCCACACCGCTCTGTCCCATCTATGAAAAACACACTGATCATTTCCTTCTTTTATGAAGCACCTCCCTCAGAATAGATTTTTACGTGCACTTCTAGTTTTCTCTTCCTCTTCTCTAGCAGCACCTCTGGCCTCGCCCCCTTTGCTGCCTTTTCCCGAGGTCGGGGTTTATCTGGGTTTGTGATGTCACGAACCCGGGAAGTAACTTGTTGTAGTCCCTGCCAGCCGTTTTTGTAGGCATTAAGCTGGCAGAATTTTAAAAGACTATATCTCCCTTTGCATTGAACTTTCAGCGCCGCGCCCCACTTTATAGAAACAGACACCGGCATTGTAGTCTACTCTACCAGGATCAGGAAACAGTCCTCCGCAAAATGCGCTGCACACATCTGAATATTCGGGTTAAACTGTTCTGTAACAGTGTTGTAAATACAACTTAACCACTGATTTCTAGTCGTGTCCTCTTTTGGAAGGCCAAACAAAGTAGTTTCACTTTCACAACGAAACAGCATCACACACCGTGGCCTTGAGTGAGCGGAGGCCTCGAGTATGCGGATTCATTTGCTTGAGTGAGCAGAGGCGGGCGGGCTTGAGAACGGCGCGGCTGGTGGATTTGATGGAGCGTCCGGCGGGCCTGCGGCAGCCACATGTGACGACCCCGGGCTGGACTCCGCTTCGTCCACGGTGAAAGCCAAAGCGAAGTTGAAGTTGAAGTATTTCCTCAGCGACCAGCACGGATGAGCTCCAGGCATGATGAAGCGGATATCGTCCTCTTTTGGAAGACCAAACAAAGTAGTTTCACTTTTACAACGAAACGCAGCGTCTTCAGGACATGGCGGCAGCGTCAACAATACTACAGCGAGAATAAAAGTTACGCCTTCTTTCTTTGCGTGAACATTTGGGCGGCGTTATGCAAATCTTCCCACATCGTGACGTAGACATGTGGGGGCGTGTTAGAACGAGGCGTTTTAGGTAGGCGTGGCTAACTCTTAACTTTTATAAAGAATATCTCTTTGGATTTGAGACTTTAGTCTTTGCAACTTTACAGATCTTCTTTATGCACCAAGAGCTTGTAACACTTCAAAGAGAAAGGAACAATTGAAATCGCATCATATGACCCCTTTAAAAGACGATATCTCAGTTTGCATCGAACTTTCAGCTTATTAACTTTGCAGATATTGTTTATGTTCAAACAGCAACATTACACACTAACTAACGTTAAAAAAGTGAAATCGCAATGAACCACCCCTTTAATTTTGTGGCCTTTGGTTCATATTCGTTATATTTCGTTATATTCGTCATATTCTGAGCTCATCTATACACCAGCGTGCTACTACAAGCTGGTGAAATATACTTTTAGTATATTTTAGGTCCATTTTCCAAATTTTAATGTCACTTCTTGTTTGCTGGTGTGTAGGTCTATACGATTTGATGGGAAAAATCTAATTATGATCAGGGTTATTATCATTAACTAAACATTTAAAAAACATTACTTAAAATAAATATTAAATGAAATAAGATACAACTTTTAAAATAAATTTTTTATTTTAGCTAATTACCAAGGCAACATTTCTTATTTTCGTTTAAGTAGACGTACTAAAATGACTAATATAATAATATACAGACATATTATTTGAAAACAAAAACTAATAAGAATTACAAAAACACACAACTAAAACTTTAATAGAACTTATCTATATAATCTAACCTGTAATCATTTTTTTTTATCAAAAAATGGCAATCAGTATTATTTTAGCAATCAAAAATCTAAATTATTAATATTATTATTTTTATTATTATTTATTTACTTTTATTTCTTAAAGCTTCGGGTTGATATAAATGTATTATATCTCAATACAGTTATACAATAATTATTATTATTGTTATTGAATGAAAATTCTAAACAAGAAATATTACATAAATATTATTGTAAATGTATAAAAATGTTACATAATATTTTTTATATAGTTATATATACATCTGTCAATATGGGGTGCTGTGTGTACATTAATGAGGAAAAAAAATTAACTTAAATTATTTTAGCAAATGGCTGCAATATAACAAAGAGTGAAAAATTTAAGGGGGTCTGAATACTTTCCGTACCCACTGTATATAAATTGTGTGTGTGTGAGTGTATTTAAAATTTTATATAATTTTACAGTGTACATTTGCGCTACTAATATTTTTTGGTCTTAATTTCTTCCAATTTCAAATGTTAAACCATCAAGCTTTTATTTTGGCAGAAAGCCGCAGGGGGTCTTAAAGCTTCTTTGTTGACAACAGCCGGTTTGTAAGTGCTTCTTATTAAAAGTTTAGGAGAATGGTTTCAAATGGATGTTATAGGGGACAGAAACTGAGCAAATGCAGAGATGAGTTCAAATGGAGCAGCATTTACTGTGAACTAAGACACTGGATGGAAATGTAATATAATTTAATATAATCTGTCATCTGCAGGACTGATGTACATGCTCCTGAAGCACCTGGTGGACCGGTACAACATGTACTACGCTTACCTGCCCTCCAAACTTGACAAGAAGATCCACTCGGGAGCCGTCAATCAGGTGGTGGCTGCACCAATCCTGTGCCTCTTCTGGCTGCTGTTCTTCTCCACCATGCGGACAGGTGCGTTCACTCAAATATGTGAATTAATAAAACAAAAGCATTGTTTTTTAGAATTCATACTTTAGCTCAAGTACTATTGATGAGGAATTTTGTCTCTTGCTCATTTACAAACTAAATATGTGACCCTGGAGCACAAAAGCTGTCATAAGTAGCACAGGTATATTTGTAGCAATAGCCAACAATACACTGTATTTGGTCAAAATTATCCATTTCTCTTTTATGCCAAAAATCAATAGGATA
>NW_015558619.1:1976614-1983445 GCF_001515605.1 Sinocyclocheilus anshuiensis | reverse complement strand
AGTAGTTGTATCTCGGCCAAATATTGTCCTATCCTAACAAACCATACATCAATGGAAAGCTTATTTCTATAAATCTCAATTAAAAAAAAAAAACCTTTATGACTGGTTTTGTGGTCCAGGGTCACAAATATCCTACTTTAAAGTAAGACACTACAGATGAATAGGGTAAAAATAGAGTACCATCCAAATGTGGCTCACTTCCTCTTGATTTCTCAGGGTTTTTGACCCCGACGTCCATGTTTACCTTCGTGGTGCTCATCATCACCATCGTGGTCTGCCTGTCGCACGTGTGCTTCGGTCACTTCAAGTACCTCAGCGCGCACAACTACAAGGTACGGGTTGCGGTACTGCAGGTACAGTCCACCGGGCGGCACGGGTAGCTCAGGTAGACCGTCACCTGCCCCCGAGCAGAAACGCTCACCAGCACCTCTGTCTCGTTACAGATCGACACCAAGGACACGGAGATCGACGGAGTGGAGAACGGACGTCCTGCTAGATCCTCACCCTCCAACAAATCTCAGGTACTTTCCCAATGTGAAGCTAGTCGTGGTTTCTTCAAACGACAACGCTCAGAATTGAGTTTTTCATGGTCGTTTTTCACCCTCTCTATGATCCTTAGAGTTAAACCGGCTGTTTTTCTCTTATACTAGTGAACTATTTTTACTTTTGTTTTGTTACTTTCTTTTTTAACATCATCAAGATCTCAAAAATTGTATTTTGTATATTTTCATTAAAATTAAGCACATTTACCCCTCTCTCCACCAGCTCTCAGTAACTTAATAAAAAAAAAATACTAGTATCCTTAGAGTTAAACCGGATGTTTTTCTCTTATACTAGTGAACTATTTTTACTTTTGTTTTGTTACTTTCTTTTTTAACATCATCAAGATCTCAAAAATTTTATTTTGTATATTTTCATTAAAATTAAGCACATTTACCCCTCTCTCCACCAGCTCTCAGTAACTTAATGAAAAAAAAATACTAGTTATTGTTTTGTTCTTATTTTTATTATTAGTAATAATACATTTAAATTATCTTTAATTTACATTGTTTATAATTTGTACATTATAAGTACTACTGATAAATGGGTAGTATTTTTTGTACAAAATAAAAAATATTTGAATAATACGTGATTTTAACAATAAAAAAACATTTATAGTAATTTATAAAAACATAATTATAACAACAAATTATTTCAACATAATTATTTTATTGTTGTTTAAAATTAAATAATTTAATTTATTGTTTTTATAGTACAAGGGAAAGTATACATAATAGTAGTAATTGTTGTACAGAATTAAATTGCTGATTTTAAAGCATTGTGTATGTATTGTTGTTGTTATTATTAATTTTGATCAATTCTAAATACCTAATTAATAATAATAATAATATTTAAGCTACATTTTAAATTATAGTATTTTTAATACTATAAACTGAAACGTAATAGTAGTATTTGTTGTACAGAATCAAATTGCTGATTTGAATAATAAAAACATTTTGTATGTATTTTTGCTATTATTATTATTATGATAATAATATTTACATTTATATTGTTTTTAAAGTACAAGTGATACATAATGGTAGTATTTGTTGTACTAAATTAAATAATGATTTTAATAATACAAAAAATTGTGTCTGAATTGTTGTTATAATTATTAGCTTTATTATTATTGCTTTTATTAATGTATTATTTGTGCATTACCCTGATGAATATTTGGGTGAAAATGTGCTTTATTGTAACTGAAATATTGGCACAATGCAAATAATCTTAATGGTCCTAAAAAAGGCTTAATGCAAAATATAATGTCATGTTTCATTTTCAATGTTTTTTATTGTTATTTCATATTTATTCTTATTCTTGTTGAGCTTGGGGTGAAATATGAACTCTGTGAGATTAAACGATCAAAGGCAATCCTGTCTTCCATTTCATCCATATTTTAAACCGATGCAGACCTGCCAACCTGTACGCATTTTGCGTAGCGGATACGCATTTTGACCTCAAAGTACGCTGGTACGATTTGTCACTCTAAATTACGCAAAAACCTGGTGACGCCTCTTTCCACGCGCAGTATTCAAAACAAGCAACAGAAAAAGAGCTGGCTGTTTTTGTCCATATTAGGGATTTCTGGAGCGTCCTGAGTTCTGTTTCTTCTATAATATATATGTGGATTTTCTACGCGAGGGCGCCGTCAGGCATCCAGTGTGAATGAAACACACATTACATGTGTTCATAGCACTAAATAATGGCCAATCCATAAAAATAATACTTTTTTTTTTTAAATAGCATTTAAAAATAGCAAAAGATAACTAAACCAAAAACTGTGGTAAAAAAATTTAAAAGCTGAGGTATTTATTGAACCGTGGGCTAACTGTATTGTTGCATCCCTACTTTTTACTCTAAAATACTGTATAACAGGAATATCACAAACTGAGTGCAGACCCTGATTATTAACCTATAAAAAATATTTAACATTAAACCCCCCCCCCCGAGGTTGGCAGGTCTGACAGATGGATGTTTTTATACGACCTGTGATTGACTCTTGTGCGTCTGTTTTCAGCAGCAGATGTACATCGCCCAGGTCCTGCAGGACCCAAACTCTGACGAGACCGGAGCAGGCAGCGGAGAGTCCTCGCAGGACGAGGAGATGATCAACGCCGGGAGCAGCCTAAATGAGGCCGACTTCCAGTCCGGAGAGGACAGTCTCATCGCCAACGAGGTCCACCAGTAGCCACAGCCGAGAGATCATGTCTGTTTGTCCCCGTCGAACGCTGTGAACCGGCTCCAAACATCAGCACCTTAGAAACCCAAAACACTCAGACTGTACATAAGCACACGCTCCGATGCTTACAAACCATTTCGCACATGTGCATGAACACATCGGCGACTGCTCGTTTGGAAGCTCAAATCCCGGATTTCCCTTTTCGAAAAAATTCCAAGTTTGGATTAAAAAAAAAAACGCCTCAGGAAATGTAATAACGGATGGGAAAATGTCCTGTTTTCGTTGCGCTCTTTCTCCCATGGTTCGCCTTAACAGCGATAGTATTGCCGGATTTATTTGCTCGCTTTTTCGTGTTCTTTGCCTAAACGATTGGATCTGGCATTCCAAAGGAAAGGTGCAATAGCGAGAGCGTATCGTCAGAATTCGGCTTGAAATCCATCGGCTTTTGACTGCGTTCACTGTACAGAACACTGACAGACTGACTGAATCTCCTGTCGCCGCCATTGAAACCACTACGGCGATGGCATTCTTGAGTTCCTCGTGCTCCGATTTAAACTTCTCCCCGATGTACAGTATTTCCAGAGACGCGCTGTGTGTTTGTGTTGTCACTGAATGACCCATATTCTTACGTTTTTGTTTTTTTTGGTATTTTTAACGCTATTTTTGCCTTTAACGGATGTGTTTGTATGCCTGCAACGGAGTACTGACGTTCCCGTCTTTGTAGCGCAGTAGAAACCGCTTGCCGCTCATAACGTGACCTTACGGACTAGATGCAAAACAGCGATGGAGAATCAACGATTCGAGGCGTTTGAGAAGATTCGTAGTTAACCAAATGCATCTGATCGGGAAACTGCCAATTCAGATCTTAGTTTAGAAACCGAATCCCTGTAGTCTGGATAGTGTAAACGAGGACAGCTAGTGAAAAACGGGCTCTTGTTTGGTGCCTGCTTTTGTCCGAAATGTTTTGGGAGGAATCTGGCGTCGGAAATGCGTTTAGTTACGAACGACTGACTGAGTTTGTTTGTTTTTTCTAGTTGTGTAGTTAAACCTGGTGAGATTGATCTAATCCAAGTACTAATATTAAGAGAAATGTAGCCGTCACATGAAGCATCTGACTGTCGATACGCAGCAGCAACAAACGGCGTCGATTCAGTTTTAGTGAGCTAGATGAGAAATAATAACGGCTTGTAGCGAAAAACCACCACTGAAGACTCATCGCTAGAGATCTGATCCGGTTGCGATGAACCCCAAGCTGAGATAACCCTTAATTCTAATTCATAAAAGAAAATGACCAAGTGAAGAATTATCATGCTTAACTTGAGGGTTTTGTTACAACCGATCTCCATTATATCTGTCTTAAAGAAATAGTTCACCCAAAAATTTAATTTGGTTACCAAGTCCTCACCCTCAGGTCATCCAAGATGTAGATGGGTTTGTTTCTTCATCAGATTTGGAGAAAAAAGATGAGTTTGTTTCTTTCACACAACAGATTTGGAGAAATTTATCATTCCATCACTTGTTCACCAGTGGATCCTCTGCAGTGAATGGGTGCCGTCAGAATGAATGTCCAAACAGCTGATAAAAACATCACAATAATCTACAAGTAATCCACACCACTCCAGTCCATCAGTTAACATCTGGAGACGACAAAAGCTGCGTGTTTTTAACAAACAAATTCATCATTAAGACGTTTTTAACAAAAATATGAATCTATACTTTGAAGGACAACAGGAGATGGACTTTTTCACTGGAGGAAGCGTTATTATGAATTATGGACTCGTATTTTAGTTAAAAACGTCTTGATGGATTTATTTCTTACAAACACACAGCTTTTGTCTTTTCAAGATGTTAACTGATGGACTGGAGTGGTGTGGATTATTATGATGTTTTTATCAGCTGTTTGGACTCTCATTCTGACGGCACCCATTCACTGCAGAGCATCCATTGCTGAGCAAGTGATGGAATGCTACATTTCTCCAAATCTGATGAAGAAACAAAACTCACCTTGGATAGCCTGAGTACATTTTCAGTAAGTTGGGTGAACTATTCCTTTAATCCATCAAGAACTGATGGAAATCTCAATCTGAAAGGTTTCTATTGGAGCCGATCATGTTTTAGAGTGGCATATTGTCAATATTCAATATTTTCTTACAGAAAACTGACCTTTAAGGGATTAAACATGCGTGTCAACAACGTGTACAGATCTGATGTGCAAACCTGTTTCGTTTTGCAGTACATTACAGACCTTAGTCGGCTGAAGGAACATATAAATATGCCTAATTCGTGAGACGCAAGCAGAACAAATGAGTGTTGATCATTTCAATCTAATAACGATCAGTTTAGAGATTCACTGCTGGTGTTTTGAAGATTAATTTGTTCTTGAGTGAAATTAAACACAACATCTACCCCGACTAAAGTCTGTAATTATTATTATTATTATGCCAGTATTTCATGTTTTCATTCCTGCTGCTGCACACGATTCCTCTAAATTGATGTGCCAGATTGTTTTCTTTTATTTATCAGCCTAAAATTACATTTTGCAGTAGTTTTTGTGACCCAAAAGGTCCAAGCGACACTCCTGAAAGTTCCATCATGTCTGAAAATGATCTTGATGGCAGATCTAGTCTGATGTCTGTTTACTGTGAGTTTTGCACTGATGGTTTTGATTTTTGTTTGGTTTCTGTTACTGTATCCTCAAAGTTAAAAACTGGAGACTTTGTGCAAAAAAAAGCTGGTGATGAAGATGAATCTTAAGGAGGATCTGTTACCGGTTTGCATCATGAACACGCAATATACTGGATTCAGCAAATAACTGGTACTAAAATGACACAAAGTGACTTGAGAATTGAAATCGAACAGCCTCAGGTGTCCTTTTATTTTCCAAACGATAAAAATGTTTACATCTGTGTGTTTCCTTGTTCGTCATCTGTCATTTTTACTTGTTTTCCTTCGGGATTACACATTTCTCATCGATGAAGACACAAATGGTAACCTATGAAAGCTGTAGCTGTGTGCGCTGTTTGGTTTGGAGGAAGTAGCTACACGCTGGAGATACTGACGTCAGTGTGTGTCTTGGAGATCGTCGATGATGAGCGGTGTGTGTGAATATTCTGTGATGAACGTGAGCACAAGATATTGAAAGGCACGCTTTGTATATCCAAAGGAAGGTAATTTCTTCATTTTTGGTTCTGTCCTGTTTTTAGGGCTCCCTCACCGGCTTCTTGTTGAGTTAATGAAGGATTAATCAAGTTTGCACAGATGACTACGAGATGTGCGTTATGCAAGAATGAATCACAGTTTGTTTGTACAAAAGTTTTGATGCCAATGTGTACAGTATGTCTGAAAGGGGCCGAACTTTAACAAAATGTGAACTAAACCTGTTTCTGTTCCTCTAGTCTGCTCACATGCGGCTGCATCCCTGTAAGAGACGTAGACGGACTGCTCTAGAACCTGTGTGAGATTTGTTTTGACACTTTTTCTGTCCGAAGGTTGTCCTTATGGTGAAGCATTTGCCATCTTCAGTTTCTTGATCAATAAAAGTTGGTATTCATTCTGTGCGCTTGATGTGTTGTTGCTTTCGGTCACAAGAGGACGCTGCAGCCTCACAAAAAAACAACAAAAAAAAAAACACTTGAGCAACTTGGACATGACCGTTTCTATGGCCAAAAGTTTTGGCAGTGACATAAATTTGGTGTTTTGCAAAGTTTGCTGATTCAGTATTTGTAGATTATGTTTCTATGGTATACTGAAAAACAATGATAAGCATATCGTAAGTTTTAAAGGCTTTTATTGGCAAAAATATATAATGAGTCAACCAGGCCGTTGTCCAAAAGTCTTGGCCTCACTGTGCGTGCAGATGCTCTCACACCAGCCTGCTGCCATTCCTGAGCAAGCTCTGCACTGCTGGAGACACGACTCTGTAGCTGACTCCTCCGGAGGAGACGGTCCTGGTGATTGCTGGACACTCTGGGACATCCTGAAGACTTCTTCACTGCAGTTGAACCTCTCTCCTTGAAGTTCTTGATGATCCGGTAAATGGCTCTTTCAGGTGCAATATTCTTTGTAGCAATTTCCTTGCATGTGAGGCCATTTTGATGCAAAGCAATGATGGC
>NW_015558619.1:1971840-1976566 GCF_001515605.1 Sinocyclocheilus anshuiensis | reverse complement strand
AAAAAAAAAAAAAAAAAATCCAGGAAAAAAGTATTTGCTGATGTTTTCTGCTTATCCAATCCAGTTTACTTGTCCAGTTTTTGCAGCTGTAAACAAGTAATAATGTGGTTTAAATGCTATTAATATGTTCATATGTTTTTCAGCATCTATCCAGATGTAATCTATCTATCTATCTATCTATCTATCTATAGTCATGGCCAAAAGTTTTGCAGTGACATAAATTCTGTGCTTTGCAAAGTTTGCTGCTTCAGTATTTGTAGATTATTTTTCGAACCTCTCTTCTTGAAGTTCTTGATGATCCGGTAAATGGTTCTTTCAGGTGCAATATTCTTTGTAGCAATTTCCTTGCATGTGAGCATGCTGCAGGTGTTTCTTTGGAGGTAACCATTGCTAACAAGAACACAATGACTGGAAGCGCTTCTTCGCTCCTTTTATAGCAATCAGTCTGCTCTTACAATCTATTTAGTATGATAGTGATTTCACCTGACTAGTACTCTCACACTTTCACATGTGCTGCTGATGTGATTAGTCAGTTAATGTTAGCTGGTCATTTTGTGTCAGGATCAAAAAAAAAAAAAGTGAAATTTGTTTTTTGTCAAAAAAGTACATTTTTTGGCCAATGAAGCTTTTAGCAATTATTTAAAATGCATCTGATCACTCTACACAATAATCTGGAACCAATGTGAATGAACAACTCAGCAGCTGAAGCAGCAAACTTAGCAAAACACACAATTTATGTCTCTGCCAAAACTTTTGGCCATGACTGTAGGCTACATACATACAAATAAAAAAATAAAAACTATAGGGTCCTAGAAATGCAGTCGTGAAACTGCAGCCTCTGGTTGTGCAGTAATACCCTTCTCTTCCCATCAGCTTTGGTTAGTGAGTAACGGTCGCAGTACCTATGATACATTATTTGGTTTTGGACTCTCCACTGTAATTACAACAGTGATATATTTACAACAGTAAATTCCAAAGTCACAATACTCCAAATTATATAGGCCTACATTTGCAGAATTGCTTTAAATTTTTTTGCAGAACACTTTAAAGTCTCTCATATACTTACTTCAGAGCAGTTCTCTTTTTAATAGATATATAAGATTAATATACAAATTTCCATTAGTAATTTTGATACATTTGTACCTGCGAGTTGTGCAGTTTCACAGTAACTTTTGGTTTTCAGACCGACCACATGAGCGTCAGGTATCGCTGCAACATTTAGTTTCAACCTCAGACAGCATGTGCAGACTATCTGATTACACATGACTTTGCAAGCAGGCCTACTATATAACAATACTTAATCAGATCCCCTAAATCATTACCCAACATCTGAGTTTGAATGCACATGTTCATATCAGTCAATCTGGAGACAAAAACAGGTTTACAAAGTACCAGAGAGCTACACAAACTGCTTTTGAGGATGAAATAATGATTGAATTTGGCAGGTTCATGGCTTCTAATCTTTAAAAGATACTCAGAATGTAAGTATTAGAAGCTTAAAAGTGACTTACAGATATAATATGTGAAATCTCTGTTAATTACGTTTGTAAAGACAAATTGTGACCGCAAAGTCTACTTTCATTTCTGCTGTTTCTCAGGTGTTTGAGAACCAACATCGTTGTGCTTTTTTTTTGTTTTCCCTCACTGGTTTGTTTTTTGGTATCAAGTACACTGTAAAAACCTGTTAAGCTGCAAACGTTACCTCAAAGAGCTGTTTCTTCCTTATTTAACCCATACAAGTTCGTTTTTGAAATAAACTGATGTATTTAGCTTGATAAAGTGATATTTATTTTGACTTGAATAAAACCTGTTAATTTAGACGTTACCCCTTTTCAGTGAGATAAATATAAACGGGTCAAATCTCCAGAAAATCTTGCACATAACAAATAGTTGGTCACTTAAATGAACGTCATGTGAAGTTTTGTAACAAATGAAGTGATAAGTAACAGGCCTTCTTCACATATATTTCAAATTAATAGTTTTATAATTTTTTTCAAAACAACAAACTTCTATATGAAATGGCCATTCTGTGTTTGATCTGATGAAGAACTTTTGATCTTAATGATATAATATTGTGCAATTTGGAGGTCAGTAGATGGTTGCAAGAAACACCTCAAGTTAAGAAAAACTTCATTTGTTTTTCATTATAACAGTCTTCTTAATTTAAGGGATTTGTTGCAACCAAGACAAACATAAGTATGGAGGAGATCAATGCAGATATAAACAGTTTTTTATTAATAACAAAGCATATAATATTTGGCACTTTGTTGTCTTGTAATGTAGTGTTGAGCGAAAAAAAAGTTGTTCAATATGGTGCGAGGTAGAGTGGGTTTGTTCGTTGCGCTTAAAGCTTAAAAACGTCACGATGATGTTTTTATATAAGTTAAATATAACATCATAATGCACGTCACCTTCATAAAAAGCTCTATGGTTGTCCATCTGCTTATCAAAAAAGACTATAATACAATATTTACTTAATATAAACTGCTATAAAACTAAAGAGGTTTGAATATTATACAAATAACATGCTGTTCTGTGCTCTCGTGAAAATATATCTTTAAAGGAAGCTATTATAAAAATCTCACAATTTATTTGAAGAAATAGTTCACATCCAAAAACTGTCGTAGTGAGTAAATGATGATTTTGGGTGAACTCATAATTCAAAATATGTTAAAACAAGTATTTCTTAAACAATAATAATGGTTGTACGACTTATACACTACCATTCAAACTTTTGGGGTCAGCGAGATTTTTTTAATGTTTTTGAAAGAAGTCTCTTCTGCTCAACAAGGCTGCATTTATTTGCTCAAAATACTGTAAAAACTGTGAAATATTACAATTTAAAACAGCTGTTTTCTATGTGAATATATTGTAAATTGTAATTTATTCCTGTGATGCGCAGCTGAATTTTCAGCATCATTACTCCAGTCTTCAGTGTCACATGATCTTCAGAAATCAGTATAATATACTGATTTGCTGCTCGAGAAACATTTCTGATTATTATCAATGTTGAAAACGGTTGTTTTGTGGAAACCGTGACACATTTTATGTTTCAGGATTCTTTGATGAATAGAACATTTAAAAGAACAGCATTTATTTGAAATAGAAAACTTTCGTATCATTATAAATGAGTTTACTGTCACTTTTGACCAGTTTAATGCATCCTTGCTGAATAAAAGTATTACATTTGTTTAAAAAAAATAAATAAATCTTACTGACCCCAAACTTTTGAACAGTGTAGGCTTTAAGTCCTTTACATTATGAGCAATACAATATAATATTTAAGGCTAAAGCATCCAGCATCAGGGAGTCTGTGTACTTTCGGCTCAAGATCAGGTCTTGATGTTGAAGTGACGCTGATGTTGTGAGTTTGTTCTGTGTGGAGGGCTGCTCCGGACCTTCGTATAACTGTAAGGCTCCTTCAGTCTCATTTCTGTCCAGAGCGCTGGGTGTGTGTCCACCGAGACTTCAGACGAGCGCTCGAAACAGAAACGACAGAGATGCTCCGAGAGCCAGACCGAGAGACAGGAAGAAGGCCATGATCGCTCCAGCCGTCTCCGCCTCGATCGCATCCACCTTCCTGTCCACAAAAACAAGAGAATGTGTTTAACACAGTGCTTCTCAACCAGGGGCCTCAAGATCAGTTAAATGGTTTAAAATAAATATCAAGACATTTATTTTAATTCACCCCTCAACAATTTTACTTTACACCTGGATTCACATAGACTTGGAAAAGCAGGACATTTAGGTCTTATTTTAAAAGTGATTTTTTTTAAATGTCATGGAAATTAATCAAATCTTTTCCATAATGTATATGCTAAGCTCTAAAATGTTTTATTAGATAGAAATTGTGAGTAAAAAAATATATATTATTAAGAAATGTTCTTAAGGCAAGACACTACTGATTTTAATTTGAGCTAATATACTATCACCATACACCCTAAAAAATGCTGGGTTAAATATAACCCAGCGCTGGGTTAAAAAGGGACAAACCCAGCGGTTGGGTTGTTTTGACCCAGCGGTTGGGTTGTTTTGACCCAGCTGTTGGGTTGTTTTGACCCAGCATTTTTTAGAGTATACAATACTTCTCCAGTTGATTAATCACAGTACATGAAGGCAAAGTTGCAAATGATGCATTATCTAATAAAACGAGCTGTTACGGGGCAAACAAGACGTGAGACGTACGGCTCCATTTGCAAGCTTTATTAAGGGCGTGGTCAAAACAGGCGAGGGTCAGGCAATGGCAAACAGGTATATAGAAGACAAAACAAGAGCAGTCCAGTAAACAAGAGAGGGTCAGTCGACGGCGAACGTAATCCAACAGGGGCGAGACTAGAGGGATAATCCAGGTACAAAGCAAAGGTCCAGGCAGGGGCAAACAGTATCCGAACAGGGCAAGACGAGAGAGGTAATCCAAAGTACACAGGCAATGATCAGAAAACGAGGAAACAGACAAGACAAGGCAAGACTAGGCTAGGCTAGACTAAGAAACTTAAAGCAGGCTCCGTAACGTAGCTATCACAACTAGCGTTATGCGCATACAATACTCTGCCCTGTTGGATTACGTTCACCGTCGACTGACCCTCTCTTGTTTACTGGACTGCTCTTGTTTTGTCTTCTATATACCTGTTTGCCATTGCCTGACCCTCGCCTGTTTTGACCACGCCCTTAATAAAGCTTGCAAATGGATCCGTACGTCTCACGTCTTGTTTGCCCCGTAACAGCT
>NW_015558619.1:1968601-1971827 GCF_001515605.1 Sinocyclocheilus anshuiensis | reverse complement strand
ACTTTGGATTACCTCTCTCGTCTTGCCCTGTTCGGATACTGTTTGCCCCTGCCTGGACCTTTGCCTTCTACCTGGACTTATCTCTTGCTTTGCCTTCGATATACCTGTTTGCCATTGTCTGACCCATGCATGTTAAAACCACGTCTCTTAATAAAAGCTTGCATATGGATCCGCATGTCTCTCGTCTCATAACAGAATACTCGGCCACACAAGGATCCAGCAGCTTTTCCCGTGGACATTGGCCAGGTATGGACACTGCCAAACTATTATTAGCCTTAAAGCAGGGTACACGCCCGCTTGAAGGCTATATTCAAGAGTATCTGGACATTGCGTGTCATTCTGATTTGCCAGACTGTGTGCTAATAGACTTTTTGTGATGGATTAAATTAACCCTTAAGATCACGATTAATGTATGAGGGTCCCCGTTCTTCTCTAAGCTATTTTTTTGCTTTTGAACTGATTTCCCTGTCTGTAGCGCTTCCCACAATGGGGATCGCCTTATGGTGTATTTGGGCTGCATTCACCACCACTGAAACTTTAGAAACAGCGGCGCCCACTATGATGTCTCCAGAGGTGGCGGCTGATGCTGCAGAACCTCCCGAGGCGGCGGCGCTCGCTTCAACTCCTTGTACGGTGGTGGTGCCCGGCAAGGCACTCGCAGCCTGTCATGTCGTAGTCGAAGGAACCGTTAATGAACTCTCCCTATTTTCTGATGGTGCTACTGTAGAACCTCCAGAGGTAGCGGCATCTGCTGCAGAACCTCCAGAGGTGTCAGTGGTATCCACTTATGAACTCTCTACCCATCCTGTCACGGCTATGGAGGCCGTCTGTGAACCCTCTGCTCGTCCTGTCGCGGCTATGGAGGCCGTCTGTGAAATCTTTGCCTGTGTACCTCGGATTCTCCCTCTCGTCTTGCCCTATTCAGATTCTGTTTGCCCCTGCCTGGACCTTTGCATTGTTCTTGGATTTACCCCTCTAGTCTCGCCCTGTTAATTCTGTTCGCCGATCGTAGACCCACGCTAGCCCTAGGTATATTCTTGTGTCTTGCCCTCTATATACTCGTTGCCATTATCTGACCCTTGCCTGTCTCTAACCATGTCTATGAATAAAGCCTTGCATTTGGATCCGCACGTCTCATGTCTCGTCAGCCCCGTAACACGAGCACTTTTGCATATATTTCCAGAAAATGAATCTGACCTATTTGAATGAAGCCAGGTTCAAAATTCTTGTTTGATTTGGGTAACATAGTAGAGTTAAATTAGCGAATGATGTACAGTATGAACAAACTCCTCAGTAAAAACCTTCAGAATATAGAGAAGTTTTTTTTTTTATATATATATATTTTATTTTAAGTTAATATTTTATTTCAAGTAAGGAACATGTTTTTTTTTTTCAAGGTTTTACATTTAATGATAATAACTCTGATGTGTCCAAATAATAATATAGATAAGATTCTGTCAGTATTTTACTCACTTGGGTCCGAAGCACATGCACAGGCTGGCCAGATATCCATTAGAAAAGGCAAAGAGGATCATGAAGGTGATGAACCAGCCGTCGTGTGAGAAGTAGACGGGCAGATTGTAGCGAGGCTGGACATTACAGAGCATGAAGAGAGGGACGAAAATCACACGGGCCACTAACAGACCCGGCAGCAGCTTACTGTCTTTACCAGGCTGAGAGACAGAGACAGAGAGGGAAAGTGAAAATAATACAACAAAACACATGCATAAATAACATAAACTGTTCTGTTGAATGCATTTGTGTTTGGCATTAAACAGATGCACTGAATTTCATTGCTCAAAGTAACTAATATCCATCCAGTCATCTATATTTATTACTGCATGTAAATCCTCCCACCTGCTGATTCTAAGACTCATATTTTGTGAATATATGCATGTTTGTGTGATTTATTGTTCTGAAGGATCCATGTATAAACACAAAACAGACACACAAAATAATATTTGTATGATCCTCCCTAGAGGAAGATCCATCTGCAGCAATATGAATATATAGAGTGACCTTAAGTGTTATGAACACTTAGAAAATACGAGACCAAACGTCCTTTATACTAAAAATACGGTAAGATGCATAAACACTTCGCAATGAAAACAGGAGTCATTTATACTAAAAAATGTGCTTGAATACTTTGCAATCAAAATGTTTCGTAAAAAGAAGTTTGTACAGTTTGAAAACAATAGAAGTGGTGTTGAAAATGAAGTTGCGTCATGTTTCTTACCCACATACAGACTGCAGTCAGACTGCGACCAAGCCAATCAAACACGTTAAATAACAGGAAACAAGACACTGGGATGAAATACAGCTCTACAGAGAGAAGTTAGTCATTGTGTGCAGGAGCTTTAATACAAGCAGCAAGCAAGATGTCTTCATATTCAGACATTGAAATGTTTTAATATTATAATGAACTTCACAGTTTGTAAATGCTTAAACAGCAGCAGATGAATTATGGTCTAAATATCTTTTGGATTTTATTGTTTTCATGCTTGCACAAATAATTTACAACACAAAACACACTGTGGTTATTTGCATTCAGTATTGTTTTTCCCTGTTGTCTGTAACATTATTTATGAAAGCATATTTCTGCCATGGAATGAAATAAATACATAAATAAAAAAGTAATTGCAACTTTTTATGCCCCAATTCAAACATTTTTTCTCTCAAAAATGCAAAATATAAACTCATAATTCTGCAAAAAAAAAAAGAAAAAAGTCAGAATTGTGAAATATAAACTCTAAGAAAAAAGTCTTGATTGCATGTTTTTAACATGAGTTTATAACTCGCAATTCTGAGTTTATCCAAAATATAAGATATAACCTCAGAATTGCAAGAAAAACGTTAAGTAAATATTACAATACAAATTTTTCTCTCACAATTCTGTTTTTTTCTCACAACTTTTTTGCTAAGAATTTGTCAAAATTGTGAGATATAAACATAAAATATAAAAAGTCAGAATTGTGAGGGGGGGAAAGTGGCAAAAATAAAAAGGTAATTGTGAATTGTTCTCACAATTCTGATTTTTTTCCCCTCAGAATTCCGAGATATAAACTCAGAATCTCAGAATCTCAACACCTCAGAATTGCGAGCTGTTAACTTGAATTGTATTGGGAAAAAAAGAGTCAGAATTGTGGGATAAAAAGTTGCAATTACAGTAAAAAAAAAAAAGCAACATTTTTAATTGTGACTTTTATCTCAATTATAATAATATTTA
>NW_015558619.1:1953788-1968445 GCF_001515605.1 Sinocyclocheilus anshuiensis | reverse complement strand
TATATATATATATATAAAAACAAGATTTGTGGTATAAAAAGTTACAATCACCTCTTTTTATTTTATTCCAAAAATAAGCTTCCATAATAATCAGACTCATTATCAGACTGTGAATTGTAAAGAGTCAGACTCATTGAACTCTCACCCCACTTTCCACCATCAGCAATAGTAGATTTAACGTCCACAGTGATGGCGGGAAACGTGCCGATGGTGATGGTGAAGGCGAAACACACAGAGAATGCCATAACCCAGATCTGACGAGAGAAATACAAGAACACTCACACTTTCGCCTGTGCAAAACTCACCGACACAATCCTGAGAATGGTTGTGGACGGTTGCTAGGGTGTTGATATGCAGTTTTCAAGGTGCTCTGAGTGTTGTTACTGTGCAGTTGCCACGGTGTTCTGGGTGTTGCTACTATGCAGTTGCTAAGGTGTTTGTAAGTGCTGTTGCTATGCAGTTGCTAAAGCATTCTGGGTGTTGTTGCTATGCAATTGCCAAGGTGTTTAAAAGTGTTGCTGCTGTGCAGTTGCCAAGGTGTTCTGGGTGTTGTTGCTATGCAGTTGCCAATGTGTTTGTAAGTGTTATTGCTATGCAGTTGCCAGGGTGTTTTATAAGTGTTGTTGCTGTGCAGTTGCTAAGGTGTTCTAAGTGTTGTTGCTGTGCAGTTGACAAGGTGTTCTGGGTGTTGTTACTATGTAGTTGCCAAGGTGTTTATAAGTGATGTTGCTGTGCAGTTGCCAAGGTGTTCTGGGTGTTGTTGCTATGCAGTTGCCAAGGTGTTTAAAAGTGTTGCTGCTGTGCAGTTGCCAATGTGTTCGATGTGTTGTTGCTGTGCAGTTGCCAAGGTGTTCTGTGCGTTGTTGCTTTGCAGTTGCCATGTGTTCGGTGTGTTGTTGCTGTGCAGTTGCCAAGGTGTTCTGTGCGTTGTTGCTTTGCAGTTGCCATGTGTTCGGTGTGTTGTTGCTGTGCAGTTGCCAAGGTGTTCTGTGCGTTGTTGCTTTGCAGTTGCCATGTGTTCGGTGTGTTGTTGCTGTGCAGTTGCCAAGGTGTTCTGTGCGTTGTTGCTTTGCAGTTGCCATGTGTTCGGTGTGTTGTTGCTGTGCAGTTGCCAAGGTGTTCTGTGCGTTGTTGCTTTGCAGTTGCCATGTGTTCGGTGTGTTGTTGCTGTGCAGTTGCCAAGGTGTTCTGTGCGTTGTTGCTTTGCAGTTGCCATGTGTTCGGTGTGTTGTTGCTGTGCAGTTGCCAAGGTGTTCTGTGCGTTGTTGCTTTGCAGTTGCCATGTGTTCGGTGTGTTGTTGCTGTGCAGTTGCCAAGGTGTTCTGTGCGTTGTTGCTTTGCAGTTGCCATGTGTTCGGTGTGTTGTTGCTGTGCAGTTGCCAAGGTGTTCTGCGCGTTGTTGCTTTGCCGTTGCCATGTTTTCGGTGTGTTGTTGCTTAGCAGTTGCCATGTGTTTGGTGTGTTGTTGCTTTGCAGTTGCCATGTGTTCAGTGTGTTGTTGCTGTGCAGCTGTTAAGGTGTTTGTAAGTGTTGTTGCTATGCAGTTGCTAAGGTGTTCTGCGTGTTTTTGCTATGCAGTTGCCAAGGTTTTCTGGGTGTTGTTGCTATCTAGTTGCCAAGGAGTTTATAAGTGTTGTTACTTTGCAGTTGCCATGTATTCGGTGTGTTGTTGCTATGCAGTTGCCAAGGTGTTTTTAAAGTGTTATTGCTGTGCAGTTGCTAAGGTGTTTGTAAGTGTTGTTTCTATGCAGTTGCTAAGGTGTTCTGCGTGTTGTTGCTATGCAGTTGCCAAGGTTTTCTGGGTGTTGTTGCTATCTAGTTGCCAAGGAGTTTATAATTGTTGTTGCTGTGCAGTTGCCAAGGTGCTCTGGGTGTTGTTGCTATGCAGTTGCTAAGGTGTTCTGAGTGTTGTTGCTATGCAGCTGTTGATTTTAATGTGTGTTTACCTTCTTAAAGATGGCCAGTATTGATGGTGTTTGTTTGTCGTCGTCTCCAGCGCTCTTCTGCTGCTCATCTATAGACAGCTCAACTTTAAAACAGGGTTTTGATTGATATTCAGCCAGGTTTTGATTTGAATTTTCATGACGTCACCTTTCTTCAGCAGATCCATCTTGTTCTCCTCATCCTCAGCTGGTTTGCTCTGCTGACTCTCCAGATAGTACTGAAAAAATGCCTACAGAAAAAAAAAACAGCAATTAGACTGTAAATGTTTAAAGCTTTAAATCAACGGCTTCAGTTTTTTCCAGCCACTCTTACCAGTCTAGGAAGTAGAGCATACGATGCAATTGCAAGGGAAATAACGACACACGCTGTGATGAAGTATCCAAATGCACTGTCGTGCATAGCAGAACCACCTGAGAGAGAAAATGAGCTTCATATGAACATGACTTTCACTTTGATTTGGTTTTTGATAAATTTAATTACAACCAAAATTACAATGAGGTAGTATATATATAACTGTAAATAAAGGATTTTTTATTGCTGAAAACACATTTACACAGAAGTGTATATATATATATATATATATATACATAAATATGAATAAATATTTAATTATATATATTATATATATAATCCAGATTTCTTTTCTTTTTAAGTCACTTGCATTTATGAATTTATAAATGATTACCCTAGAAAAAGTGAGGCTTGTATTTTAGGTGCTTACATTTATTCTTCAATTTAAAAAGTGTGATTTGAGTTTTTTTGCGTGGAAAGCACCATAGATTTCCATTATAGATGCATTAGTGTGACGACTCGTTGAGCTGGAGTGATTTGTGGTTCTGTAATTGTGTTGTAGTTGCAGACTCACTGGCAATGGCACAGATCATGGAAAAAGCAGCGAAGGTTCCTGCGAGTCCCTGTCCGCTCATGATGGGTGTCGTGTAGGACGCTGGCAGGAGTCCGGCCATCCCAAACAGACTTCCCTGAAGAACCGCTCCGAACGCTGGGAAAAGCACAAATACATCACATCAAATCACATTCACAACCCATTCTGCTTCTGCAAGTTGAAATGCATTTGTTGTAGCGTCTCACAGTTAATGCAGATGATTTTGATCATGGTGATGATGAAGAATGGCAGCGAATCCAAATCTACTTTCACCAGGATGGCGGTGAGCAGAAACACCACCAGAATGGCTGTCAGACTCCCTGCGATCCGGATCTTCTGAGGGATTCTGCAGATTCAATCACAGTCTCGAAAATGATCGAAAACAGGTTTGCCTCAGAATTTACCGCAAAATCCAAAAGAAAAGAATACGAATTTATATTTTCCTTAAAGAAAACCAAGCATTGTTTATTTTATTTTATTTTATTTTTGTATTTTTTTAATTTTATTTTGTTGTGTTGTTTTATTTTGAGTTAAATTGAATTTGAAGGGAAATTGTGTTTAATTGCCATTAAAATAATGTCAATGTGCAAAAATAAATGAGTGAATAAATAAATAAAAAATAGTAGTAATATAATAATAATAATAAATAAAATACTTATTTATAAATAAGTAAAAAATGTATGCACAAAAATAAAAATATTTATTTAAAAAGTAGTTTTTATTATCCATTTAAATCAATAGAAATATTAATTCCAGTGAATAAATAAATTATATTTAATCAATAAAAGTACATATTTAAATCAATAAAATAAAAGTGTTTAATTAAATAAATACAAATATCTATTTAAATTAATACAATATTTATGTAAATATATTTATCGATTTATTTAAATGAATAGTTTTGTTTATTTATTGTTATCTAGCTAAATCAATAAAAATATATATTTAAATAAATATTTATTCAAATAAAAATATTTGCATCAATAAAAACATTCAAATAATTAAATAAAAATATCCATTCGAGTATATAAAAATTATTCAAATAAATAAATGTATACATGTATTCAAATAAATGTATTTATTCAAATAAATAAGTAAAAAACTGTCCTAAAACAGGCTTCACTTTTTATGCATACTAATTTCTTATTTTGTTTCTGACTTCAGGATGTAAAGTGACCCTAGAAGGCCACAGTTAGCTGAACCTCTGCACTATGTGTTAATGAGTCTGACCTCTGGTGAAGCACTGAGTTGAGGCAGGTGAAGACCAGCAGAGGAACCATCGCACACAGCGTCATCACATTATTAAACTTGGCCTGTAAGACGCTCTGGGAGTCTTCTTCAGTCGCGTTGACTGAGAAATTCGCTTCACTTGAAGGATCTGCCAGACGACTTGTGAAATACTGTGAGATAAACAGATTTGAGAGGTGCAAACCTTCTGTTTTTTGAGGATGTAGTTTTTGCTTTTGCATTTCTGGTCTGCATTTCTATGGCTAAAACCAACCCAGATGTACGACTTCACACGAAATATGTGACGCAAGTTGTAAAGTGCTTACCATAGTAGCTGTCATGAAGAAATTCCACGGCAGCAGCGTTCCCAACCCCAACATGAAGAAAATCAACCACACGCCATTATATCTGTCACGAGAAGAGGAATGTTTGACTGCTGTTGTTGAAGCGATTCACATCTTCACATCAGGTTTCTGGGTTTTTTGATGCAGCAGAACAAAGACAGCTTTCTAAAAAAACTACAGAATACCCAGTAAATTGTGATATCAGCCTTTGTTTTTAGTTTTTAGGATATGATTTGGCTCAGACATGCCTCTGCACATCTGGTGGGACTCTAGATAAAGACATATATTCAGCAGCAGAAACCCCCTGTGCTCTTGTTATCTGTCTGTCTGAGTCTGAGCGAGATATTCAAGCCTTTAAAGGGATAGTTCACCCCAAAATGAAAATTTGATGTCGGCTAATCAAAATGGTACTTACTTGCGCTTATCTGGATTGTTCAAACCGACTTAAAACTAAAAGATTACTTTCTCTCGCGCGAACTCATTCGGGAGTGGTGACTTTCCACGTATTCCCAACTTCTGAGCCTGCTCGCCTGAAGTTATGGTTGATTGCTCTTCGGCTGGATATCAACACACCCATTAACGTAAACTACGCCAGAGCGCGTACACACCTCACGCACCAGATGCCGTGAGCGCGCCCAAAGACAGTTGGACATAGTGGTGCATTAGATGTAAAAAATGATATAAATACTGTTCGGTTTCTGGCACAAACCGATCGTTTCGTGTCTTAGGACATCAATGTGTCGTCACGAGCAGCAGGGTTTAATTTGGATTTGTCTGTGCATGTTTTTTTTACTCTCATAGATTTTGTTACCATTGCCATGCATTATACGACTGATAGACTGCAACGGCTGGAGTTCAAAATCATAATTTGTGTTCTACTGAAGAAACAAAGTCACCTACATCTTGGATGCCCTGGGGGTAAGCAGATAAACATCACATTTTCATTTTGGGGTGAACTATCCCTTTAACTGATGTTCAACTCACTTGTCTTTGGGCACCTGAGGGTCCATATCTGTGAAATTCACTGTAATGAGCCGCGATTTTAATGTTCAAGCACCTGGAAGCAACACGGACTTGTTCAGACACATGACGGGAAAAATAATAGTAAACAAAATAAATAACTACGTCAATACATACACTCTTAAAAATAAAGGTGCTTCACGATGCCATAGAAGAAACTTTTTTGTCTAAATGGTTCCATAAAGAACCTTTAACATCTGAAGAATTACCTTCAGATTATAAAAAGGTAAGAAAGAGATGGTTCTTTAAAGAATCTTAGACTGAATGGTTCTTTGTGGAACCAAAAATGGTTCTTCTTTGGCATTGCTTGAAGAACCTTTTAAGCACCTTTATTTTTAAGAGTGTTATACAAACAAGTGAAGAAGACAGAAAAGACGAGAAAGGATCTAGTGAAAAAAGAGATCAATTTAAGCAACATCAAACCATATACAAATCTAATGTACTGTAGATACAGGAATCATAATTTAATTACAAAAAGTAATGTCATATATAATGCAAGAATACAAACAGTTATGTCTAAGTTTAAATCTAAACTATACATGAAACTAAATAAATAATATTAAAATGTATTATGAAAAAGTTTTGTATTATATAGCCTAGTATTAAAAACATGCATATTTTTTATATTTACCAAAATTTTAAAAATATAGAAAAATGAATAAATACCATATATAATGCAAGAATTAAACAAAGTTATTTCTAAGTTTAAATCTAAACTATACATATAAACTACAAGTTATTATTAAATATTATTACGTTTATTATTATTATTATTATTAGTCAGTTTAAATCTAAACTAAACATGGAAACAAACAAACAAATAAATAAATCATAATTTTCCATATATATATAATATAAAATTAACTAGCCGTTAACTGAAACAGTTGAAATAGTGAACCTCAATGTACTGTAAATACAAGAATCATAGTTATAATTACATAAAATAAAAAAAATTGAAAATGAATACACACCATGTATCATGCAATATTGTAAAGCAAACATTCATAGCATTTCATAAGTTTAAATCCACAGTAACCAAATGAGACATAAGAGTTTCACAATCATGGCAAATAATTCAAATAAAAATGTGAAGTGAAATACTTACTGACTCTCATACGCAGCACTTGTTGAATAATAAAATTATATTATATATAAATATATAATATATAAATATTTAAAATTGTGTCATTAATATAATATATTTATCATACAATTCACAAAGAAGTGAAATACTTACTGACTCTCATACGCAGCACTTGTTGAACACTAAGAGCACTAATGTAGTTCTGCTTTAACAGCTGCAGGAGACCCCAATAGAGCCCTATATGAGTGGCCCCGCCCTGGGCTTATTTGACCACGCCCTCCTCATGCATATGCAATGAGGGGCTGCAGGGGTTTTTCACTGATAATACTGCTTATCTGAGTCTCTGCACCATCAACACCCAAACACTCAGAAAACACAACCGACACGTCTGCACAACAACACAAACCACAAAATTCTCAACAATGACGCACAGACAATGGTAAGAACAAATAAAAAGTGAATAAAGTTATTTTTTATATTTTTGATTACTAATATATATATATATATATATATATATATATAAATGTAACTCTAGAACTTTCTATTCTATTTTAATTCTACTTTATCTATTTATCTTCATTTGATATTTATGTTATATTATATTATGTTGATTAAAAAATAAACAAAATAAAAACTTTTTAAAGTTTGTTATATTAGTATTTGTTATAGTAATTTATATTGATATATTTTTACTAAATTTATAATTTATTTATGATCAAATAAAAATTTTTTCTTTTATATTTAGTATTTATATTAATATTGTATATTTGTTATAATAATATAATGGGATTATTAAAGTTTTTCAGTTTTGTATTTTGTATTGTGAAACGAAAATTAAGCATGGAGACTTTGGTTATGAACATTGTTTTACTGCACTGTTGAAGCATTTTAACCCAATAACTGTATATACTAGGCCTCAGGAATGAAACCTGTGCATCTTAAAAATGCTGAAGCCCACAAAACTGATCACAAGACACTGCAGATATGGGAAGTGGGCCTTTTCTCCAGAGATCATGAGTAATGCTGCTGGACTTCAGCTGAGGTCTCTGTATGAAACATGTTAGTTTCTCAGCCCACGTGTGTTTCCACTCACACACACAGACACACACACACACACGCTCGCTCGCTCACTCACTCACTCACTCACTCACTCACACACACACACACACACACACACGCACACACACACACACACACACACTCTCTCTCTCTCTCTCACACACACACACACACACACACACGCACACACACACACACACACACACTCTCTCTCTCTCTCTCACACACACACACACACACACACACGCACACACACACACACACACACACTCTCTCTCTCTCTCTCACACACACACACACACACACACACGCACACACACACACACACACACACTCTCTCTCTCTCTCTCACACACACACACACACACACACACGCACACACACACACACACACACACTCTCTCTCTCTCTCTCACACACACACACACACACACACACGCACACACACACACACACACACACTCTCTCTCTCTCTCTCACACACACACACACACACACACACGCACACACACACACACACACACACTCTCTCTCTCTCTCTCACACACACACACACACACACACACGCACACACACACACACACACACACTCTCTCTCTCTCTCTCACACACACACACACACACACACACGCACACACACACACACACACACACTCTCTCTCTCTCTCTCACACACACACACACACACACATACATCGACTCTCTCCACCGCTGAACTTCTGCTGTACCAGCAAACACCATCATCATCCCAGCACACACTCCTCTCCACAGCTGACCGTCTGACCTGAGATCCGGCCTGCACCGCTGATATTAGCAGGTGAAAGACAGCGTTTTTGGACAGGGGCACATATCGCATAAGTTATGGGTAAGTTATGTATGATGGAAACCATCCAGTGATTTCCCCACAGAAATTTCTGCAGATAAGAGCTGACAAGCAGAAATAAAACTTGGCAAATTCATCCATGGAAAACAAGTAAATCACAGCAAGCAGCACCGAGTCAGACACACCCTGCAGAAAACACTGCCTGTGAGCGGTTTCCATGCATCCAGACATATTTATTGTATACATATTAACATAACGTATTAACATAATGTTCATGAAATATAACAATATTATAGTAATGCTTATTAATCAATCACTATGGAACAGCATACCTCTGGACATTACATCTCTGCCTTCCCTTCCTGTTTTTAAATCCCACCTGAAGACTTATCTGTATTCCTTGGCTTTTGGATGAAATGTATGTTTGTGTATGTTAATGTGTTTTGTATTGATTATGTGTTTTTGAGTCATTTCTTTTTATTCTCTTAATCTCTATATTTACTTTATTTGTATATGTACAGCACTTTGGCATACACTAGCTGTTTTTAAATGTGCTATATAAATAAACTGACCTTGACCTTGACCTTGAACTTGACCTTGACATCCAAAATAAAGATGTTTGTTTATATAATATATGTGTGTGCACTGTGTATATTTATTATGTATATGTAAATACACACACATACAGTATATATTTTGAAAATATTTACATGTATATATTTGTTATTATATTTTATATTATATATAAATATATTTAATATATAAACATATATACATTCATGTGTGTGTATTTATACTGTATATACACTGAACAAAATTATAAATGCAACACTTTTGTTTTTGCGCCCATATTTCATGAGCTGAACCGCAGCACTAACATATATATATATATATATATATATATATATATATAAATAACAATAGTTATGTTTTTATTCTGTTTTAAGTATTGTTATTATTATTATTGTTGTTGTTTCAAGATGTATTATTATTTAATCATAGCTGTTACGGCATACCATAATATTCATTGAATGTAACAATATAATAATAATGTGTTTTTTCTTCTCAAATCTTGGATGGAGAGGTGTATGATGTTATAAAAATCCCATAATATTCTTTAAAAAAAAAGAAAGAAAAAAATCGTATATATTTATTTTTAACTAATAATGATTGACAATAATAATAATAATAAATATTTATAATAACAGTTGGGCGAGTGACAACTACAATACCACATAAGACGCTGTTGTCAGAGACTACAAATACCTTGAGTCAATCTGTCATCAACAGGAACGACGTCATGAATACCGCTGTCAAATTAATAAATGATAAATCATTGGTGACCTGAGGAATCTGCTGATTTTGAGTGATGCTTGAGATGGTTTCTACGACATTTATAATCAAAGGTAAGAAATCTTCGTAATAATTTCCGCATTTTCTCTTGTTCACTATTGAGGGAGCTACTCTAGCAGTTTGAGTTACTGTTGTAATGTTATATTGCACAGACATTGCCACAACGTAAATGTGTTTGCTGGGATGTTGGGTCCAGATGTGATTGTTTTATCCTCAGGAGATCTTTGATTGTAAAACTCATTATACAACAGTAGAACGCGGCCTATAACGCAGTTCAGACGGTAATAATCAGTGCTTGGTTGATTGACAGGTGAACAGGTGAAGCTGAACTCATGTTGTAGTGATGCTGCCCTCTAGTGCTAGTAATGTATTGTACAGAAATATTGATGTATCGTGTCATTAAAAAAATAACAATACACTCTAAAAAATGCTGGGTTAAATACAACCCAGTGCTGGGTAAAATAGGGACAAACCCAGCAATTGGGCTGTTTTGACCCTTTGTCCCTATTTTACCCAGCACTGGGTTGTATTTAACCCAGCATTTTTTAGAGTGTATTATGGTATTTTTACGTTTTTTATTTTTTATAAATAATAAAAATATCTCAAATAGGCATCAATACAGATACACTCTAAAAAATGCTGGATTGTTTAAACCCAACTTTGGGTCAAATATGGACTAACCCAACTTTTGGGTTAAAAATGTAATTAAAAAAATTAACCCAACAGCTGGGTTAGTCCATATTTGACCCAAAGTTGGGTTGAAACAACTTTAGACTACTTTAGATAGCTTAGCATTGCTGTGTATGTGGAGAGTATTCCAGTATTTTTGCTTCCCATAATCTGGGATATTGTCAATATTGTCATTTATAATAATCTATCATTATAAAATGGTGAATAGGCGTAAGTTACATTGCTCTCAGGGAAATTAATAATATTGTAATTGGTCCCATAATTCATAATCTGTAAATATGGCATGTTTTCAGCATTTTGAAAATTGAAAACCCGCCATGTAATTTGATGATAGAATGGATTAGTTATTCATTTTCAGGGGTCAGCAGTAATGTTTTTGTTGCTTGCCAAACAAGTAGTTTTGCCAATATTATTTATTTATACAAAAAATCTAACTATGTGAATTCTGTTTCTTTATATCTTTTTTTATTCTATATTAATTAGTTGAGTGATGTCACAGTGTGTCACACACATCACTCAAACCATTAACGGACACTGATTAACTGATGATGATGGTTTAAGCTCAGTAAAGTGATTTGAGACTGTTGTGCTGTTGAGTCTGGTTTCAATTATTTACTGTTTATTACCAATTTCACATTAGAGCTGCACGATTATGACAAAAATCATAATAGTTGATTATTCCCTTAAAATTGTAATTGTGATTATTAATCACGATTATCACAATTTACACTGAATGATGTTTATACCATTGTTTGATGCAACTGCATGCCGTATTTTTATATGAAAATAAACAAGCTGAAAACACTCTAACTGAAAAACCTTCAGTGCTTTTCTATAGTATTAAGCCTCAAATGTCAACTATACATCGGATTGGTTTCTTCTTTAAATTATAAAAAAGTACAAACATGAATGGTATTATAATGCTATACTAAAACTAAAACAATGGGAAAACCCTTAAGATAACATGTAGAAAGAAAAAACATATCTTAAGCGTGCAGAATAACATAAGTGGACTTTGAACGATTAATTGCCGCTTTGAACGATTACGTAATTGTGGCATCCATAACTGTAATCGCGATTAGAAATTCGATTAATTGTGCAGCCCTATTTCACATAGATCATAGAGAGAGAGGTTAGAGGTTTGATCAAATCACAGTCCCTATGAGTAACAGTAATCTTTGTCTTAGCAAACGCCGGTAATAAACTTTTAAAGCCATGAAGATATGCATGTAAACGACTGTCCTGAGCACCCTTTACTATTTATAACCTCTGAATACACGATCATTAAAATCCTCCACCCAACAACGGCCTCCTCTCAGATCCTCGTTTGACTCCATCTGTAAGTCACGTATCCAGATCAGATACTTCTCACAGCAAGATGCGACATGTTTCCTGGCACAGCTGGTTCATAGGAAAGCCTGATCTCAACTGTTTCTCCTGAACAATCTGTCGACTGACACGCATCAATTGCACTCATTCTGTGGAAAGACAATGAAAGCGTGAACTAATACACCTATCAAAACAAGCGAGGTCTGTTAAGAGGTCTTTGTTGGGTTTAGGAAGTTGCGACTTGTTGAGACTTATCTTGACCTGCATTGTCGAATCAGAGGAAGACTGTATAAACAGCCCAAAAACACTGGAAAGGTGTTGATGACTGATTTCCTCTTTGACTCGCTCAGATTAACTACAAACTGCACAGAAGTCGTCGACTGAAATGTTGAGTGGTATGGGTTTTCCAATGGCCGCTGGCGTTACATACGTAATATTATTATATGTTTTGGTGGCAAATGAGATACAAGAACACTTACTTTACACCATAATAACTTGATTAGGCAGGTCTGGATGATCTATCATCACCACACAATAGTTGTAAATTATTAATCAAAAAGATGCAAAAAAATATCTGTGGCCTTCCTTTTATAGAATAAAAATAGTTTTTTACTCTTGAAAGATGACGAATACATAAATCAAATCAAAGTTTTATTTCACCACAAAAGCAATGGAAATTATATTTGAATAAAGAGAATTACAATTATTTTACATTTTGGCATTATTATCATGACAATAAAGCACATTTCCAACCCAAATTTTGTCCATTACTGTAACATAAGAAATATTTTTTTAAAGTTATATATATTTACACACACACACAAAATGTGTATGTGTTTAATTATTAAAAAAAAAAAAAAAAAAAATTATTATTGTTATTTTCATGACGATAAAGCACATTTCACGTCACACATTTCCCATTTTATTCGTTAAATAATTTTCTTTTTTTATTGTATTATTTTTTTCCCGTATTTTATTTGTATATTGCTTTTCACAATACACTTTGTTTCAAAGAGATTTGTCTTTTGATTTCAGTCTGAGTCAGTTTTATTTATTATATATAATTTGTTTAATGTGTTACTTTCATGACAGTAAAGCACATTTCCCACCCATTTTTTATGTTATTTTTTAGAATTTAAATATATTTAATTTAATTAAATATGTTTTATATGTGCAAAAATGTCACGAAAATAATGGGAAAAAAAATCTCAATTGTTCTAAAAGCTCTTTGTTTTATTTTTCTTTTTTTTCAAATTGTATTTGTCTAGTGCTTTTCACGAGACATTCTTTCAAAGCAGCTTTAGAAAAAAATATATATTTAAAAAAATCATTCTCTTGATTTATATTCTTGTACTGATGTGTCATGTTGCAGGATTTTACACGACTGAATAGCTCTACACTGACACAACCAGTACAAAAGTATGTTAGTGAAACAGCAGCAACATATCGACTTAACCCTCCATTTACAATCAGAAACGCTCTTCTCTTACCTTTACTGTTGAGAAACTTCATTCACTAGCTCCAGCAGTAGTTCTGAGGCGTCTGCTCTCTCAGATCACTATTACGCAATGTTTCTGTCACGATGATGTCACATTTTTGCCTGCTGTCTCAAAGAAACCAAATATTAGCTGTCTGTCTGTGTGATAACGCATGGTGACAGTGAACAGCCACAGAAAGAGTTAGAACTTGTTGAAATACTGTAAACGTGTTATTTACTATGAGATGTTTGACTCAGCCTTGAACAGCGTTACTAAATGACAGATAGATCGACACATTAAAATCACAGAACGTCACAATGAGGAAAAGGAACAGTTTCACTTGAAAAGCAAAGCTAATAAATCAATACAGTTCTGCCTGTGATGCAATGCTGTTTATCAGACTGATAGTTTGGAGAATCATTAACCGCCCAGAAGGGGTGTGATTATCCCTCATATTGATTAATCATTTATGCCAAATTAACCGTATTAATTGCAGTTACAATCACACTTTAATTCTGTCTGTGCTGTTGTGGAATATTATGATTTCTGTACTCTGATGAAATGATCCACAATAGCTATTATAAACCCATAATAGTTTTGACTAGAATTATTTTTACTTAATATTTTTTGGCTTAATTTTTAACATGACAAATGTGTAGTATTTTAAGCTTAACTATCACACGGAGCAAATGTGAAAATAAATGTGATTATTTATGTAGCAAAGCAATTCATGATAATAAGAATAAACAATGTTACTTTCATAATGCGTATCATGGTTTGTGGCCCAAAACAGATGATAATTAATGTGATTATTTAAAACAATACAAATAATGATGATAATAATAATACATATTAAATATTATGCGTTCATAATGAATATGTATTGAGATGGCATGATAATGTCAGTTATTCAAAATAATTAATTCATCTTCCAATATTTTTAATTTTTGAATACAAATTTTGTTTTTGTTTTTCTAAACATGTTTTATTTACATTTTTAACATAAATGTGTATCATTTTAAACTTAATCACATGTAATAAA
The DNA here is from genome assembly GCF_001515605.1 of Sinocyclocheilus anshuiensis. Lineage (NCBI taxonomy): Eukaryota > Metazoa > Chordata > Actinopteri > Cypriniformes > Cyprinidae > Sinocyclocheilus > Sinocyclocheilus anshuiensis. Next base: position 1,954,169 of record NW_015558619.1, on the reverse strand, counting down.
GATGAAAATAAATACCATTATTTAGATAGCAAAGCAATTAATGATAATAATAATACTTATTACAATTTTCATAATGCATATTGTTTTCTTCAGAAAGTAAAAAATTCCACAGTTACTTAAAATAATTAATGAATCTTTCATTCATTTACTTTTTATTATTATTTTTAATTTTTTCTTTTCTACTTAACATTGTAAAAAATAGTTAATTAATCTGTCATTTAATATTTGATATTCAGTATCATAAATGATTGTTTTAAAAAATATATATGTAATATATAGTATATAATATTATGTAACATTATACTCACACTATATATATATATATATATATATATATATATATATACTATTAATAATAAGTATAATATTATTTACTTATAT
>NW_015558619.1:1942877-1953768 GCF_001515605.1 Sinocyclocheilus anshuiensis | reverse complement strand
ATTTTAAATAATTAATAATAATTATAATTATAATAAAGAATAACGATATATATTATTAGAAAATATATTACATAATATTATAATATTATTTATATGTTTTATTTGACATCAGTGGATGACATGTTTTATGTAAAGAAAAAAAGAAAATCAGTTTAAGGAGGCAAAGATGACTTATTTCACTAGTATTGATTGGTATTGTGTCAGTCATCAACCTATCAATAATGCGTAGAATATTCTGTTCCCTGACCGTCTGTCAACACACTCAAAACATCAAATGCACATTAATAGAAAGTGAATAAAGTCAAAGCAGCCCTACCTGCAACAGCTGTGCGTGTGTTTGAACTCTGTTCTGCACAGCAGAAGTTCAAAGAGCGTCAGGGCTCTTATCTGCAGGAATGCCCTCAATGAGTGAGAGCTGACCACTATCAGCAGCAGCACAGGCCTAATCACTGCAGGGTCAAAGGTCAGCGTGAGCCGAGGGGATGTCCTGCTTTCTGTCCACTCACCGTTAGATTCACAGATTGACCTGCAGCTGCATGTCTGTATGACTGACCCAGACCCAAATAAAGCATCAGATACTGCTTCAAAACCTCTACTGATTGATTTGAATGGCATTTTTCTCTGGCAGTTGCTAGGGTGTTTTGGGTAGTCATTAGGTGAAAATGATTGCATGCACTGGATTCCTGATTACTCTGCAAAGACATGTGACACAACAGGAAATGTGGCATTTTGTACCACTCATCCCTTCCTTACTGGAGGAAGTTGCTGGTATGGTGTTTAAACCCAGTATTTTGTCTTGAAAAAGCATTTTTATCCCAGTTTTGCGCAAACAGGATATTGCAAAATGTGCCTACTGTGCAGCCTATATATAATGAATAGTGTGGAGTGATGCTCTTCCAAAACCAGCCGTAGAGATTTGGTGATTTGCCGCCTTCTGCTGGATAGATGGTGATACTGTGGTCATGATTGAATAATAATGCCTATGGTTTGTACAATTTAAGACTGATAATTAAAAAGTATTTGAAATAAAATTTAAACATAAAAGCGTGAAAGCAATACAAACCATGCAACTGTTAAGATACTTTTCTGCACTTTTTATTTATTTATTTATTTATTTATACACACACTCCTGGGGTCTGTTTCATAAAACAAGTTTACCAAATAAGCCAGGTTTATTTCAGTTAGTCTGACGTATTGTCAGTTGATTTGGTTCAAATTAAGTCAGACTAACTGAAATAAGCCTGGCTTATTTGGTAAACTTGTTTTATGAAACAGGCCCCTGGCATGTTTGGTTGTGTAAAAAATATAATAAAATAAGTTACAATCATAAATAAATAAATAAAGCAAGCAAGCAAGCTTAGGGTGGAATCTGTTCATAATTGAACCTAGAAAAATGTATGGAAACTTGGAATTTTTAAAAAATAAAATTACAGCTGTGACTATTTATCTCACTTTTTTGTCTTTAGAATTGTGGGTTTAAAGTATATTTTGTGTAAAGTATATTGTATTTTATTTTATTGTAACATTTATTTTAAGTTACAAAAATGTCTATAGTATTAATTTTAGCATCAGTTTCTATTTTTGGTCAATAATAACAATACTAACCCTGTTTTTCATCTTGCAGTTCTGACTTTTTCTGAGTTTACTGTATATCTCACGTTTTGACTCAGAATTGCAACAAAAAAGTCAGAATCATTAGTTTAAAGTCTAAAAGATTAACAGTAATTATTATTATTATTATTATTATTAATCCTGTGACAGAATCAAGCTTTCATATTATAAATGGATTTAAAGAATCACATCCACCAGAGGTTTTTCTGGTGATTTGATGATATCGTGAAATTGACCACAGAATAAAGTTAACCAGTAGGAATGACAGCAGCAGACAAAACTGTTTTTACAAACATGATCATTTTAATTGGTTTGATTTCAATTATCAAGAGTGACTGCGGTCAAAATAGATTCCTCTAGACATAACAGCATTAGTCAGCCAACAGCAAACAGACGTGTCATTCACACTGATTGATTCACTGACACACTCGTTCAGTTTGTGTTGTGTTTAGTGCTGTTAACTCAGTTTCAGCTGTAATAGATTGTGTAAGCTTGAATATATAATGATGGCGAAATCTTGAAGCTGTGCGTCCACATCACCTACACAACACCAGGAAAACAGCTGCATTACATCAGATTTGACTGGACAACTATATGTGATTAAGAAGAGATCAATCAGAGACTTCAAATTGATTATTAAGCCATAATTCTTCATTTAAAAAGCCATACACTTAAAAAAGTACCATGTAGCCACAAGACATTTACTCACTTACATGTCGAAGAGCAGAGGCAGCGTTTGAACAGGAGTGCATCACCTAAACCAGATCAAAATAGATAATACATTTTCTATAATGAAAAATGACATGCATTCACATTGCAAAAGAGGAAACAAATTAGTCGTGGGTGATATGACCAAAATCTTATACCACAGTATAATACATTTTATTGTTTTTTATTTTTATAACTAAAACACTGAATAGTCTTCACTGTATGAGTCAGATTTGAACTGAATCTTATTAAAGATCCAATAGAGAACAGTTAGTGATTTTGTCTTTTGTTGTTTGATTAATGTTAATGACACAGGCTGAGGCAGAGTAGTTAGGCTGCTGTCACTTTAAGACTGACTGCACAGATCCAATATACTGACAAACATCCATTTTTCACCCCCTACTGTTTGTTTTTTTAACACTTAACCAACTGTGTTTACGTGAATACTCCACACGACTGGCATTTTGGCATAATTGTGTGTGCGTTTGACCATTCAAGTGCAATAAGATGCGAAAGAGAATTTGCGATCGCATGCTGTCTTTAGAGAGAGGCGCGTTCTGTACGCACGGTCAATGTTAGCGCATGAGCGTCGCATTGCTAAGGTTTTCCGGGTGTTTGCTTGTAGTCTCTGTGATATTCTGGATCCTTCAGTGTGATTCGATGTGATTATTGTGCTGTTTTATCGCACCAGTAACAGTGATGCTCGACTTCTTTTCAAGCCGTACCTCCTTTTTCCTGCCAGAACGGAGTTGAGGTATTTCTTGGCCGCCATCTGTTTGCGGTAGCGGCTGTAGTTGTCTGTGAAGACAGCATCTGAGTGACGTTTCACAGGCATCTGCTCCATGCCCAGCTCATCACTACAGCAGACAGACAGAACAATGAACCCCACTGTTCACTCACCTCCTGCTGCCTCATTATTAAACGCTTAATTAAATCAGCGTCACAACAGATACCGCATTACCTCGAGATACTTAGCACATTCAGTTTGCCATCCAGACTTATTTAACCTGTTAACTGTCATATATAAACCATTTTGAAACAGACATTGTGCTTCCATGGAAATGGTATTTTAAATCCTTTTAGCAGGCCCCTCCCCCTAGTGGGCGGTGCCAAGTGTCATATTACAAAATTTACTACAATACTAATCAAGAATGTTTCTAATCTTGTCCAATTATATATATCGTTGGAAGGGTCCGAGTCTCAAGGTTCCATATTTGGTGGTTATTTTGTGAGAAAAGTAATATTGTGACAGAAAGGTATAAATGTGTCTGGAAAATGCGTTCAGTGGAGTTTCACCTGGTGGCTATTTTTGGTATTGCGCCTAAACAAAATCTCACGGGAGCCTCAATTTTTGTAATATGAACTTCAAATTTAGAGCATAATTTATTTAGACATGCGGCTTTGATTTCCAAATCACATATTTTAGTAGTCATCATAAATTAGATATCATTTGAAAGCTTACCTGAATTTTTGTAATGTGAACTTCAAATGTGGAATTAGACATGTGGCTTCACTATCACATAATTTAGTAATCATTGTAAATTAGGTATCATTTGAAATCTTAAACACTCAAAATTCACCCTGTGAAACCGTTTTTGAAATCAGAAATTGTGTATAACATGTAAGTTGCACTTTAGGATCATTTAAGCAGGCTCCTCCCCCTAGTGGGCGGTGTCAAGTGTCCCATTACAAAATGTACTAATATATATATATATATATATATTTTTTTTTTAATTATTTATTTTTTTTAATCACAGCTTCTTCTTTTATTAAATCTTGACAAATCATGTATCATTGGAAAGGTCTGAGTCTCAATGTTACATATTTGGTGGTTATTTCATGATATTGAGATAAAAATTTGTAAATTTGTGACTGGAAAATATGTTCAGTGGTGTTTGGGTTGGTATAGCTCCTAAACAAAAATCCTCAATTTTTGTAATAACAACTTCAAATTTGGAACGTAATTTATTTAGACACGTGGCTTTGATTTCCCTATCACATATTTTAGTAATCAACATAAATTAGGTATCATTCGAAAGCTTAAACACTCAAAATTCATCATATGAAACCGTTTTGAAATTTGAAATTGCATTACCAAGAAAATGGTACTTTAAATCATTTTAGTGGGCGGTGTCAAGTGTCATATTACAAAATTGACTACAATTATTTCTTTCTTAATCAAAACTTTTCCTAAACTTGACAAAACACATATCGTTGGAAAGGTCTGAGTCTCAAGGTTATTTTGTAATAACAGTAATATTGTGATAAAATGGAGACAGGAATATATGTTCAGTGGAGTTTGGGTGTCACCCGGTGGCTATTTTTTGTGCAACGCCTAAAAAGAATCTCATAGGAACCTCAATTTTTGTAATGTCAACTTCAAATTTAGAACATAATTTATTTAGACATATTGAGTTTGTTGAGATATATGAGGCATATTGAGATTGTTTTTTGTTTGTTTTTAGCAATTTTAGATTCGAATTATTATTTTATGTCAAATAAAAACAGTACTGTACTTTACTTAAGCCATCTACTGTATGGCCATGTTTACCTGACTCTCTTTGCAAGTAAAGACTCCAGATATTCTTTAGCAGACAGTTGGCCAAGCAGTTTGCTGTATCCGCTCGTGAACAGTCCATCAGCGTGTCTGGATGGTCTAAAAGGAATACAGATAAAAAACACTTTTTATTTTATTGTAAGATGGTCTTCAGTGCTTTCTCATAAACTCAAAGTTGTTTGTCTCCACAAAAGATCTTCCTCATCATCACATTTACAGCTGTAGTCTTTCCTCTGGAAATGGATCTATAATATTTTTACGAGAGAGTAAATGGAAGCCATTGCTAATGTCATGGTGTTGCTTTCACGAACCTCTCGACGGTGTTTGCGAGTTCATACAGGAGTTTATACGCCTCCAGATCTTGTAGTGACAGGTCTCTCGTCCAGTCGATGTCTCCGTCTTCATCGAGAGCACCTGGTCTGGAAAGAATTAAGATGCAAATTACAAACTATGTCCTTCATGCAAATAAGATTGTTCAAAGAACTGATCATTTGTTGCAGTCATTTTTACAAGTAAATTAAACTTGCATATTTATTTTTTAATATAATTTATTAATGAATTTCAGAAATAAAAATGAAATCAAAAAAGGACGTCTGTATACCAACCGATATATGTATATGTGTGTGTAAATTGTGAATTTACACTGAGTTAACTACAATAATGCAAATTTTGGATTTTACAATACAAAATGAACCAATAATGACATAAAATATTTTTCATTTAAATCATAGAAATATATATTGCTTTAAATTAAACCTATTTTATATCATTATGGGTTAGTTTTGCATTGTGACATTTTCATATATTTCATTTTTTCCCCCATGAAATTTTGGGATGAAATTAAATATATATATATATATATATATATATATATATATATTTAAGTACATTTTGAAAACAATAATACAAAATAATTTAGTTTAATTTATAATCTAGTATTATGAAATCTATACATTCATCTTAATCAAAAAAACGAAATAATCGATAATACCTGTACATGAATAGTGTGTTATGTCTCACCTGATGTCAGGATATGCAGAGATGGCAGGCAGTGCAAGAGTCCTGCAGCAGAAGACGCCACAGACGGCCATCAGGAGGAGCGTCTGACAGCTGCTCAGTGAAATCATGGCTTTCTGCAGACATTTAAACCAGGTCAGAACAAACATCTGCATTAGACTGAATATTCAGATTGATTTGTCTTTTATTTTGATAGCAATTTACCTGTTTGTGCATATCTGGCACTTGATAATTAACAGCAATTTGAGCTTTTTTTGAGATTTTAGATTAAAATGACATGAAAAATAACATTTTAAATCTATCTTAGTTGCTGTAATTAGTTGTTATTTTAAGCTTTTTTTCAGTTTATTTTAATGATTAACAAATGCATTTATAAAAGTACACATCTAATGTAGTTTCCCAATTAACATTTTACTTTAATAAATCATCATACATTTGAAAGGTGAAATTTGTAAATGAAGTAACCAACTACCTATGCATGTTTTTAGAAGTTTTTTTTAACGATATATTGGGTTAGTCCATATTTGACCCAAAGTTGGGTTGAAACAACCCAGCATTTTTTAGAGTGTATATAATCATTAAAAATGCATTTATAAATGTTTAAAATACCCCATGTACTTTCCCAATTAACAAAAGCACAAAAAAAACCGTTTTATTTTAATAAATGCACATACATTTTAAATGTGAAATTTGTAAATAAAGCACTCAACTACCCATAAATGTTTTTAAAACTTTGCATTTTTCTAAACAATATAAATGATATAATGATTAACAAATGCATTTGTAAAATGTAAATTAAATAAAATGTAGTTTCCCATTTAACATAAGATCATAAAACATTTTATTTTAATAGATGTACATAAATTTAAAATATTTAGTTTAAAAAAGTAAATAAAGTAGCCAAATACCAATAAATGTTTTTAAAAGTTTGCATTTTTCTACCAATATATGTATTATATAATGAATAACAAATGCATTTATAAAAGTAAAATATCCCATGTAGTTTCCGAATTAACAGCTCAAAAACATTTTATTTTAATAAATGCAAAAAAATAAAATAAATAAATAAAATAAAAATATAATAAATAAATAAATGCACATAACTTTGAAATGTGACATTTTTCTAACAATATATATTACATAAATGCATTTATAAAAGTTAAAATATCCCGTGTAGTTCCCTAGTTAATATAAGCTCAAAAACATTTTATTTTAATAAATGCACATAAATTTGAAATGTTTAGTTTTTAAAAAATAAACTACAAACAAATGTTTGTGAAACTTTGCATTTTTCTAACAATATATATTATATGTGACCCTGGAGCACAAAAGCAGTCTTAAGTCGCTGGGGTATATTTGTAGAAATAGCCAACAATACACTGTAAGGGTCAAAATTATTGATTTTTCTTTTATGCCAAAAATCATTAGGATATTAAATAAAGATCATGTTCGATGAAGATATTTAGTAAATTTCTTACTGTAAATATAACAAAATTTAATTTTTGATTAGTAATATGCATTGCTAAGAACGTCATTTGGACAAATTTAAAGATGATTTTCTCAATATTTAGATTTTTTTGCACCCTCAGATTCCAGGTTTTCAAATAGTTGTATCTCAGCCAAATATTGTCCTATCCTAACAAACCATACATCAATGGAAAGATTATTTATTCAGCTTTCAGATTTTGTATAAATCTCAATTTAGAAAAATTGACCCTTCTGACTGGTTTTGTGGTCCAGGGTCACATATAATGATTAAGAAATGCGTTTATAAAAGTTCAGATATCCTATGTAGTTTCTACACACAAATAAGACTGAAGAATCGAGTACTCACGGTCAGGATGCGTTTCCAGCTGTGCGGTTGTATATGATCTCTGACACCTGTATGAAGAATAGTTTCCTCGGCTCAGTTCCCGTCTGTCTTTCTCTCTCTGTCTCCTGACCGCCGCTTTTATACACCTGATTTATTCACGTTACTGAAGACTCTCAGCGTCTGTCCTGCGTCACACGGCCCCGTAGGATACACCTAATGGTGATCTGGTGGTCAAACTCAAATTGGGTTTCTCGGAAAGACTGAAAATGACACGGACTCATTTTTCTGTATAATACTTAAACGATGTTCACTCCAGTTTCTTTTGGGTTATTTACTGTGCTTTCTAATAATAAAAAAAAATGCATTGTTTAATTGAAGTACCTTTTCGACGTCTAAATGAGTTGAGGTTAAGACAGTCTCCGGTGGTAATTGGGCATCTTCATTAGATTGTGAAAGGTATGACGTGATGTGAGTTGTATCAGAGTCATTATAGAAGCATCGGTCAATCGTATTACAGAATTCTGCAGGTCTGCTAATCTAATATGACTGCACCCAAACTGTATTCAGGTCAGCGTACAGTACAACAGGTCATTTCAGGTCGCAATATAACCGTCTGGAACTTAACAACATAAAAACATTAAAAAAAAAAAAAAACTATAAGCGATTCTGTAAGTGATTACATTAATAAATGCATTTGTTTTTGTGCTTACCCATACAAATCCTGTTGTCAGGGTGTTGCTATGGGGTTGCTAAAGGGTGTTTGCCAAGTCTTTGTGATATTTTGTACATTTATGCTGATTTAATTACAATAATGCAACTTTTGAATAGAATTGTAATGAAATAAGGCAAAATGAACCCATAATGATTGGTTTCATTTAAAATAATTTACATCATTTATCATTTATATTTCAGAATAGTTTAAATTTAGATTTGATTTGATAATTATTTTAATTATTTAATAATCATTTATTATAATAATGTATTTTTCATGTGATTTTTGGGGTGAAATTAACTTTGAAAACACTGAAACAATTATGAAAACACTATTCGTTAATATTATTTTTTTTGTTACTATTTTTTGTTAACTAAAATATGAATATGTGTGAAAATAATTTGGTTTAATTTATAGTATAATAGAATGTTATACATGAATCTTAATTTAAAAGTCTATATTTTAAAGTAACTTATAAATAATACCTGTACATTGATTATGTTTTATGTGTTTTATGGAACTTAACAGCATTAATATAGAACAAAAATATTTATGGTTCTATAAAATGATAAGGCATTGTTTTTTTATGCTTCCCCATGCAAAGCCTGTTGCCAGAGTGTTGCTTTATGGTTGCTGTGGTGTTCCAAGTGTTTTTAGTGTGCTGCTATGCAGTTGCTATGGTGTTTCAAGTGTTTGTAGTGTGTTGCGTTAACTTGCGTATGTTTGTAATGTTTTGCTATGCTGTTCCATATGTTTGTAATGTGTTGCTATGGTGTTGCATATGTTTGTAGTGTGTTGCTATGCTGTTGCATATGTTTGTAGTGTGTTGCTATGCTGTTGCATATGTTTGTAGTGTGTTGCTATGCTGTTGCATATGTTTGTAGTGTGTTGCTATGCTGTTGCATATGTTTGTAGTGTGTTGCTATGCTGTTGCATATGTTTGTAGTGTGTTGCTATGCTGTTGCATATGTTTGTAGTGTGTTGCTATGCTGTTGCATATGTTTGTAGTGTGTTGCTATGCTGTTGCATATGTTTGTAGTGTGTTGCTATGCTGTTGCATATGTTTGTAGTGTGTTGCTATGCTGTTGCATATGTTTGTAGTGTGTTGCTATGCTGTTGCATATGTTTGTAGTGTGTTGCTATGCTGTTGCATATGTTTGTAGTGTGTTGCTATGCTGTTGCATATGTTTGTAGTGTGTTGCTATGCTGTTGCATATGTTTGTAGTGTGTTGCTATGCTGTTGCATATGTTTGTAGTGTGTTGCTATGCTGTTGCATATGTTTGTAGTGTGTTGCTATGCTGTTGCATATGTTTGTAGTGTGTTGCTATGCTGTTGCATATGTTTGTAGTGTGTTGCTATGCTGTTGCATATGTTTGTAGTGTGTTGCTATGCTGTTGCATATGTTTGTAGTGTGTTGCTATGCTGTTGCATATGTTTGTAGTGTGTTGCTATGCTGTTGCATATGTTTGTAGTGTGTTGCTATGCTGTTGCATATGTTTGTAGTGTGTTGCTATGCTGTTGCATATGTTTGTAGTGTGTTGCTATGCTGTTGCATATGTTTGTAGTGTGTTGCTATGCTGTTGCATATGTTTGTAGTGTGTTGCTATGCTGTTGCATATGTTTGTAGTGTGTTGCTATGCTGTTGCATATGTTTGTAGTGTGTTGCTATGCTGTTGCATATGTTTGTAGTGTGTTGCTATGCTGTTGCATATGTTTGTAGTGTGTTGCTATGCTGTTGCATATGTTTGTAGTGTGTTGCTATGCTGTTGCATATGTTTGTAGTGTGTTGCTATGCTGTTGCATATGTTTGTAGTGTGTTGCTATGCTGTTGCATATGTTTGTAGTGTGTTGCTATGCTGTTGCATATGTTTGTAGTGTGTTGCTATGCTGTTCCATATGTTTGTAATGTGTTGCTATGGTGTTGCATATGTTTGTAGTGTGTTGCTATGTTTTTCCAAATGTTTGCAGTGTGTGTGTGTGTGTGTGTGTGTGTGTGTGTGTGTTGCTATGGTGTTGGATATGTTTGTAGTGTGTTGCTATGCTGTTCCATATGTTTGTAGTGTGTTGCTATGCTGTTGCATATGTTTGTAGTGTGTTGCTATGCTGTTCCATATGTGTGTAGTGTGTTGCTTTGGTGTTGCATATGTTTGTAGTGTGTTGCTATGCTATTCCATATGTTTGTAGTGTGTTGCTATGTTGTTCCAAATGTTCGCAGTGTGTGTGTGTGTTGCTATGGTGTTGCATATGTTTGTAGTGTGTTGCTATGCTGTTCCATATGTTTGTAATGTGTTGCTATGGTGTTGCGTATGTTTGTAGTGTTTTGCTATGGTGTTGCATATGTTTGTAGTGTGTTGCTATGCTGTTCCATATGTTTGTAATGTGTTGCTATGGTGTTGCGTATGTTTGTAGTGTTTTGCTATGGTGTTGCATATGTTTGTAGTGTGTTGCTGTGCTCTTGCATATGTTTGTAGT